>NW_026067898.1:1438291-1601611 GCF_014885135.2 Alexandromys fortis
GAGGAACAAGTCAGTAAGCAGCCCTCTCCCTTGGCTTCCTCATCAGCTCCTGCCTCCTCTGCTGGAGTTACTGTCCTGACTTCCTGGGCTGATGAACTGTGATGGGGAAGCCTAAGATGAACAGAGCCTTTCCTCCCCAAGTGTTTCTGGTCATGGTGTTTCATCTCAGCAATAGTGACCCCGACTAAGAGAATTGTTGTTATACATCTTAAATTTATTATGATGACAAATACAGAAGAATTTTCACAGAGTTCTCATTGTCTAACAAAGGAATGATTCCAGCAAATATTTTTAAATTGTTTTTTAAAATTAACTTGAGAAATACACATTTAATAATCAAAGCAACAAAAAATTGTCTGGAAGTGAGGCATGGTGGTGCATGCCTTTAATCTTGAGGCCTTTAATCTTGAGCAAGCAGGGCAAGGCAGGGCTATACAGAGAAACTCTGTCTCAGCAAACAAACAAACAAACAAACAAAAAGCTGACAAAGTTGTCTGGAAAAGGTTATTGGGTCAAAGAAAAATAATATAAAAGTGATACATTTTGTTTGTGGCCTAATTTAATGACCCTAATAGGAATCTGTAACACCACATCATAAAATTCAATACACAGACCGACTGAAATAGAAATGAATGTTTTATTTTGAAGTTTCATTTCTTTATATATATATGTATGTATGTGTGTATATATATATATAATTTTTATTGAAAAGAATTTTTTATGAGGAAGGGAAATTATATCTCATTTAGGTCAGGCTGCCCTGACCTCAACTTACTACTGGCTGGCCTTGAACTCTTTATCCTCCTGTATTGGTCTCCCAAGCTCTAGAATTACAAGATGTACTTGTAATCTTGCTTTTCAGGGTCAGGGTATCACCACGCAGCTTAGTAGCCTTGAGTTTGCAGGACTTCACGTCTCAGTCTGTCGAGTTCTGGAATGCAGGAGTGCTCAACTTTATCTTTTAAAAATACGCCTCTTGTGGGAAATGACTGGTAATTCATTCACGTGGAACTCTTTGCCCCTTTGTGAGGGTGTTCTGTTGGTTAAGAACTGCTTGTTTGATTGTCAGAGTCAGCCCCGCCCGAGTCTCTTACAGGAAGTTCCCTACAGCCTTCTTTGGAAGGAGGAGAAGGAGCTTCAGTGGCTCAACTTTATTTCAACCCCGTGTCTCAGGCTGAAATTCCCCATATTAGTCATCCCCCAGGGCTTTCTGGGAACTAGAGTTTTAACCGGATAAAGGGTGTTATTATCTCCTTGAGACTGGACAGTAGCCTATTCACACATTAACATTATGTTCCTTGATTAAATGGGATTGATTGTTTTCTTCAAAGCAGAGAGAGAACGTGGAGAGAATGGCACAACAGACTGGGCCACAGGACGCAGAACTCCGGGTCTGTGTCACTACGGAAATTTTATGGAGGTCCCTGTGCAGTGAGGAAGAAGTCTCAAGACAAAGTTTCTTTTCCAGGAAGAATGGAGAAAAGGAAATGGGAATATTACCAAACTAAATTTAAACCCCCCCCCCCAAGTCTAGAGTTTCCAGTCTGGCAGTATCTGCGCTACATGGTATCAATGCAGAAACATGGTTGCTCTTCAGACAATTAGCTATTACTTTGGCTGTTTCAAACATCACAATTTACACCTAAAAATGAAAGTGCTTATTTGTTCCCCTCTCCCTAGTTTTGAAGGGTTAAGAATGAGAACTAAGTTGGCTGGCTATAGAAATGCAATCCTGGCTATTCAGGAAGCAACTGCAGGAGGGTGTCACATCAAGGCTTGTCTGGGCAACACAGTGAGACCTTAGGTATCTTAGCTGAGGTTTCTACTGCTGTGAAGAAACACCATGATCACAGCGACTCTTATAAAGGCAAACATTTAATTGGGCGCGGCTGGCTTAAAGTTCAGAGCTTCAATCCATTATTATCGTGATGGGACATGGCTAAAAGTTGGAGTAGTTGAGAGTTCTACGTCTTGCAGATGACAGGAAGTGATCTGTCTCACTGGGTGTGGCTTGAGCATCTATGAACTCTCAGAGCCAATCTCCACAGTGACACACTTCCTCCAGCGAGACCACACCTACTCCAATAAGACCACACCTCTCAATAGTGCCACTCCCTTTGCAGGGCACTAGGTCAAAATTTTAAAAAAAGTATAAAAAGGCCAGGAGGGAAAATTTTGTAGCTTAGGGGTAACTCATCTATTTAGCATGCAGGAGTCCTTGGGTTCTGTCCAGTCCTGGGAGAAAAGAAAAGGGATAAAGCTGCAGACATGGCTTCAGTTAGCAGCATAACTGATCTCACAGAGTACCTGGGCTGGGTCCCCTGTATCCACGTGGAGGCTCACAAACACCTGCAACTCCAGTTTTAGGGGATTGTATGCCTTTTGACCTTCTCAGGCACAGGGATGAAGTTTCCCTACAACAAAGGACTGAAGTTGGATCTGACTTAGGCAGCTGTAAAACAAGGAAACTCCTGGAAAACCCGAGAGGAAAAACCGATACCGCATCTAAAAGCAGAGGAGGTGAGAATGGATGGGTCGGGAGCCGGAAGAGAATTGCAGGCAGAGAAACTACGTTCACAGTCCTGCAGGAGCCTGGAGGAAGGGCCCGAGTCTGCAATGAAGGTCCGATCATCATGTGGAGCGAGCAGGTGGTTCTTATTCACCTTCCTTGCTGCTGTCTCTTCCCTGGTAGCAGAGGGAAAATGCTGAACCAGGAGACCCAACACCCCTGTGAGTCCATGGCAGAGAATATGAACTCATGATCCCACCTGAGTTAGCTCTGCTTTGCTTTTTCCCTCACCTAACTTACCGAGTTATCATTAAGAGAATTTTTTTTTAAAGACAAGCCCAGAGCACTATTTTAGAAAATACTGAAAGCAAACCAAAAGGATGCGGTATGCAGATAGTTTTGTCTGAATGTCAAGGCTTGGCAGTTAGGAAGACACCTATAAACGATGATAATCTGTGCATTGTTATTTAATTGTGATGTTTAGTTTTTGTTGGGAGCACATTATGTTGTGATAGGGGAAGACAGTGCAGAGAGTCCTCTTTGCGTTCTTGCTGAGGCCATTTCAGGTTTAACTAGAATTTGATCTTTTTGATGGAGAATCCCATGGAAAATTACCCAACTCTATAGTCTAGGAACCCGAGGTCAAGGTGCCCTGCTAACTTACCTTCCTTTCTGTTAAAGTGCTTGCTTGTCCAGTCCTCCCCCTGAAGCTTTTGATTAAGACAACAGGATTTGACTGGGTGGTGGTAGCACACGCCTTTAATCCCAGCACTTGGTAGACAGAGGCAGGTGGATCTCTGTGAGTCTGAGACCAGCGTGGTCTACAAGAGCTAGATCCAGGACAGGCTCTAAAACTACAGGGAAACCCCATCTCACTGGGCAGAGGGGGGAGACAACAGGATGTGATTTTTGCCTTTGAAAGCCTGTTGTTCTAAATGCTCATGGCTACACTTAGGTCTCTGAAAACTTGAATGTAGTCCCAAATGACTGGAATAAAGACTTTCAGTTGGCTACAAACTGTGTCTGTGTAATTGGTCATCTTCCGTCGGGCTGCCCATAACAATATCAGATATCATTCTAAACATTTATACTCATTATGCAAATGAGAAAGCCAAGAGCCAAAATCGAGGATGCCCAGCTAGCAGAAGTGAAAGGGGAGAGCTGATGATGGCAATCTGGCTCCTGAGGCACAAGACATTGCTTGCTCAATAGCTAGCGGACTGGTAAATTTCTTCTTATCTCATTAATGCCCCTGATATTTCCTTATGGGGCACTGAAAAAGACCACCATAAAAATACACGACAGAGCCACTGAATCAGCAGGTGAGAGCGAAACTCACAGAACTGCGTAAAAGCAACACACGTGGAAACTCGTTTCTTTGACAAAAAGTGCTGACGAGAATATGGAATTTGAGGCTATGAATGTGGAACATGGAAGATACGTGACAATCTCCATGTAACTCTAGACTCTTGAAACAGGTAGTATGAAAATCGTGAAGGTGCCTTGGAGCAGGGATTAGAGTCAACCCTGGATCACTAAACTAGTTCCAGCAAGGAAAAAAAAAAAAAAAGAGCACTTTCAACTAAACCTCAGCTACTCATGTTTGCATTAAGTGATTGTCGTTTTCTTGGCATATGTCTCTCCTTTCATCGCTGAACTGCATGAGGGATTGTTTCAGATCTGCCTCCCAGTCGTTGAGGTTCAAAAAAAAATTCCAGCATTTCTTTGCATGAAGGACTTTGAGACATCAAAAGTTTTGTTCCTATATGCTAAGATCTAAAGAAGTGGAGTTCTAGGTCATTATTCATCATTCCAGTCTCTCCTTTACTTTTATTTATTATTACTTATTTTTTTTGTGAGAAAGGGTCTCACATGGCCTCTGTTGGCCTCAAACTTAACATGTAGCTGATGGCTTTGAACTTCTGACTCCCTACCAAACTGTTTTCATGGTGTTGGGGTCCAGCCCGAGCCTGGCGCCTGCCAGGCAAACATTCTGCCAACAGAGCTACATCTTCCGTCTTTCATATCTACCTCTAGCTTTCCTGATTAATCTTCCATTTCCCTCTACCAGCAGATTAAAAAGCTCTTATTTCAAGCTTTGCATGTGCCAATTTATATATATATATTCTGTATATATATATATACATATATATATATTCTGTATACTTTATACCTGTCAACACTGCGAGGCTATGACAGAATACGTGTGTCTAACTCCAGATTTGGAGACCATGCTGGAAATCTGTACACCTCGTCTACGCCTCTAACCTCTGCAAAGGGAAAACAAGGCTGCACTGTAGTCTACAGACAAGAGAAGATAATCAGCTCCTTTAAGATCACAAAGCTGTAGAGGCAGAACCAGAATTTGAAGCCAGTCTGACTCCAGAGTGTGTGTTCTAGCCTTCATCCTCCCTTAGGGAAGGTGCTGAGGTCCTCACAGACAAGCACTGGAGGAACCAGGGGTGTTAAACACAGTGTTGTTCCTTTGAAGGGAGGGCTATGTAACCTGTTTTCTGCCCAGAAGGCAGGGAGGGGATGTGGTTAACAGCCTAGTGACCTTTGGCTATCTTTGTGTCTGTGAGCACGTAGGATCCTCTCTTATCATGAGCTTGTCAGTCTCTAGGACCATCTGAACTAACACCGGCTATGTACATTGTGTTAAACCAAACTGCCTTCTTTCCTCCTGCAGATCATTACTGTGCTGGCCATGGCAGTCCACCACCCACCCACCCCCGCCCCAAACTGTAATTTTCCTGGCCAGGTCTGTTGGTGAACACCTTTAATTCCAGCGCTCAGGAGACAGAGGCTGGCAGAAGTCTGTGAGTTCAAGGCCAGCCTTGCCTATGTAGTGAGTTCCAGGTCAGCAAGGGGTACACAGAGAAACCCTGTCTATTTTCAAACAAAAGTACTTTTCTGCTCTGTGTACAAAATTTGTGCAAAAATTTGTGGAGTACGGCAAAAGTGGTGTTTTTTTTTTTTTTTTTTTTTTTTTTTTTTTTTTTTTTTTTTTTGAGACTGTCTCACTACATAGTCTCAGCTGATCTGGAACTCATGGTGTGGATTTCCCCGGCCTCAAACTGCATCTGCATCTGGAATGTCGAGCATGAAGTCCTGCTTTGTCTCAACTGGCTTGCGGTGAGCTTCTTGAGATGTTTAAAGGCCTAGTTCAAGCTTTGCCTAGTAATGGTAGCCTACCCTTGCACTTAATGTTTCTTATAGTATCTGGAAAATTATCCAAACAACTTGGAAATCAGTGTTCAAGCAAAGGGACGTACCTTACCTGGCCAGTGTGATGGCTCTCTGGGTAAAAGTGCTGGCCCCAAAGTTTGCTGATCAGAGAACTACTATAGCAGAGCAAATAATTCCCTGACCTCTGCATGCATGTTCTGGGTCTGTGCATGTGTGCATGAGAACACGCACAATAAATGTAATGCAAACTTAAAATACTAAAGCTGCTAGTACAATCATGACTTAGTAGTGTTGATGTTACATGTGGCAGATTTGTATGGTTGGTATTAGAAAGAATGTATTATTTGGGTAAATGGAAGACTCAGAGATGTGTGAGTTTTTTCCTTTGGAAACACGATGTGTAACAGGAATAGAAAGAAAAGGGGACAAAGCAAGCCAACTCGCATAGCTGGTGGCCTCGGTGCTTAGCATTTCATATACACTTCTCCAGAGCGCCACATCCTCAGGGCAGGCGAATCTCATCTGCTGCCCTTGACCATGGAGGGAGGCCAGAAGGTTAAGGTCCATCCTGCTACAAGGGGGGGGGGATGTCAAATTTGTGTGTAGGCTTCTGCTCTCTTGCCATTTCCACCATGCTGTGTTCAGACTGTAAAGCTTTCTACAATGTCTTGTTTATTGAGCCAGTGAGGAAAGCCAGGAACCAAGTGTGTGGGGGAACAAGAGATCTTTTAGCCTGCAAATGTCAAGGGTGATCATACAGAGCTGTGTTCTCATCTTCCATCCAGTCGGCTTTTATGAACAATGAAGGGAACACAGCACTTCTAGTGAATCAAAGAATGAGAAAATGTGTCTACATGCAGTCACAGAAGTTTACCTTTTCCTTGGAACCAATCCAGCATAGGATGACAAGAACATGAATCTACTAAAACATAGACTGTATTAGCTCATCTGTTCTTGCCAGACACAATGAGGTTTTATACCTAACGTGGTTTAAGGATCACCCTGAACTCTCTCATCAGAGGGCAAAGACTTGTGATAAAAGGCATTTCTAAGAAATAATTCACTTTTATGTGTGGTTCAAAGTATTCCAGAGACACTTTTTAAAAAATATACTTTCACAGTTGTCCCAGTAGTAATAAATCTGAAATGGTACAAAAAAAAAAAACCAAAACAAATAAAAAACTGACTTAGCTTATTGAAGGCAGCAGTATTTATGAAGTGTCTGTTTGAATGTAGAACTGCTGGGTACCACACACAGAGAGCAAAGTGAACTCAAACTGGTTCATAGCTTTTAGAAATCCTCGAGGGACTCCTTTTGTGAGCTCCCAGGCAATGCAAAGCTATTTGGGATGAGCTATATCCTGGACACAAAGAGATCATTTGAGCTGGCCAGCTTAATTTCTTCACAGAGCAAGGAGAACTGGAAAAAAAAGAGCAGATTTGTTTCTTAATTCTTTGCACAACCAACCTACATTTAATCCTTAGGCACCTTCCCAATCAACCTATCCTGCACATTTTCCAACCTATGCAGAAATAAATATCTAATACGCTCCAGAGTTGGCAACACTCGGAAATGGTTATAAACCTTATCCAAAAATTCTGATTAACATGTGTATTAAAACAAAATCAGTGTTTTGTCTTTTTGTTGAGACGGCTGCCTCACATGGTTTCTTGCTCATATTCTAATTCCTTCAGTTTGATATCCACTTCTTTTTATATTCATTTTGTTCAGTTCTTTTGTTGCTGAAAATGTTCTCGGCCTCGTCCAACGCCGTACTGTGCCAGGAATGTGTTTTGCTTTACGTACATCTTTTTGCATTTTCTCTGCTTTCCCAGGAATTTGCTGTAACAGTCAGCTTTCATTTGGAGCCCGACACACAGGAAGGCAAACGCTCATGGTGTTGGGTCAGACTGTTCCATGATGTGAAGAAAAGGCTCACTGCCACACCTTTCCACGCGCATGTCCAGCAGTGTCTGCACAAAGATGAGAAACTTATTTGGCGAACAAGGCTACAGCAGAGCCGGAGGAGAGAGAGGAATGACACACGGTCTGTGAGGCCCCTCTGCCTGCACAGTTACACTCATTTTTACTCTCTAGTCTACTTTGGGCTTTTGAAAGTTCAGATGCAAGAAACCCTTACTTATGTGGACTGCCATGTTTTGCCCTTGGAACTCCCGGAGTTTAGGTATAACTTCGATGTTTGTGCTCTACACGACCCACCCTGTTACCTCAACTCCCACTTTTTATCGTTCTCTAGAGGGTTGCAGACTTTAAAGTTCTTGCTGCTCCCAACACCTAGAAGACAGTTTGGATTTTCCTACCTTAGCGAACTTATTAAGGAAATCCCTCAATACCCTGAAGCTTTTCCTCCTTGGTTCTACAATCAATATATCCAAACCTTCCTCCAACAAAATAACCAAATGCCCCTCAGAGATATGTTCATAGAAGCAGAAAGGCACACAGGGAATTTGGGACCCTCTGTTTTGGTGACTCAAAAGCATGAATGTTCTCCATCTTTAGATTCTTAAGGTTATTCCTATTTGGAAATGTGGGGATTTCACAAATAGGAGCGTGCAGCCAAGACACAAAAACCACAATATACAGGCATAGCTACCTGTTGCCAAGGTGACTGTCACATTGCAGCTACCTTCTAGGTAGCTCCAGAGGTTACAAACACCCCACATCAGTCTCGCAACTGGAATAAGCATTGGAATCCCTATGTTCCTAACGGGGTAACTCAGGATTTAAACACACAGAACACTGAGTAATCAGAATAATGAAATAATAACAAAGATAGGGCCACCATGACCTTGAAGCCCATGCCTGTATCCCACTCTTCATGGCAGACATAGAGCCTCTGAGGAATTAGAGAGAGGAGAACGCATGACTTAACAGAGTTCTGTTGAAAGCTAAGTCTGGCAGGGCTTTCAGTCCTGGGAAAGAAATAGGCCATGATAAGTTTGGTGATTAGTATCTCAGGTTCAAAGGGGCAGTCCCAGGTATACCAGTTGTCTTAGTATTTCTATTAAAGGGACCTTCTTCACCACGCCCTCGCTCTAAGTGTCCCTTTTGAGATATAAACTATGTGTATCAAATTACGGACAAAGATAAGACCCCGAGAAAAGGCAGTGGCCACGTGACCAGAAAAGGGCATTGTTGTAGGAGAAATTCTGGTGTGGTACAATGACTGGTTGTTTTCAGTCCAAGTCTCTGGGTGACAAAATCCCAATAACGAAGGAAAAGAAAGGGGAAAAAATCTAGGAGATTTTGGGCTCTGGCATGTTGACAGGAAATGTTGTGAGCGGCTTATTGAAAATAAGGGGCTGGAGATGGAGTTGCTCATGTGGAAGTGATTACTGAAATCATGAAAGCAAGTGACACTGGCAAGGGACAGAACGCGAAGACGGCAGAGAAGCCCGGAGCACATGGGAAGGACCCACAGGAAAATGAAGTTAGAGGCGGTTCTGTCAACTGCTTCCCTGCCAGTCAGACGGCATTACCATCGGCCTAGGCGGGATGCTGAGTACCTATGCCAGCTTCACAGCCTATGTCCTGCTTAGTGTTTCCGTCACGTTTATTCTTGGTGGAAGTGAAAGGCTGAAGCACCCGTAGACTGAGTTCAGAGACAGCCGGGCCCACACAGTAAGACACAGACACAGCATACCTCAGCTATAGTTCTCTGAGAGTAGGTAAGGTGTTTGGTGCCTACTGAGAAAGGTATGTCTCCAGTTACGACTGCCACAATGAATTCAGGCAGCTATGGGAATCTGCAGGTGCAGCCTTTACTACTCTTCAAGACAAGTTTTTTTTTTTTTTTTTTGATTGACAGCATCTTTCAAATATATTGTGTTTGGCATGGTCACCAAGGAGAGCTTCTTCTGTGTGTGGATGCACATGTGTGGGGTTCACTGAGACCCCAGGTGACATTCCTTGGGAACCACCGTATTACTTTTCTACAGCTGTGATATGGCAAATTCCAGAGTATTTTGGGACATTCGATCCCAGAGGGGTAAGACTTGATCATTACTGCAGAGAAGCAGGAATGGCTGAGAGCTAACACATCTAATCCCAAGCAGAAAGTCAAAAGTTTGCATTAGACATGGCTCTGGTTTCTAAACTCAGTTTGTCTCTAGTGACATACTTCCTCAAAGCCGCAGCTCCGCAACCTCCCAAACAGTGCCTTCAACTGGGAACTAAGTGTTCAAATGCCTGAGACTATGGACGGCATCTTAATCCAAACTACCGGATCTGTGCACCCATGTGTGCGTGGGCCCGTGTACCGTGGCACACACGTGGAGGTCAGAGCACAACTTTCCAGAGTTGGTTTAGTGTCACATGGGTCCCTGGGATCCAGCTCAGATCATCGGTATCACCAGGCCAATGAGACAGGGTTTCCACTTAAACCTGTGGCTCTCTGATTAGGCTAGATTGGGAGGCCAGTGAGCTCCAGGAATTCACTTGTCTCTGCTTTTCAGCACTGGAACAAAACCCCCTACATTTACAAGGGTGCTTGTACAGTAAGTCTTTAACTGATGAGCTCCTTCCGAAGCCCCTGGAAAGCTTGTCCTTTGATGCTAAGCATACCCAGTAGCAAGCTATGGGGAGACACGATTGTTTTGAGATGGGACTGCAATATTCAGTGTGGTTAGAACGCATGAGCCTATGCAGATGCTGAACAGCTCTTTTCCAGAAAGGTTTTATAGCCAAATGATTCATCAGTGACGTGTTTAGCGGACATGGCAGAGTTATCCATACTGTATGCTCTCTGAATTTCTACAGCCTAATTTTAGAAGCTTGGGTCTTGAATAGCTGCCCTCATTTCAAGATCTTTCCTCACATATGGTGGTTCCATGACTGCAACGGACCTGAAAATTCCTGCAGTAGTGACATAGCTGTTGCAATGCTCAAACAAGACGTAACTTATGCTGGTGGTGGTGCTGGTGTAAATAAACTTACTGTGCTGTCAACGGCGGAAAAATAAAGCATATGAAGAGTCAGGGTATGGGGGTGTGCCTACAGTACCTGGGACGTGGTGATGACCTAGCCAACATACTTCTTCTTAAAACAAATGAACAAGCAAAACAAAAACTAACCAATACCCCATGTGCCCAATGGAATTATGCACAGTAACCATCTGATAATATACAACCAGAGTATTGGTTTATGACTTCATTATATTTTAATATTCAAAGTGGACTTCTAGCCAGGAGTTGTTGGTGCACGCCTTTAATCCAAGCACTCTGGCAGTTCAAGGCCAGGCTGGTCTACAGAGTTCCAGGACAGCCAGGGATACCAGAGAATCCCTGTCCCAAAAGACTTCTAAGGCAGGCACAGAGGCTGACAGATGACACAGGCCCACAAACACAAGCTCTCAGGAGGTGGGAGGAAGTAGGCTCAGATTTTCAGTCTTCTGCACACACCCAGTCTCAAGGTCAGTCTACAATGAAACAGCTGAGCGACACCAACAGCAGCCCTACACGTTTGCATCATTGTCCCTCCAGCTCTGCTGACCAATGGTTCTCGGAACGCTTCAACAGGAAACAGCACTGGATTTGCACCTTTACTGACGCTGCCACTCGAGCTCCTTTACAGCTCCACAAGGCCTTAAATACATTGTCACTGCTTTTTATATGAAAAGATCTCAGAAAGCAAAACAATTTATTGGGAGAGTCTCTATTTACAGAATTAAAGACTGAATAATGCATTCAAATGGTGAAATAAAGTATTTGCTGACCATGAAAGAAGCCCTGATCTAATTCCCAGCACCACAAAATGAGAGTAAACTACAAATTCACCTGCATGCTATTTTCATTTAATTAAACACAGCAGGCTGTGAAGATGACCCACTGGGTCAAATGGGGAAAAAAAAAAAAACCCTTTAGAATGTGGCTTGATGTCCTCCTCCCCTGAAAAAAGGGGCCCCAAACAAAAACCAGAACCAGTGTTTAACAATCTATAAAGGTGTACGGAGAGTTCAGTCTTTGCAACAGGTGGTCTTACATCAACTGGACTGTTCACTACATGCTTGAGAGCTGTGTTTTGATGGCTGGAGACGGCTCAGAGGCTGAACAGCTCTTGCAGAAGACCCAGATTCAAGTTTCCAGTGTCCACACGGCAGCTCACAACCTTCTGTAACTCAAGGTCCAGGGGATCTGATGCCCTCTTCAGTATGTGGTAAACTCACACCAGCACACATAGAGAAATAATGTTTAACAAAAACTCAGCCTGCCTCCTGTAAAACGGATCCCATCAAGGACAGGTGGAGTCCTTATAAACCACTGTTAGGAATAAAAGGGCACAATTTTAGAAAACACCATGAAATCCTCTTTAAATGTTTAAAGTGCGAACCACACGTTGCTGTGTTCATACAAAGATCTGTGCATGACTGTTCAGATGGTGACCTGTAAAGGCCTTAACCAGAAACAATCCCAGCCAACAGGTGCAATTTCCAGAAACATTCTATTACTACCTGCAATTTCTAATTATGACCAGTGAAAGCAAATAAATAAAAAACATGATTCCAATAAATTATAAAAATGTGAACTAACCTAAAGTGTTACTTTCCTGGGGGTATAGTATCAAGGTGCTAATTTAGGAAAGGGTTTCAAAAGCGCATGAACAATCTTGGGAAGATAGACATGTATCATATACAGACTGTACCCTTGTAAACACATCACTAGCTGTTACATAGCAGATGTTTACTGCCCCGATTTGACCTTGATAAAGCTGTTAAAGGTTGAGTAAAGATAGCTGAAAACTAACTTAGTTCCACTACAGCAATTTATAGGAATTCCCACAAATCACAGGACTCTTTGAGACTTGATTTACTTTATTTTTTTAAATATTTATTTATTTATTTATTTATTATGTATACAATATTCTGTCTGTGTGTATGCCAGCAGACCAGAAGAGGGCACCAGACCCCATTACAGATGGTTGTGAGCCACCATGTGGTTGCCGGGAATTGAACTCAGGACCTTTGGAATAGCAGGCAATGTTTTTAACCTCTGAGCCATCTCTCCAGCCCCTTGATTTACTTTATACTTAGGTGTTTACTTACACATTTTTTGTTTGTTTTTGAGACAATCTTACAATGTTGCTTTGGCTGGCCTTGTGCTGGGACTCTGCTTCCCAAGTGCTGGGATCAAAGATGTGCACTATCCAATCTGATCTAATAATTTACAATTTAAGCTTACAGTTTGAAAACAAAGTTTTACCTGAAATGGAGGCCCACATCTCTATGCAAACCCAATGTAAAACTACTACTTTCCAGAGAAGGATCTTTGAACTTCTGTAGGTAATGTGCAGACTGTCATTCACTTCCGCATTCAGATGAGACATAAAGACCGTGCAAGAATGGACCTGTCAGCTGCCTGCCTAGGTCTGCGGTCAACACCTGAACCACCACTGGCTCACTCTAGTTTGTTTCCAAGCCTTTACTGTTTGCCTCAGGACAAGTTCAGTCAGTTTTGCATTTTGTCTTTTCCTAAGTAAAAAAAAAAAAAAAGAAGGGGGGTAGGAGAGGAGGAAGAAGAAGAGGAGGAGGAACAGGAGGAGGACAGGGGAGGGGAGGGAAGGAAAGAAGGAAGAGGATCGACAACCTTTTAAAAATTGTTGATGCCATGCAGTTCTGTTCAGGGAACATGAGGGATGGTACTTCACATTGTGTATTTAAGAATCTTAGCCAGGCGGTGGTGATGCAGGTCTTTAATCCTAGCACTACAGAAGCAGTAGACAGATCTCTGAGTTCAAGTCCAGCCTGGTCCAGAGTGAGCTCCAGGACAACCAGAGATGCACAGAGAAACCCTGTCTTGAAGCCCAGCCCCTAAGCTATTTATGTGTATGAGTGTTGTCTGTCTGTCTGTCTGTGTACCGCAGATATATATGCATACCACAGGCACACCTAACACCCACAGAAGTCACAAGTTAGATCCCCTGGAGCTGGAGTTGTGAACCACCACATGGGTGCTGGGAATCAAACCTGGATCCTCCACAGACAATAAATGCTCTCAACAACAAAATCACTTCTCCAGCCCTAGGAAACATTTTTAATTAAATCTGACTTGCATTTTTCTCCGTACAGTAGCATGCTACATATGGACGCAGAGGCCTATGAAGATGAGCATTATTAAACTTCTGTCCCTGCGAATGCCCCTTGTGAGGCCCTGGCTTGCCTGTTGTCACCCTATGACTCAGCTGTGCTAATACCGCTATTATTTGACTTTTACAGATGCCTATAGTCAGAAACTACCCAGTAATAGAACTGTTAACCATTCCTTCCAGTTGTCACTAATTCTGAGGTAATTACATTTGTCAAAATATGGACTGAGAAGGCTGTATGTAGGAATATATATATAGACATAGGCATGCATTAACATTAATAAAAAAAAGAAGCCATGACTTTAAAGAGAGTGGGGAGGGTTGTATGGGGCGGTTCACAGGGCAGTGTAGTTGTCAGGAGCTGTCTATGGCCTCCTATGACATCCAAGTGGTCCCGAGGCTGCAATGATTTTTAAAACACCGTCCTCTCGCTCAGCCTCCCGGTGTCCTGGGTGTGAGCCACCATGCCCGGCTGCATCAGACACTGATGCTTTGTCCTTTCAGTCAGACAATTATTGGGGGGGGGGGAGCACACACGCACACACAAAACATTGGATCAGCTCAAATTAGACTACAGTTGTTTCAATTTTACATCATGAAACACGTCAAAGCCACCAAACGATTACTTTGCTTCCCAGTAGGTGGCTGGCGGTAGGTCTCTAGTACAAACAAGCTAATGAACCAAAAGCATACATAACTATTTGGTGTGGGAGGTCCTTCTGTGTATGTGTTGCCTTCACTGGCTAATGAATAAAGACTCTGCCTTGTCCTGAGATACAGCAGAGTAGACCTAGGCAGGGAAAACTAAACTGAATTCTGGGAGAAGAAAGGTGGAGTCAGTGAGACACCATGTGGCTGCCAGAGGGGAAAGAAGCAAGCTGATAGCTGGAACATTACAGGCAGGCCATGAACCTCATGGTAAAATATAAAAAACAGAAATGGGGTTAACCAAAGACGTAAGAGCTAGCTAGCAATACGCTTAAGTGACTAATCAAGCAGTGATTTAATTAATACAGTTTCTGAGAGATTATTTCGTGGTCTGGGTGGCTGAGAAGAAACAAGTGGCCTCCTGCTACAAGTATTACACTATTTTCCAGTAAAGTGAGTTAGGAAACCAACCAACCCCCAGCTTTCCCTCTATTGAGGGTAAGCAGTGCAAGACATGGAGGACCCACAGGTCTTGGCGCATCGGGCCAGCAGTGGTGCAGGGTGTGTAACTAACACGCCTGCCTCCACACATCCACCTGCTTTCTGGTTAGATGGTGAAATCGCAAAGCTACAGATATTCCCCTTTCCCTGGCTATCAGCAGTGTGAAGATTCGAAGGTGAACACTCCTAAAACCATCTAAAGCTACTGCATATGATTACATAATATGCTTGCAGCCTGGCAGGTCTCAGTTACTGAAATACCCTAACTATATATTCTGGCTACATTTCTGTACATGATGTAAGGCGGTTCTGAAAACACATTAGAAGTCAGAATGGTGACTACATAGTTTCCTATGACATAGAAGTACAATTTAGGATCCACACGGAATGAAACACAGCTGCACAGGTTTAGATACAGGTCATCAAGAAAGCCTCACACATAAAGTCAACAGAGGGCACCTGGGACAGAAGAGGGCAGATTATTATTGTGATTACTATATTATTAATATTGTGTCTTTAATATTTACAGGTACTTAGCTTAAATATGTTTCAATGAGTGAATTTGAAAAAATACAATTAAAAATTAAACCTGTGAATCTGTGGCTTTGTTACTATCATACTGAAAAACCACCCAGTGGATGTCTTAAAAGATATATTGACAATTATACAATTTTTAGTAGTTCATGTATGGTGGGCTTTGATTATGAGAAGCCATTAAAATTGAGACTATTCTGGATGACTCATGGGGTCACACTGTGGGCTCACTGAACACAGAATAAATAAGGTCTCATGAAATCACCTATGTGAGAACAGAGCTCACTTAACAGAGCGTATGGAAATAAGTACAAACTTTTTTTCTACTTTTTCTCGTAGAAAGCTTGTATTTACATGCCTGATTTTCTAAACCCCAGATTTCTTAAAACGAATAAAGTTACCCGCTGAATTAGAATACAAGAACGTGTTAATAGTAGGAATTATGTAAGAGAAACTTGGAATAACAACTATTTAAAATGAAGTCTGAAAAAACACACAAGTTCCAGATGAACCGAATTAATATAGAGTGACTGCACTGTGAACAATACAGAAAAGACACGAGGTTTTTAGACGATTTTGTCATTAAGTAACTCACGAAGTAAGCTGGGTGTGGTGGCACGCACCTTTAATCACAGCACTGCAGAGGCAGAAGATCTCTGAGTTCGAGGCCAGTCTGGTCTACAGAGTTAGTTCCAAGACAGCTAAAGACACACAGAGAAGCCCTGTCTAGAAAAACAAAAACAAAACAAAATTCACTAAGCAACTTTTCCACAAAAAGACTGGAAGAAATACTTTGTAGATATAAAGTATAAAACAATATTTTTATACAAAAAGTAGACAGGAAATAAACTTGGTTCATTATATTCTATATTAGAAGATGTTAATTATGATAAATAAGAGCTAGAAAACAAATTTTTTTTATAAACTTTGAGGTTATCATTTAACAATGTATACAGTCTTTCTTTTTCTTAAGTTAGATTTTGAAAGCATTTCTGGAAAACAGGTTTTTAAAAAACCATTTAGAACTGGGGTCTTCTGCACAGGATAAGAAAGTACTCTTACAGTGAGCTACATCCTAGTCCCACATTCAATATTAAAATTTACAGATAAATGAAAAACTGAAACCCAGAAACTTAAGGTATAATTTCTCTGAGGCCGGAAAGAGGTTAGGGCTTAGGTCACCTGATATTTTAACATTATTACCTTATATACTTAAAAAATCATTCTAAAAATCCACATTTGGAAATCACCCCACGAAACACAGTACCACGGCAATGAACTGTCGGTATCTAGTGCTAAATATGCGCAAAAAACATTTCAAATGTGCTATTACTCTAAATTTTCAATAGCCAAGACCCTCAGCCCCAAGTTTTCTGTTTGTTTACCTTCTTCTTTCTGTAATACTGATTTCAACGAAGTATTTGTTTAACTGTAATAACCGTTTAATTAGGTATGTGATCCAACAATTCCGGAATTAAAGTAACAGCATGTAAGTCTTTTTGGAAATGGACAATAGTAACAACTGCCAACACTGTCAGTAATCCATGGTAACATACCATGTGCCAAGAAAATCCATTAAGTCTTTGCCTCTGTGACACCTACAACCAATATCATCAATATTTAATAAAAATACCAAGCTAGGAATGTTAAATACTTCATAGAAAAGCTTACAAACAAAACAAAACGCCCAGTTGGATTTGGATGTACGATGGTTTTTATTTACAACTTTATTGGCAAAAAGGGGAGAACTTTAAACAGCTTTAGAACAGGGCATTGTGGCTGACCCTGTCAGGTTGAACAAGTCCCATCTCAGCGTCCATCTAACTGTCCAGATGTGCAACACTGACCCTGCACATGCAGCTTCCTTTATCAAGTATAGCGCTCACCTTTCAGGCAGTCTTTAAAACATATAAATACAAAGGAAAGGAAACCACTCATTAAAAACTGCATCAAACGGAAAGTATGTTAAGTATGACTTTGTTGTTCCTGGAAATAACACATGCCCAGTGAAACCAAAAGCTGGAGAAGCAGTTACACTTCCTACGGGAGAGGACAGTGACAACAACAACCATCTTCTGTAACGACCATTTTCAATTTATCATCAACTACTCTGAACTTACTAGGAGATGTAGTCAAAGTCAGAAGAGAAGACGCAGGGAGAGTATTCCTTTGTGGAGGGCAGTATCCCTCCAGAATCATCACGGGAAATAAACATCCTGTTGATTCTAGGTGGCAAAACAATTAACGTAGTCAATTTTGATTACGGCTGATCATGTTGAGCTGACCTAATTTTCTTCCTTGCCTTGTTTGGTGTCATTCTTCCAGATCAAGTGTGTTTAATTCTTCTTCTAGTTCGTCCAGATCTTCCCCAGTGAACAGATTCTCATCCACGGGAACAGCATCGATGGATCCATTCTCTTGTCCCCCCATTCCGCTGTCCTCGTCCAAGTCACTTCTCTCGCCATTTTCAGCCTGGCCTCCAGAAGCTTCACTTAATTTGTTCTCTGAAAACAAAACAAAACAAAATCGAAATCAGTATGACCTAGAAACAAGACAGCATTACAGCAGCAGCCAAGAGCACAGACCTTTCTTCCTTTCCCAGGAAATCCTTCCCTGAGATTCCTTCAGCAAGGAGAGGTCTTCCCTTTCTGAGCTCAATTACCTGTCCACTAGGAAATCCCATCTGTGTTCCTCATGTGACTCAGCGATTTGGTTCCGGAGCAGTCCATCCTCATCTATTTTGTTAGGACTAAAGGCCACAGAACAACTCCAGCAAAGTGCCTGTGGGGCTCTGAGACCGGGGCTGGCGTGGGTCTGGTCTCCAGCACCACATCTAAAGCTCCCAGTGCGTATGTAGCTCTAGCACACAGCTGTGTGCAATGAGACCACAAATGCCGACGCTGCCTCTTGTCCAATGACAACACTTATATAATGACAAGTTTTCCGAGCCTTGCTTAAACATTTCTGATCATAAGGTCATGGAGCCCTGAACTCCAGATAATGTTACCAAATCCCCACTCCACTCGATACCCACCTCAGAGCTTGCAAGGGTAAACCACTTGTTTTAAGTTACAACTTGTATACTTTCATAATAAAAATCAGGTGTATTGTCTTTCCTGTTCCAGCCTCTGCCTTCATTAACATTCCCGTGCTTCTCTCTCACAGCATTCCCAGTCTTCAAGCCCCTTCCTCATGGTACAAGGACATGCGCCCCAACCTTTCCGTCCACACGGGCCCCAGAAGGCCTCCCTCCACTCCCACACTGCATCATCACACACACTTCCAGGGTTTGTTTCTTTCTCCTCCTCCACTAGGGCCTTTCTGCTTGACACAATGTATGTTCCTATTTCTCACACCCTAAAAGCCCCTCCCTGTAACCACGCTGCTTCTGTCATCTTCCCTGTTTTCCACACTGCCTTGGTAAAACAGGTACCTTATTCCAGTATCCCTTTGCCTAGCTGCAACTAATAAAATACCTGTGATTCTAGTCACCCCGCCCCCAAACACAAGCCTCTTATTTTTTCACTCAAGTTGTGTGTTTTTGGTAAGCACTTCTGTCTTTGCCTGTCCCGTAACTCTGGCGTGTACAGTATGTTCTGATTGTTACTGTATACATCCTGACTAGCTGAGCTCAATCATCCTGACACTAGTGCACATTACTTTCAGCCTGTTTTTGTCTGCAAATAGTTACACAGAATTTTAGAAAATACCATTAAAAAGCTACATCTTCCAATTTGTTTTTGATTTTCTTTTAAGGGTTTAGCCCACGGTTTCAATACCCACTAAGCCATTCTTTTCTACAGCTCTCCCTACATTTTTATTTAGCCAAATGTTCCCATTTCCAGTTCAGAGCATGAACGCATCTGCATCTGCCCAGGCCGGTTTCCTGGCTTCTCTGGAGCCCTGAAAAGGCAGCATACTCACCATCTCTGTCTGAAGCGTACGTGCTGAATCTTTCCAGACTGGCTACAGTGATACCCGTCTCTTCCACATCCCTCGGGATGTACAGGCTCACGTCTATGTCATTCACACCCACTGAGTCATCAACCTTTAACAACACAGAGGAGGCAAAGTCACTACAAATGAGTTTCCTCAACTCAGTTTTACTCTTGACACATTATCTTCAGGAAACAAAATTACTAATACTAAGAAAAAGACAAAGGATACTGCTTGAAAACTCAATTTCTTCCCCCTTAAACTTTTAGAAGAAAAAAAAGTAGTCACTGTTTCTCAAGTTTTCTTCTCTGGAATCATGGTTTGAGAATGACGTTCTTCCAACCTGGGATTCCATAACAACAACACAGGACGGGCAGAACTGCTGAGAACTGCCAGTGCTGCCTGCTCTTTACCTTTATCTCCTGCCCTCGCCCCTTGACTATTTGGGCAGAACAAATTTTAAATAAAAAAAAATATTTTAAAGGGACAGAAATAGCTTTAAAAAAATCTATTGTAAACAGCACTTAACTGTAGGCACCAAGCATTGTACTAAGTTCTTTTTTATTTTGTTTTTTTCAAGACAGGGTTTTTCTGTGTAGCCCTGGCTGGCCTCAAACTCCAGAGATCTGCCTGCCTCTGAGGTCAAACGTGTTCGTCACCACCACTCAGCATGTACTAAGTTCTATAAAGAAGGCAACCCTAAAGATAAACACCGATGAACTCACTCATTCTCAGAAGCAGCCTGGGTTAGGAATTACTTACCTGTACTGAGGCTAAGAGTAGAGGTCTAGAGGAGTTTCTTATGGATGGGAATAGGACTGAACTCCAGAGTCTGACATGGGTGCCCTTAGCCATGCTTCCGTTTTCCCCACCACTTCCCCCAGAAAGATCAACACGCGAGGTCAAAGCCTGGTCTCACCTCATCGCCACCGGCTCCCTGGATGTAGCGGGTATCATCTGCCTCCTCGTCATCATCATTAACCAGCTCAGGACGAAACTCAAACACCTCACGACCACTGATCTACAAAGGCACACAAACGGATCACCTCATGGGAAATGCCACCATTAATATGAGACATACTACGTAGACTTAAGAAAGACAGAACCATGCATTTTAACAACTATGAGACAGAAGAATGAAGGACCATTGGTCTGAGTCTGGGACATACCACGAGCGCTTTCCCTGCTTTGAAGTCAGCTTTCCGTCTCTCCATATCTTGTTCAAGTTTATCAATCTTTTCTTGTCTTTTCCTTTTCTTCCACGCAAGGAAAGATTCTAGAGTGATTTTGGTAACATTTGGACCTAAGGCAGAACGCTGCAAAGCAAAGAGATTTAAAGTCACTTACAGTTGTTTTAACAGCATTTTTCTTTCAAGGCAGGTAATTCTTTCCCTATGAATGCTCTAAAACATAAAACAGACTAAGCGATGTTACTTTTTGCATGGTAATAGGCTAAACAAGTACCCAGAGACACACACACAAAGCTTAACACTTTGACGTAAACTTGAGCAGAAAAGTTTGCTGTGAAATAGGTTTTAAAAACATCATAATAAATTCAAGCTTCATTTGTGTTTTTTCAGATGAGAGATAAAACCAAAAGACAAAATCTGCACTTCTCACGGTAATAAGTTAATAAATGGGTATAAAAAAATAAGTTATCCGCTATACATTCAGTGCAGAAAACTCTATATACCACACACTGGTCTCCACAAAGAAGAGGCGGCAGGACACCCATCAGGCATGAAGAGCTAGGAAGTGGTGGAACGGGGGTAAACAGTCGTAATCCTGCTTTACCACGCGCACTCCAGTACTCTATCTATGTGACAGACGGCACAGCCACTTGAGCGCAGACAGTCTTGGTCACTTACACGCACACTGAAGCAAACAATGCTAAATCTAGTGTCCCCAACGCTCTCAATGCCCTCTAACTGCTGAGCTAGAACAACCAGGATGCTCTTCACACACTACCTGTCCTCTAACTGGAAAAACATACCCAGAACCCAGAGGGACGGTTTCACAAGTATGCTAAAAAAGAAAACAGAGCACCAAGAAGAGACCCTAAGCTACATCAATATGAGGCATAAATAAGCATTTAAAATAACCCCATGGTATGAAAACAGTAGTGACTCATACTTAAAAAACAAAGCACCCTACACATTCCTATAATTAAAGTATGTTTAGCTAATGTAAACGGTAAAATTTACATTTAAGATACTCAAGAGTAATTTAAGTACAGAAACTTTAGGAAAAGGGCATAATATTGTTTTTCCTTTCTTAACATGCTATTGCCCCCAAGTGGTAAATATTAGAACTTACAAAAATAATTAAAAGTAGCTTTTAAGAGAAAAGATACTTGTTACCTCTCTTTCAATTAGATCTTCTAATGAAATCTCATCTTCTTTCTCCTCTTTCTTTTTGTCTTTCTTCAACACAAACCCAGGAGGAAGTGCATGACGATACATGCAGTTGTCGCCACCTCCAGGACACACCCAGAACCAGCCATACTTGTTGTTTTCAATAGCTTCAAGGAAATGTCTGCACACCTAGAGAGACAGTATGATTCAGAAGTGGTGGTACAGTGTAAATCTACCTCACTTTGACTTGCTTAAGTATACAGAACAAGTAACAATATTTGTATCCTAAGACTAACTTATGTACAAAGCACACTTTTACATAAAAATATTTGAAAATGTTTCTAATAAAAAATCAGGCCTGGTGGTTTACTCCTTTAAAATTCCAACCCTCAGGAAGCCAAGGCAAGAACTGTTTAAGAGTACAAGGCCAGCCTCGGCTGCAGGGTGAGACCCTGTCCCCCAAAACAAGCCAGGAGCTAGAGAGATGCTCAGTAGTTAATGTCAGGCAGCTTAAAACTGCCTGTAAGTCTGGCTCCAGAGGATCTAACGCTTCTGGCTTCTATAGGCACTTGTAGTCAATGTGCACGTACCACACGCAGACACTACTGCTACACATATTGATTAAAACCAAACCATGTAGTATTAACGGCAAAATCTAGAGCCTCTACTCTGCTGTTTCCCAGTTAGCCTTTGTAATATAATCCTCCAAAGCCTAATTTTTAAATCAGCCCCAAAATCCAGCCCAAGGTCTAACTCCTAGCACTACAAGGCACAATAAGGAAAAAACAAAACAAAACCCAAACCCTATGCAATAATGACACAAACCCATCGGGATTAGGTAATTAAACAGGCAACTCTGTACGTGAGTCATAAGGGTACAAGGCTCAAAGGAACACAACAGTGACCCTCGATCGCAGAGGGCACAGAGTGCAACTGCGCTAAAGCATCAGGCAACAACCTCCACAAATAAAATCAGCAGTATCCGTCTTCCCAAGAAGGCAAGGAGTGCATATGAAGCAAACTCCTGCGTCCTCTAGCAGGGCAGATTCTTACTGGGCATGTACCCAGGATACAGACACATGCATGTGCGGAGAGAAGCTGAGGAGGTACCTGAATTTTTAAAGGCAGACTTCCCAGAACTAGAGTCACTACCTTATTTGGAATTCACAAGCAAAAGTATTTTTGACCTAGTAATTGAAATCAACCAATTAATTATAAGGGTTGGCTTAACAAGCCTACTTCTTCCACTACTCACAAGACACGATTCTTAGCTAAGTATGTATTGTATTACTCCTGTGTTTTGAGATAGTCTATTTATTTAGCCTGGTCCCATATGGAATGTACAATCTACCTATTGGGATTATAGGTATATGCTACCATGTTCAACTATGCTAACCCATAGTTAAGGAAGCAAAATCACGCCAGAAAATTGCATTTAGGAAACTTTATAAGTTATTCAGCTTTTAGATCAATTTTGCTAAAACAATTAATTTAATTAAAAAGTGAAATTTGTAAATTCCAAAAAATAAAGTTTATGTTGGTGAAATGTAATTTTCTAATACTCTACAATCCAGTAGAAAACATCAATACCTTGCCATAAAATTCTCCCTAATAATAAATGCCACAGCAACTCAATTCAAGAAAAGGACATACTATTTGAGTTTTTGGTTTTTTCTTTTCCGCCTCACCATGCTTCTTGTTTACTACTTCTTCCAGCTTTTTCTCATCCCAATTATCCATAGTATCTAAATAAAAAGACACAACAAGCAATTTTTATCTCCTGCTTTACTATATAGGTAGGCCTCTAAGCAGACAGTACACAACACTGAAATATTCATAATGTAACAATTTTCTCTGAAGCAGCAAAGACAGCATGCATACACAATATTGCAAATTATCCACCTACGCTCCCTAAGTAGTTTAGATAAATGAGACCTTAGCACAGGAAAGAAGACAGCCAAATCCAAATTAAACCACTATATTCTAAGCACCATTTACTTACTCTGTGCAAACCCCCAACTGTGCTTTACAAACATACTAGTCAATACTGTATTAATATGTTACTAAGTAGTAAAAAACAAAAAAGGGGACTTTTCAACTTTAAGAGAAAGTTAAATACCTTTTTCAAGTTCTTCATCTCTGGCATCAATGTAAACACTTCGTTTTTCACACTTTCTCTCCAAAGTGAGGTCATGAGAGAACTTACATTTATCTCCTTTAGTACACTGCCCTTGTTTGAAGAATGCACACACCACAGATTTGGGATCTGCACCTGTATCCAACAGGAAGGACATCTATTATTACAGGCAGGTAACCCATTTTCGGGATCCCGTTACTACTGCAGAGTGTTGGCCGTTCCTTCTTTGTGTCCCCCATCTCCCAATCATTCTTATAGGCTGCTCGATGGTAGCTCGTATCTGGGATTATTCCTGTCTAACTTACTAATTTCTATTTACTAATGTAAGAGAAAGTATCACTTAGAGGTCTTTGGTTAGATATTTCTTTAAAGTTCTTTACATAGCATTTTAGCTATTTGTTTTTCTTTTATAAACAAAATAAGTGGCAGAAGTGAAGACCAAACATAGAGGTTATTCTAGTTGCTTGGCTATGGAGTCAGTAAGACAGGAGTAAAGAAAAACACAAACGGAAGACTACTGCCCCAAATATGCATGCGACTTACAATTTATAAAACCACAGCTTTGTCTTGGCTCCCAAAGACCACCCCCACTGGGCTGGAGAGATGGCTCAGAGGTTAAGAGCATTGACTGCTCTTCCAGAAGTTCTGAGTTCAATCCCCAGCAACCACATGGTGGCTCACCACCATCTATAATGAGATCTGGTGCCGTCTTCTGGTGTTCAATACATGCAGGGTGCATACATTATATATAAAAATCATAAAACAAACATCACCTCCATTAAAACACAAAGAACAGAACTTCAGAAAACTAGCACATTGTTTTCATTTTCTTAAGACAAAGTCTTGCTGTTTAGCTTTGGCTGGCAGTGAACTCATAAAGATCTGCCTACCACTTCCTCCTATGCCCTAGGAGTAAAAGTATGTATTACCATGTCAGGCACAAATCACATAAAAAACAGAGAAATTGTGTGAGTGCTGGCCTGCATGCATGCGTGTGTACCTGAGGTGGCCAGGGTGCTGGGAACTGAGACCAGGTCCTTTCTAAGAGCAAGAAAAGTCACTCCAGTTCCGCACAAATCAAGTTTGCAACACGAACTGTATTTGGTAAAAACAGTACCTCTGACACCAAATTTTACCTTTGCTTATCTTCTGTGCGGCAACTACAGGCTTGAACAGCTCGTTCAGCTCCTGCAGCTCTTTCTTCTTGTCATCCTTCTTCAGCTTCTTCTCAGCTTCGCTTTGTGCCACCTGCATTCCCAGGTTAAAAATGTAAATCTGATTGCTTATACAACTCTTTCCACTATACAGTAATTACTGCCTAACAAAGACATTTGTATATTTATATTATTCACCCTTTACATTAAGTGGCTTACATATTAGATATTGTGGTTAAACTATTAAAATTGATAAGCTCTGTAACAAATTCCTTTTTGTACTATAATTAGGCACCACACATAATTAAAATGCCATTCAAAGCTAATGAGTTCATGGAAACAAACAAATATTAAACACTTAACCCTGGCATTTAACAAATACTTTTCAACTGAAATATATTTCTTTTCAGTGAAAACAACTTAAACTCTAGAAATACGAGCACATTTTGACATGAGATGAAAATAGCCCGACATGTTCAGTGGTGCAATAATGGTCAGTAACCACCACAAACTAGAGTGGTGGGGATAACAGAAGACACAATGCACTCATAGTTCTAGTACAAGCTTTACATACCTAATATGATCAGTGTATTCATTTAAAACATTTATACCTCAGCCCCTATATTAGAAGATACAAGATGCTTATTTAAGGAATACAGACATACAACTATAATGCAATATACACAGAACTCTGAAAACAAAGAATGTTGATATGCTTAGAAATTAGACTGAGCTGGTAACTTTTAGGAGTGCTGTCAACAAGAAAGGAATGTAAAAGAAACCTACCACTGAAAACACCACGGACAAGTTTGGATCTCATCAGTAGGCGAGAGACTGGAACTTGGTAGTTTAAAGTAACCAGATCAGGTTCCATTTTACAAAGACAGGGTAGAGACTTTGAGGACAGAGTAGCAAGGCACAAAGAAAGCAAAGAATCTCCTGCAATTGTAGACAGGAAGGCACTAGGGATTTGAATAGGCATAAGTAAAAGAGGAGAAGAAAAGCGTTTTAGGAAGCAGAACTAGGGACGAGGAGAAAGAGGAGCCTGGGATTAGCATGTGCACTAAGTGCTGCTGAAAAAGACAGGGAATACAGGAGGAACAGGTTTGAGGGCAGGAGGTGGAGATGAGCTCAGGTTTGGACACAGGAGCTGAAATGCTTACAGAGCATCTGGGCGGAGCTGTTTAAAGGCAGCTGCACTGGACACGGTACCAACTCCACTGCAACTAGACAGGGCCTAGTCTGAGATAACACATAACCTAGTCTGTTAAAGAGACTCAAGAAACAGCAGCAAGAAAAATAAATCAGTAAGAAGAAAATGTGTTCAAAAAGGAAAAACAAAACAAACCTTGAAGAGTGAACCAATGCTACAATTAGGTCATTCCAAGTTCTGACTTCAACTACATAGTAGAAGTGTTTAAACAACAACAACGAAATCATTCTGCTTTCCTTTATATCACAGTACACTGTGCTGGCTAGGCTCATCTCCTATGTAGCATCTAGAAAAATATACTGGAGGCCATAAACCACTGGGACAGAGTAGCAAAGGTCACTTAGTACTTATGAGGCTGAGGCAAGAGAGAGCAAGCAAATGTTACATCAATGTGGTTGTCTTTCTAGTCCACAAACACCTGGCCTATGAGGTTCAAATTTAAAATGCTTGGGCTCCCTTTTACAGAGCTGCCAAATGAAGCTCGGCAGTGGCAGTCAGTCAGTCCCTACTTACTGTCTTCTGCTCTCTCTGCAGGCTCACAGTCCCGTCTGTGCATGTACAGGAGAAGCTGTATCCCTAGCACCCCCTCAGGCTCCTGGGTAAACTGGCAGCATAGCAGCCCCCTGGACATGGAACGAGGAAGGGCCCTCACAGGCCCTGGCAGCTGTTTAGGGGAGTTGTGGTGCACACCCCCTGGGAGAGATGTCTGGGAAATAACTAAGAGCAGAGTCATCTTCCACAGCACACAACCCAGGGTAGGACCTCAGGTCTGGGTCTACAAATAGCATTGCTGCTCAGCTTCAAAGTAATATGTGGTAATTAGGTACTCTATATTCAATGCTAGACCAGTTAAAATATCATACTGAATGCAGTGACATACTTAAGAAGCTCATGAATTTTATAACATTGCTAGGTCTATTAAATCAGAAACAACACTCAAATGACTAGGAAGATGTCAAAGGAAGAGGAAATGTACTGGACGGGAGTTAAAGTTCTTTAACAAACAGGAGAACCCTACAAGGGACAAGTGCCCTTCCACTGCAAAATAAAAACTGATATATGTGAACAACTTAAAGTCATGTAATGAAAAAGATCCAGCCCAAGTCTACCTGTGTCCAAGGCTCAGCATACAGCTATCCTTTGGTAACTCTGGGCAGTGAGTCTAGGCCTCTTCCAAATGCCCCAAATCTGTGGTAGCTCAAGTCCCTTGAGTATTACTGATAAGATAATGATACTGATAATACAATGTAGGCTATCTAAATCATCTCACTGTATTGCTTAGGAACAATACCTGAGTACCTTCTCAGTACAAACATGACCCTCTTATTAGATCTAAAGACACGGCAATGATGTACCTTTTCTTTAAAAAAGAAAACAGACATATTTTGAACTTTAGCTGTTTCAGCCTGAAGACACTCTTACTGAACAAAGTAAAGCCAGCGCCTTGAAAGAACACTATCGTCTGACTCTAGAGTAAAACTGTGCTGTGAGGGGAAAGAGACAATGATTCGGAGACAGCATGGAGAGAAATGGGTTCTAGGCAAAGATTAGTAATCTAACAGATATTATGCTGATATTCTCAGACTAAAAAAAAAACTATAGTTAAAAACATAGTTGAGAATTTCTCTTCTATGTCCAAAGAGTGTTACCAAGAATTAAGGAAAAGATATTTAAAAAATAAAGACCATATTTATAAAACCTTAAAGGATGAAAGGTCTAAAGAATTCAAAGAAAAAGAGGCTAAAGTTTCTGAACAAGTTATCAATTCTTATATGAGAACAAATATCTCAGAAGCAGCAAGAACAAAAAGGAGACATCATAGCTAACATATACGTCTAGGTCACTCACCATAATAAAAACCAACGTGATAATGACCTAGCCAACAAATAGTAGAACAGAAGAGAGAATCCAGAAAGAGACCCTAATGTATCAGTAGTTACATTCCAGTTCAGTGGTGATATGATGCAGGATCAAGTAGCTATTCAACTTTAAAGACAATCTTACAAATACATAAAATATAGGACAAAGTATAGACTGCAAAAAGGAAGCAACCAGAAAACAAATAAATAAAACAAAATCTAAGAAACTAAGAAAATTGTGCAAAACAACCCAGCAGAAATTGAGATAAAATTACAGTACAGCAAGAGAGATGAGACAAATTATCTGCAATGTTAAAAGTATTTTACAAATTTGTACGAAAGGCAGGGTGGTGGCACACACCTTTAATCCCAGCACTCAGGAGGCAGAGGCAGGCAGATCTCTGTGACCTCGAGGCCAACCTGGTCTACAGAATGAATTTCAGGACAGAACTCACAGCTACAGAGAAACCCTGTCTGGAAAAATCAAAAAGAGAAAGGCAGACAGCATTTGAGTAGTTGGCCAGGACAGGGGAGTCACAGAGTAAAATGACAAGTACACGAGGAGACCCACTCTACCCAAGGAACACAATGAAATGTCACCTAAAGCTTATTATTGGGGAAACACTAAGAAACCTTAGCATCTAGTACACAGAGGAGATGAGAGAGGGAACTGTTACTCCACAGAATCTGCTCAGGGTCAGAGAGATGGCTCAGTGAGTAAAGGCATTTGCGGCCAATCCTGAAGAACTCACTTCAGTTACTGGAATCTACACCGTGAAGACAGAGAACCAACTCTCCTTGCAAACTGCGCTCTGACCCACAGACAAGCATCGTGGCATGTGCACTCACATACACAAAATAAAATAAATAAAATTCTGAGATAGATGGTATATTCTATTACGCCTATCAGAAAAACACAACAATTTAATTACTTACCTGACGTGGATTCTGCTGACCAAACTTCACCTGGTGAGTGACAGCCTTAATGAACTTCTGTTGCTTTGCTCCTTTCTTATTCTTCAGACCAAAAGTTTTGTCCTAAATGGGAAAGAACAGAAATATTTTGGTAAATTACTATCTTTTCAATGATAGATGCACTATTTATTGATAGGCAAAACAAATCTTTTTTAAAAATAAGATTTATTTTTTATTTTAGTACACATTGTTTTGCCTGCATGCAAGTCTATGTGCCTGCCACATGTGTACAGTACCTGTGGAAGCCAGAACAGGGTGCTGGGAAGTCAACCTGGGTCATCTGGAAGCACATCCAGTGCTCGTCACATGCTAAACCATCCCTCCAGCCCCAGGAAATAGATTCTTTATGCCACAAAAAATACATAAAATATCACAGCACCAGGCAAAGGCAATGCATCACTATGACCAAAAGCAACTGGGGGGTGGGGTGGGGTGGGGAGGAACTGATGTCCAGGCCACGGAGGACTGCTGCCTACTGGGCTATTCCACACTCAGGATCACCAGCTTACAGGGTGGCACTGCCCACAGAGAGTTAGGCCCTTCCACATCAATTACCAATCAAGGAAACGAGGTCAATCTTGGGAGTGCACTTCCTCATTGAGGTCTTCCCTAACAAGTAGCCAGCACAATGAATATGAGCGTGTGCCACTCACAACATCAGCTAGGACCATCGCAATTTAATGCCAACTGACAACTGTCACCGCCACCGTTCGGCTGACTGTGCTGTCTTCTTCCTCAAGATGTTTCAGATCATCAGGTCTTTGGGACCTGTGGAGGAGTTATACTGAAAAAAGTCATCCCACAAACAAGCTGAGGGAAATGCTGTGAAGAAAGTATTCTTAAGATTCTTTCGCAGTGCTGGTAGAACCCAAAGCAATGAGCATATAAATCACAAGGTATCTTAGCATCCCCTTTAGTTGAGGTGATATACACAGCACTTTCAAAACTCAACGTATCTCAGGATGCACGTTTGTACCCCTTGAAAACTGCTATCTGCCACACTTTAAATGTGACTTTATTTGGAAACAAGTCTTTGTGGATATAATCTCCCAATGAGGTTACACCGAGAGAAGGCAATGTGAAGACAGCAGAGATGAACACAAACACAAGTTAAGGAAAACCAAGGATTGCTAGATGACATCAGACACCAGGAAGAAGCCAAGGAGAACCCCCCCTCCGGTTGCCTTCAGAAAGGGGTCATGAACATGTTGATTGTGGATTTCAGACTTCTTTATCCAGAATGGTGGAAAGAAAAACAAGCAGTCTAGTAACAGTTTTGGGTAATTTGTTACAGCAGCCCAAAGAAACTAAAACAGTGGGATTGGCACCAACAGGGAAGGCTGGCACTACCATCTGAACTGTTTCACTTATGTAATGTCATTTTCCTGCAGGATCGGCTAGGAGAGAGACAAGCCTGACTACAGGGCAGAAGGGAACAGTGGGAGACAGTTATTGCACAGATCGTTCTCAGGACCATTCCTTTTGTTCTCTTGGGAGGTGGGGAAGACAGGGCTTACTGTGTAGCCCAGGATAGCCTTGACTAATCTTGCCTCACCTTGTACCACACACTACCACACCCGGCTTCAGCCTTACATTTTAACCGATTTCCCCAAAGCCTCTATGCACGTGCAGTGTTTGAGAAGAGTGCCTCCTATCCTCTAAGGAACACACACCTGTCTGTTGTGGTAGCCCCTCCTGAGTCAGGGTAGGCATTACCTGGTAGCTACTCTAACATCAGCCTCTCACTTTCCTATGTAGTGTCTCCTAGAGCCGAGCCTTCCAGAACCCTTCTTCACAACAGAGAGCGCCCAGTCCTGCCTGTGTTCTACAGAAGTCACCAACCCATCCATGAGCTGCCAACCTTCACATGTGGATGCTCAACATTATAGATGGCTCCAACCTCAAAACAGAATTCCTTCTCATTCTCTTACTTATGAGGGGTTTCACAGAATGCAAAAAAAGTATTCTGAATTATCTGAAAAGCTTTAAATCTGAAATAACAAACACTATTGAATGAACTATCTGAAACCCTATAACATAACACAATCTTTCTAGTACCTCAAACTCAATACAGTCTTTCAATATTTCAACAGTAAGAACTCAAAGGTGTTTTGATTCTAAAAGGTTACTTCTCACTGGTAAATACTGCTTTATTCATTACCATGTATTTAAACTTTGCTTTACCTTTACTTACCTAAATGTCTGCTTGTGTTTTAATATCCCAGCACAGTATTACAAAACTCTACACACATACTCCATAGCTTATGTATATGAAAAAGGAAAACATAAGCTGAAATTGCTCTTTATCAAGCTTTTAATAAATGGCATCCTCTGTTTTTGTAAAAAGCTTAATATTCTAGCCAATTCCAGGGTATGATGGTCAAGGGTCCTGTGACAGATGGGGGATTAATTTAGGTATGAACCAAGTATGAAACACCCTACCTTCTTTGTACAGTACGAGCTATCATGAGTGAAAGGAGAATATAGGACCAACAATATTTAAAATGCTTTGCTCTACATGCAAGTACAGAGAAGCAATAAACCATGAATAAATAAAATTGGATAGTAAACCATATACTGACATAGAAATATTTAAGCAAGAAAAAAAACCAGGCAGCTTGAGAACAGCAGACTTCCAATAGCAGTTCCTAGGAGAGGTATGTAATTCCAGACCTGAAAAGAAACACAAAAACAAAACACAGACAGACAAACCCCAGCAAGCTTCCAGGTTTAACTACACTGCTTTAGTACTTAATTAACCAGTTTAATGAATACTTAATTTATTTCCAGAGAAGAAAATTGTTTTCTATATATAATCTTCCTGAATACAGACAGAATCTCTCTCTCTCTCTCTCTCTCTCTCTCTCTCTCTCTCTCTCTCTCTCTCTCTCTCTCTCCTAAATCTTCTTCACAGTCCTACGATGTCTTCCTACAGCCATAGAAGCTCTGACATGTTCCCAAGCTGTTTAAGAATATAACCTAGAGTCAAACTGGGCTGGGTAACTGTGTCATAGGAAAGTGAGTCTAACCTTAGGTATGAATTAAAGATTTGCTAACACTGAGGCACTGCAGAAAGTACCTGACAGCAAGGACTTGGGGAGCCTGACCTTCTGGGTTTAAATCCTGGCTTCCTGCTTGCCAGTTCAGTATACCTTGGGCAAGTTATTTAACCTTTGTGCCTGTTATCTCAACTGTATGAGTGCTAACACTTATCTGAAACAAATAAAGGTGCTATGTATCACTTATCCCTCCTTCAAAATACTGAAAAAACTGTGTCTAGCTCAATACTTGTCAACTATAAAATGACATATTTAAATTAAAAAGTATCTGATCTAAGTTCTTGCTCCTCCCACCATCAAAACCTACATTTTCCAGAGTCCTGGTTAAGTCATAGATAAGATGGTTTACCAAAAGCACCCCCTACACACACACACACACACACACACACACACACACACAGCCTAGGCTGGCATAAAACTGGGTATGTAGCTGAGGATGACCTTGAACTTCCCATCTACTTGCTTCTATCTCCAGAGTGCTAGAATTACAGAAACACACCACAATGCCCAATGTGTGGTGACAGAGTAACCCAGGGCTTCACGTGTGCTAGGCAGGCACTCTACCTGAGCGACAGCCCCCATTACAAAAAGCCTTCTGAAGAGTATATTCTGAATAATACTGGTACACCTTAAAAGTAGGGTGGTTTACGACCCAAGCTATGTCAATAAAGCCTTTCCTTGGGCTCTGGACAAACTCTTACCCAAGAGTTGACATGGATTTGGGAGCGGGAAAGTACTAGGTAGGAAAAGGTTTCAGTGACTCCCATAAAGCTAGGAAAACACCGCAAGTTTAAGGTTTCAAACATCAGTTACAAGGAAAGAAGGAAGGGTATGTTTCCGTGGGTGAATAGAGAAGCAGAATGCAGAGGAGTCAGAAAAGAGGCGGCGTGGAGAGGACTGCTTCGGAGCCTCCACCCTCCTCATTCCAGATCTGACCGACAACGCTGACCTTTCCTCTTCTGAGCCTTAAGCAGGTCCTGCTCCCTTCACAGGCCAGCTCCTGCTCCTTAAAGGAAGCCAGAGAGTCAACGCTGACAGTGTGCCAAGGTAAGTGGGTTCTGGGATCTACTATCTGGGACCCTAGGGTAGACAGAGGCTGACATTGTATTAACTTGGTGGTTTTGTCTCCAAATACACAACCTAATGGATTTTGTTGTCTATTTATAAATGGACACTTTACAACAGATTAATTGCCAGCAATCAACAGCTTCTACACCCTCCTTTCAAACCTTGGTCCTCTCTGCAGAGATCTCCATGGTAAATATTCTGCAGTGCTCCCGTGCCCAGGGGAACATACATTCCTTATCTGTTTGCCCTAAACCCAAGGACACTGCCAACCCAAACCAATGATTATACTTAGTCTTTTGTTCTGTTCTTTTTTAAAGATGTATTTTCATGCGCCTATGTGTTGTCTATGTGAAGACACCAGATCCTTCACAACTGGAGTTACAGACAGTTGTGAGCTACCATGTGGGTGCTGGGAACCGAACCTGGATCCTCTGCAAGAGAGGCCAGAGCTCTTAATCGCTGAGCCATCTCTCCAGCCCCCCCTTTCTTTTATTTATTTATTTTTTTTAATATTTATTTATTATGTATACAATATTCTGTCTGTGTGTAAGCGTGAAGGCCAGAAGAGGGCACCAGACCTCTTTTCAGATGGTTGTGAGCCACCATGTGGTTGCTGGGAATTGAACTCAGGACCTTTGGAAGAGCAGGCAATGCTCTTAACCACTGAGCCATCTCTCCAGCCCCTCTTTTATTCTTTAAAACAGGGTTTTATATTATAGCCAACGCTGTCCTCAAACTTGAAATCCTTGTGCCTTAGTCAGGATTCTGGCTCTGCCTGGTTTATGATCAGACAGTTTGATGCTCAAAGTTGATCTCAAAGTATCATTTTGGCTCTAAGAAAACAAATGTTATATACTGCCTGGGGACCACATGTGAACGGAGAATAAACTTGAACCACAGTGTGATGCAGCCATTTCAAGACGACACATACTCACACAAGTGACCTCGTGATCCCCAGACAGTTTAAAGGAGGAAGAGGGGAAAATGCAGACAATTTTCTTTTCTTACAAAAATCAATAGAGAGCGGCTTTACATGAAATTTGACTAAGGAGCCAAAATATACGCGGCACTACCACTGAAGTCATCAAGACATGCTAGGGTCCTAGAGAAGTTCAAACAGATCAGATCAGGCTTAATTCCATTTCTCTATCAGCATACTTTCAATCAGGTAAACGGGGGAGTTTTTTTTGATGTCTTCACTAATGGAAACTAAGGTGGATTTCTCTTTACTTCAAAAACAAAAATATAACCACCAAACAGACAGACTCTTCTCTACTAGGACTGCAGACAGTGGCAACCCTGCAGTGTGTGATGTTTGGGCACAACACCCGGAAAAGCCGGTTACAAGACGAGGCCAAAATAGATGAATGAATTTTAGGGGAAATAGAACACTATAAATAACTTTGACTTTTTTGCTTTTTGTTTTTCAAACAGTGTTTCTCTGTATAGCCCTGGCTGTTCTGGAACTCACTCTGAGGACCGGGCTGTCTTCCCACTCAGAGAGCCCACTCAGAGATCGGCACCACCACTTTAAAGAAATAGCTTAGCCTTATTAATTAAAAGTGGTTAAAGCTCTATATTCTCTGAAGTGTATCTAACTTTTACTGTCTTGTGGTCTCTATTTTGTTGGTTCAACTGCAGAATGCTCTCTTGGAATGCCCTTTGTTGGCACAGCACTAAACTGCCATTGGATTTTTGGTTCCCAAATCCTGTGAAGATGAAAATTATTTTGCTTTCCTTTCTTTTCCATCTTTCTTTTCTCTTTTCACTGAGACAGGGTTTCTGTGCAGCCCCAGCTGTCTTGGAACTCCTCTGTAGATCAGGCTGGCCTTGAACTCACAGAGATCTGCCTGCCCCTGCCTCCAGAGTGATTCAAGGCCTGCCCCCCCACCGGGCAGCAATTATTCTGCTTTCAAATATTTTGGTTATGACAGTCTTACAACGGAGTTACCACAGCCAGGATTATTATTGTCTTCACAACAATTTTATTTAAAGTCAGCCAACTTTAACTATGTGCAATGGCAATTGTACAATTGGACTTGGAGAAGGGAACTCTGGGGAGTCTCACTGCTATCTTCCACGGCTGTAACAATCAAATGTTGAAAAACAAAAATAAGCAAACATCGCATTCCAAAGCATTCATTCTGGTATTCTAGTAAATACAAACCTATACAGGGCTACCTTTTATTCAGATGTTATGCTGTAAAACGGTCACTGCTTTTCCCAACTACACCCCGAACCTATGAGGTACCATTTGTTTTTAAGGACGAGGAGGATTAGTAGGAAAGATCTCACAAAGAGATGCACGTCGTTTTCCGAATGTCAGACATAGCTAATCATCTTAAGAAAACTCACGTATATAATCGCTGTAAACCTACTGAGGAACATATATGAACTTCAATCCCTTGCATCGCCCACTGAAGGCCTACACGTTTAATACACTCAAAGTCGCTGTGTGTGTGTAGATAAACTGGGAGCACCGTCATCAACACAGGCAGTGACACAGCCTACACAGGTAATTCGGAACCGGAATTAAATACTCTGGACAAGACTGCTGGGTTACCCTGTGCTTGACCCTAAAGTTTCCAGATGGACCAAAAGGGGGGGGGGGGAGTCAATTCTGTTGGCGCTTGAAAACGAACAGCGCTACGTCTCAGTGTGTGATAAAGGAAATACAAACGCCAGCGGCGTGAGGCCTGTGGGAAGGGGCCGTCCAGAAGGACGATCAGCCCTGCCCCTTCAGGCACAGCCCCGGGAACGGCTGCAACCCGGGAGCAAGGGAGGCCGGGCCGGGGTCAGCGGGCGGCCGAGGGGCGCGGGCGGGGACGCGGCGGGCGCGGGCGGGGACGGGGCCGGCGAGCGCCCCCCGGGGCCGGGGCCCACCGGGCTGGACGCCGACACGTGGCCCCGGGAGCGGCGCTCGGCAGCGGGGCTCGCCCCAGCCCCGCGCGAGGAGAGAGAGGGGGGAAGGGTACGCACCTCGATGATCTTCTCCTTCTTCTTCTGCTCCGCCTTCTTGCTGCCCCCGGCCTGAGCCTGTTTCTTGGGGGGCATCGCGGAGGAGGCGGGGGCGCCGAGCCGAATGCGGCGCGGATGGCGACCGTCGGGGCGTCCGGCAGCGCGGCGGGAGCAGGAAGACCCGGCCGCCGCCGCAGCGCACAGAAAGCGACGCGCTCATTCGCCGCCCGGATGCGGCCTTTGCGACAGGACAGCGCCGCGCGGCATTGTGGGGCGGGAGCAGAGGCGCCCCCCCTCCCCGGAAGTGCGGCTGCGCGTGCGCTCCGGCCGCGCGGGGCCTAGAGGGGGCGTGGACGGGACGTGGGAACGGGCAGGGGCGACCGCGCGGTCCGTGGGGCTGGAGTCGCCGTGCGTCCGTGCACCCCTGCTGGTCCTAGATATCCCTGTGGTCCTGGCCTGGGCGCTCAGGAAGCGGTTGCATCCATTCTGAACTGCAGGGGCAGGGCTGGAGTGCAGCACCTTCAGTATCAATCAACATGAAGGAAGAATTTCCTTTGCACGTCGCAGACGTGGTCTTCTACACCATGGAGCCTTCCACCTCCTTTGAAATCCTGTAGTAATTTTAGGTTCTAGGGGAAGGCCTTCACGATTCCCGAAAGCCCCCAGATATTTACGTTACAATTCATAACCATAGCAAAATTACAGTTCTGAAGTAGCAGTGAAGATGATTTTATAGTTGAGGTGAACAGAACGTAAGAATTGTCACAGCTTTGGGAAGGTTGAGAACCACTCTGCCTCAGAAGAAGCCAAACCCGGAGGTGGTGCTGTGCAATTCAGCTGGCAGAGTGTTGTCTAGCATGCCCAAGGCTTTGGGATTAATCTCCAGTACCACACAAACCAGGCGTGGTGGTACACACCTGTAATCCCAGCATTTGGGAGGTGGAGACAAAGGAATCAGAAATGGAGGTCATCTTTGACTCCAGTGTGTTCAGGGTCAGCCTGGGCTACGTGATACCTTACCCTTCTTCTATGGCTTCCATATTGTTTAAGTACCACATCTGTAGTACTCTGTTATGGAAACTCTAGCAAAGTAATAATCTGATAAGGGAGAGAACAATAGTATAGATACTGCTTAGATATTGTTGTTATGGTGAGCAGAGGCTATTTTACTCAATTGCTTTCTTTTTTTTTTTTTTTTTTTTTTGGTAAAAGTATGACTACTATAACCAACCTTTTAAATTGCTTACTCATGAGTTGAGATAGTACCTAGTAGGAAATGTTTTTATTTATTTAATGCTCCCAAATACTCTGCCATTCAGGCCGTCTCCTTTAAGACATTTTCTCTCCAAAATAAACTATGACAAAAAGCTTGCTTCAGCAGAGCGTGTAAAATCTCCTCTAACTTGTCAGCTTGAGTTTCCATACTGTAACCCTTCACTGCAACCTATACTGACACAAAATTTTCTTAAGTGGGTGACTTATCTGTTTCTATTTGAAATACTTCTTGCTACCATTATAATAGCTATTATGGCGTTTGCCAAGAAATCGAGCTGTACCGTTCCCAAAATACTTTTTTGCTTCACTGAAGCTTAAACCATTCTTCACGATCCCCATCAATCATGCCATTTCCCTAGTAATAGCTTTCTGATGGTTTCCCCTGGCCTCTTGAGTTCAATGCAAGGAGTCTGCAGTTTCCCTAGCACAGTCGTGAATGGTTTTTCGCTTCTGCCACTTCAGCTGATGTTCCCCACCTGAGGCCGACTTGTCCTATCCCCTCCTTCACATCCCCCCCCAGTACTGTCTCGTGCCTTAGAGCTTTTCGGGGTCTTACATATATGACGCCCCCCCAAAAGAAAGAAGTGTTTCTATTCCATCTAATACCATAACGAGAAGCTTATATTCTTCAGCCTCCACATCCAGCCAGTTCATAGCTGTCCCTGTCAGTTCTGGATGCAGTTGGCGGCCTTGCACAAGAGGTTTATTGGGACCCGCAGTCCCCTCCTCATCAGTGTGATTCAGATGTCTCCTTTCCAGTTCCTAATCTTATTCCAGGACTGCATCCTTTGCTTGGACTCTTAGGAGGGGCTCTTACTTTATCTTGTTATGGTTTCTCCCCAGGTCTTACTCTCACAGTAAGTGCTGTGATATGAGTTAGATGGTGCTACTCTATTCCTTAAATGTTTCTTCCTAACTATATAGGAATGGCCTCACCACCGATTTTTATTTTACCAATAAACTTCAGATTTTTATAATACATTGATGATCATTCTGTAGTTACAGTAGTGTCAATTTTTTTCTCTAACAGGCATCAACATTTTTCATAAAGTTACTGTCTTAGAAGCTAAATCTAAACCCTATAAGGATTTTCATCCTTTCCTGTGGTTTATGAATGGCTTAGGGTTAGTTGATTATGTCTTCTTATTTTTTCCACAAAACTGTGCATATTTTCTTAAATGAAATGGATTAATAGATGCGAGTCATTGGTAAGACAGAAAAGTTCATATGGAAGATCACATGAGGAAGACAGCAAGTTAGATCCTGGTAAATAAAATCTCTATGTCTTCATCTCTCACTAATAGTACCTACTGCACCTTGTCTATAAGAGCTCAATAACTGTGTGTGTGTGTGTGTGTGTGTGTGTGTGTGTGTGTGGTGTGCGTGGTGTATGTGTGTGGTATGTATGAGTGTGTGTCTGCCTGCAGTGACCGGCAGAGGACTATACACCCCCTGGCTAGAGCTTTAGGTGGCTGTGATACTCAGTGTATGACAAGTGTTGTGGGACACAGGAAGGGACGTGACTTTTCACCCAGGGACATTAGCTTTTCCAAAAAGGGCCTTTGCAAACCATGGAAATGAGCGTTTTCTAAGCAGAGTGGAGAGTATTGGGTCTTCAGGCAGAGGAAATAGCATGTGCACACGTATGTCTGTGTAAAAGTACGTGGGATTTTCAGGTAATGACTGTGGTTTGCTAAAGAAATCTTGAGGCAGTGATAGGAGATGCAGCTGAAACCCATTAGGATAGATGTTTTATTTAAAGCCTTATATATGACCTTAAAGAGCTTGGGCTTTAAAATGAAGTTATTAGTGAGCCACTCAAGGCTTTCATAGAGATATATGAGCTCAGATCCACATTTTAACCAAGATAAATCTGACAAAAGATAAATCAGAATGGCGAGAGACCAGGCAGTGAAATCAATTTCTATGTTACTGTTGGGGAGCAGATGAATGGCGGCCTGCACAGATAGTGATGATTGAGATAAGGGCACATATAAATAATAGCAGCATAAATCCACATCAGAGTCTCTGAGAGGTAAGGAGGACAGGGAGGAACAGAGAACGAGGTTGTGTTTGGATGACAGGACTGAAGATTTAGAGCAAGGAGTGCAATGGAGACCTGAGGAGAAGAACACAAAAGATTAGTTTTGGAGAGGCTTCGATGGCTTTTTGGGTTAGGGCTATATTAGATGTGTGATGATACGCAGTTGAAAATTGAAATATGGGCTCACAGAGAGAGGCTAGAGTAAAGATAAAGATTCTTCTATTATGTAGGTGTCAACAGAACTGGGGTAGTTAACGTCACTCAGGGTAGGGGACTGGTTGAGGTGAGATGAGAGAGCCCAGGCAGGACTCCTGAGCAACAACACTCTGTAAGGATAGGATACGCAATGATGTTGGGAGCACGAAGATCCTCGCACCCACTGATCTCCTGGGAACCAGGAATGTTAAGCATCCAGGATTGTCCTTTCAAAGAGAAGGACACACAAACTGTTTTTACAGAAGGCTGGGAATTAGAGGTGCTCACCTTTGATATTTATTGGGCCAGGCCTTATCAAGTTCCTACAACCAGGACTGGAGATAGCTTATAGTCTAAATGACCCTTACATAGTCTATATAACCAGAGGCTCCCCCAAGCTCCCACAACCAGGACTGGAGATGGTTAATACCCGAAATGACCACTATTCTACCTGATGGAGACTAGGCCAGAACCTTCCTTAGGTCCTTAAGCTAGTACAGGTAGACTATCTCTCAAACCCATCTTCTTGGAAGAAACGACATGTACAGTGAGCTATATTTTGATGTAATGACTGTTTCCTTCTGCAGTTGTACACCGGGGATTGTGTTATACCAGGAAACTTTTTCCCCAAGTTATACTGTGATTATCAAACATGCTGACAGTAAACGGTCTGGCATCAGGCTGTCTAGGAGTTTGATCCAGCCGGGCAGACTAAAACTGAGCCTAGTTTTTATTCTTACCTTTTTGGGATCGTTTGCCTGTCCGCTGTGACCCCTGCAGGGACCCCCTCAGAAGGACGCATAGAGAGCCTAACTCCCTTTCTCCTGAGTACTGGGCTGATTCATTGGTTTACATCCAACAAATGAGTAAAGCAGACTGGCAGGAACAGAACCAGCCCCCCCAATATTACAGCCTAGGACAGTAGCTCTCGATCTCCCCAAGGCTGCGGCACTTTAATACAGTTCCTCGTGCTGTGGGGACCCAAACCATTAAATTATTTTTGTTTGTTCTTACTTCATAACTGTAATTTTGCTACTGTAAAGATCGAAATCGCTACCCTGTGAAAGGGTCGTCTGACCTCCGAAGGGCTCCTGACCCACAGGTTGAGAACTGCAGGCGTAGGATGTAAACTACCTCTTTCTCCCCCTCTGTCTTCCTACCTCACATCTCCCTCTCTCCCTTTACGTCTTTTTCTTCCTTTGTTTGATTAGGAGGAGCAGAGTGTCTAGGCCGCCAACTTATAAACTCACTTCCTACTCAGTGTTTCCCTGACTTATCTTCACACCATCTCTCCCTTGTGTCCTGTTCAGCCAGTATCTAGGGTCAGGGTGCTGAGGTGGCTCAGTGGACAAAGGTGCTTCACGGAGCCTGGTGACCTGAGCCTCAGGCCGGGGAACCTGAACACTTGGAAGGAGAGCCTGACTCCCACAAGGTGTCCTCTGGTCTCTACACGCACAGGTGACTGAGATGAATAAGGGGAATAAAAATGTGTATTTATTAACTCTTACATGTTTTCTGTGTAAAGGATTATCCATCTGTTTGCTTGTTTATTTTAGCATGATTATTAAAAACCCAGAGACAGATATTGGGGTTCAACCTGAAGGTCAGAAAAACGCTGGTCACCAACTCTTTTTTTTTTCCCCCAAGACAGGGTTTCTCTCTAGTTTTGGAGTCTGTCTGGGAACCAGACTGGGCTTGAACTCAAAGAGATCCCTCTGCCTCTGCCTTCCTTGTGCTCCAGCCACTGGCTCTTACCTCTACCCCAGTCTGAAATGGCAGTCCTGCCTCCAGGGATTCTCAGAATGAGACTGCCTAAGATTTGTCTCCTCCTGTCTTAGATCCCTCTCTAGTGCTGGAATTAAAGGCCCGCACCACTACTGCCTGGCTTCTATGGCAAACTAGTGTGTCTATTGGGAATAAAGGTGTGTGTCACCACTGCCTGGTCTGTAAGGCTGACTAGTGTGGCCATTTTACTCTCTGATCTTCAAATGAAATATCACTACAATTTATTTATTTTCCCATTTATCTATTTAGCTTTTTCAAGACAGGGTTTCTCTGTGTATCTCTGGCTGTCCTGGAACCAGCTCTGTAGACCAGACTAACCTCAAACTCACAGAGATAAGCTTGCCTCTGCTTCCCAAGTACTGGGATTAAAGGCGTGCACCACCACTGCCTGGCTCTTTTTCTTTCTTTCTCTTCCAGAGAATATGTTCCCTAACATTTTCATCAGTGGAAGAAAGTCTTCATTGCTTCAGTGAAGCCTACAGGAAGATGAAGGAAGAAGAAGGCGGGTTTGGCGTTGAACACTGTGTGAAGGCCAGGGCCTAACTCTGTGCAGCTTCTTGGCTCCCATTTATTACTGAAGATTAATGGCCTATTAAGCCAGTTTATCATCGGGCTTCCCTTCAAATTGTTTTCTAACTGCAATAAATTTGCAAGTGAATTGTAAAAAGAGTTGGGGTGTATTTAATTCAAATGTCAAACGTGAGACTCGAAAATGGATACAGCAAATGATATTCTTCAATAACCGCTTATCTTTCCCACTCCGAGGCAAAGGTAGCACGCACAGATATGAAAACCCTTCACGGCAAAGAAGATAAATGCAAAACGCATTTTACAGCATCAATCAGATTATTTCCTATAGAAATGAAACAGAGCCTTCAAACTCAGTAAAGCAAGGAAAGTTTCCCTAACATTTTTGTGAGAATATAATGTATAATTCACATATCGGTGTCATGTGTCAAGGCTGAATACCAGCACACACTTTTGACAGTTACATAGAAAAAAATTAAACTCCTGTAATCTGAAAAGCAGCTCTAGTGAGCATGTTATGAGAGCCTTTCTTGGATTGTTCCAACCATTCTATAGTTGCTTGAATGTTTCTCCTTATAGGAGCTTACAAAACGCTTGGTTTTGAAGGTACACTTGTATCACAGAAACTTGTGAAAATCTTTGTTGTTCAAGAACAGAACTGCAGCTTACATTCATGTGCAGAGCCATTTGTTGGAAGAGGCAAGGGCCACTTCTTGCTTCTAAGCTAAGGTGTTTAAGTCACCAAGTAACACAGATCTCACTGGTCATTGGGTTTAATTTTACCAGGTATTTTTGGAGTTTCTTCCTGGGAGTGTGCTTTTATCTGTGCAAGTGAAGCTTTTACTTTTATGTATTTATACATAATTTAAGAGAGAATCTTTTCATAATAAATTGCAACATTATTGGCCCTTTACATGTGTTAATGTTTACGTGAACAGTTGCAGCGATGGGGGTAATGTTACAGGTACCTCAACAAGTTAAAGCATTGACATCTACTGATATTTGTTATGATTTGGATATTCGTGCCACTTCAAAATTCATCAGGAATAAAAATGCTGGCTCTTGTCAGGCACTCCACCTGCTCCTCCCAGCCTCCAGCACAGGTGGAGACATTTCTGTTGTTTATATGATGCTATAATGACCTTAGTTATGGACCTCCAATGGGTTAGGTACCACTGTTGAACACTGATAGAAACATTTTCCTCTAGAGAACAGCAGACATTGACAGAGCAGTGGACACTATTATATAATAATGGGCTTCGCTGATATTTTCATACCTGCATATAATGTATGATGATCACTTTGCTCCTCATTCTTTCGTTCCCCTCTCCCCCATATTGACTCCCTTCCTCTGCCAGCTACTCCCACCTCTACTTTCATGTCTGGTTTTACGATATAACAGGTTTAATTAGAGTTGCTGACAGGAATGTGAATGAGGGGTTATTTACCAGAGAATGGGCAACTTGTCTGTTGTTATATCACGGAAGAAACCCGCGCCCCCGTGGATGGCCCTATATCCAGTATATATGAACACACCGCAAGCACAAAGTGCACTTAGTGGGCTTTTAAAAAATAGCATGACGTCGGGAGAGAAAAGTACTGGGGATCAGGGAATGAGTCGGAGGGGGAAAATGGGGTGGTTAGATTTGATAAAAACTCATTGTAAGCATGTATGAAATTCTAAAACAAAAATATGAAACATTAAGCCACGTCCCCCAAAAACTCAGTTAAGAATTGATAGTCTTGAGGCAGAATTTGTCCTCCTGTAGAAAACATGTATGTTTCCTTATTGTCTTTTATTTCTAAAATTACCCATCTGCTTTTGCTGTTGTATTAAAATGTAAAGACTAACAAAATTCCACCAAGAATCAATAGGACTTTTTAAATTAATGTTTATAATCATAAACATTAATTCATATAGTCTCCTCACCTTTTAATTTCCTGATTATAGACATTGTAGTGACTTTCCATATGCATCTTATCTACCGTTTTCCTCTTATTTTTTTAAATATGTTTAGAAACAATAACAATTTTTAACATGGACAATTTTTTTTTTATATTGGAAAAAGACTTCCACCAGTCTGGAAGGATAATTTTTACATCAAAGCAGTCATGTTATTCTTGGACGTGAAATTGTAAGAGAAGTTACATGAATTAAGTGTCTTACTAAGGGGCACATGTAGGGTATTTACGATGCCTTTCTCTCGATAGCGCTCCCGAGGTTCTTTTGTTCCTCACAAAAAGGCAAACATACAAGTTTAATCGGTAGGAGTGGGCTTGGTTCCCAGCCAAGAGTTGACTTAGGGCTGGGTGACTGTACTGATTTGGCTTTATGAATCTGAGGCAGGATTGCATCTAAGGTTGGGATGCACTTTAGTTTAAAAAGAATGCTTCCTAGGGTGTTCACGAATAAACACCATGACCAAAGGAACTTAGGGAGAAAAGGGTTGATTCAGCTCACACTTCCACAGCCCTGTTCATCGTTGAAGGAAGTCGGGATAGGAGCTCAAACAGGCGTGATCCTGGAGGCTGGAGCAGACGCAGAAGTGAGGGAGGGGTTTTGCTTATTGGCTTGCTCCCTATAACTAGCTCAACCTGCTTCATTATAGAACCCAGGACCACGAGACCAAGGGTGGAACCACCCACAATGGATTGGGCACTCCCTCATCAGCCATTAATTAAGAAAATGCCCTACAGCTGGATCTTATGGAGGTATCTTAACTGAGCCTCCCTCCTTTCAGGTAACTATAGCTTGTGTCAAGTTGTCATAAGACTAGCCAGCACAGTGACCACCTGTGTTACAACCACACATGAATGTCAATAAGAGACATTTAGGAGTAACTCAAATCCAGTTTCAGGGAGGTAGTTAAGCAAAAACAATGGAGGGGTTTTCTGCTTTTTTTTTTTTTTTTGTATACTTATGTACATCTAATCCTGTGCACGTGGAAACTTTGTGAGCAGACAAACCTGTAGCTTTCCTCTGCGGATGGCGAAATTAGTGGAGGTAACTCACAAAAATGTCCTGGTTTCCTTACTCTGCAACTTACTCTTGACCTCAGGACTGAGGGTGTAGCTCAGTCATGGTGAGCCTACCCTGCAGACACAAGGTCTTTGAGTTCAGCACGCCCCATATAGCTCTGTTTAGACATTTAGAGTGAGCAGACTTTAGGTCCATTGAGGCTTTAAGAACTTTAGTCGGGATGAGGAATAAGCTGCAACCCAGCTCTTGGTTCCGAACGGCTGTGCTTGGGCAATTGTAATTACAGCTCTACTGAGAGGCTTAACGTTCAGTGTTCTATAATTGCCTTGGGCTTCTTTGCTTCCATTGCCCATGTTCTAAAAAGCACATGTTATAATAAAGTAACAGGGACGTATTACTGTCAAAGTGTTTGCTTTTATTGAGGAGTTTGACTTCTTAGGATGAATATGTGTTAGATGAACAAGGAAAATCAAATTTCAGTGAATGTTAGTAACGTTCTAATACAAAAGGTAAAGTTAAACCAAAAGGCATGTCGTTTGTTTGTGCTCTGTAAGAAATTACCCAAATAACTCTTACAGTTAGAAAGAACACGAGTTGTTCACTAGGGGTGGGTCGGCACCCAGCCATGGCTCGGCTGGGTCATGCCCAGCTCTCACAGCAAAGGAAGCTACTGCGCAGAGCTGCAGCCATGAGAAACTCACTCCCTTCTCAAGTCACTGGTGATTGGCAGGATTTGGTGTCTTAGAGATGAAGGATTGATATCAGTTCCTCTTTGCCGTGTGCCTATAGTTCTATTATTGCAGGATAGTTCTATTATTGCGTCTTTGGGTCCATGGACGAGCGCTGGCATATTGGGTGTCTTTTAAAGTTTATTTGCTGGAGTCTGGCCCCGTCTAATATAGTTTTTTTTTTTTTTGATGAACTCGAGTCAATTTATTAGAGACCTTAATTGTATCTGTCAAATTCCTTCACTCTTCCTATGTAATATAACTCAAGTGAAGTAAATGATATTTACTCACAGGTTCTTTGAATACATAGGGCAGAATTCATGCAAAGACAACGTTTTACTTAGGGTCATTTAAAAAACCTGGGCCAGCAAAGTGTGTGTAGGGGAGCTCGCTGTAAACCTGTCGGCTTGGGTTCAGTCTCGGGGCCCACGTGGTGGAAGGAGCGAACCTGACTTAAGTTGTCCTCTGACCTCCACACATGGCCCCCCAACTAAATACAATGAAACGTTTAAAAAAAATCGGCTTGCCATGTGGTTATTAAAGTATGAATGTTTTTCCTGTCTTCAGAAACGAGCTCAGAAGTGTTATGAAATTTCAGCCTTGGATGTTTTCGCAGGATCATTCTACAGAGATGTAAACTAAAGCAAGCCATGAATGTGAGTCTTAGAGGAAACCGGAATCTTCAGTTTCAGTTACTATGGGGAAAAATACAGAAACAGAATTCATGTACCTTAACAGTTATATCCTTAGTAACACCGTCTCGACACACAGTCAGTACGGCTCAGGACCACTGGGATAGTATGCACTTTTGTGATAACTTTGAATGGCATAGCCCCATCATCTAGGGCAGCTGCATTTCCCGTGTCTGGAGGCGGGAGGTCGCCGCTGGGCCGCACGCTGCGGCCTTGTCTCCTCAACGATATTTACCAGGTGTTGCAATGAGGTGACGGCTATCAGCCAGCAGCTCCAACACTTGTCTTCTCTCCCGGTGACAAGAGCTACCTACGATCTTCTTTCTCTTCACTCACCGTTTACTTTTAAATACGTTGTGTGCATCGGCAATGCTCATTTCTTTCGCTTGCATAATTAAAAAGTCCAGCATTATGGATTTTCCTGCTTCAGGAAGTTCAGACTCCGCTGTGTGTTTCGCACGCTTCAGTGTTATGCTTTGTACACATTTCGCTGTAGATGCTTCGCCTGCTGAGAGAGTAGACAGTTTCCGCTCATGCGCAACCTCAACACTGAGCCATGCAATCACAATTATTTTAAAGTTGGAGCATTTCAGATACCCAGGGAGTTTCATAACCCCAGAAGCAATTAGATGGCGTTTTTGTTACTTCCTCAAGTGATCTAATAGAACACATTAAAAATAGAAACCCATAGTTCTTCAAAGTGATAAACTTTTCCTTTGCAAAACTGCAGGGCTATAATTGCCAACAGAGGTCTGGACCGGTGTCACAGTGCCCCCCAGTGGCGAGAATGTAGCGCTTGCGCTTAGCCACATTTTACCCCCATTTGGAAAAGCAGAATTCAGGATTTTCTTCTGGTGTTGGCATGATTTTAGAGGATTCCTTTCTAAGTGAGAGAGAAACTGCTTTTGTTTTAATAGTTTGTAGATTTACTCTTTGTATTATCTTGCTTTAAATATATTATAGGAAAAGTATATACGTGTTTCCTATGTGTGTGTATATATCCTGTGTGTGTGTGTGTGTGTATACATACAGAGACTAAGATTTCTCAAGTATTTTCATTAATTTGCACACACATACAGAGACTAAGATTTCTCAAGTATTTTTATTAATTTCTAAACATGAAAATATGTGTAGGTAAAAACTGATGAATCAGAATAGAAATATGTTTCTACCACTAACTTCATAAAATGAGTGCAGTTTAGGACTTGGGCTTCACTCCAATGATTTATCTCTTTGTCATATTAGTTGTTTTTAAACTTCATTTGTGTGTGTGTGTGGTGTGTGTGTGTGTGTGAGAGAGAGAGAGAGAGAGAGAGAGAGAGAGAGAGAGTCAGATGAATTTCCAGGTGGTTGTGACTCTCAACTCTGATGTTGCTGCTGGGATCCAAACTCAGGTCCCCTGGAAGAAGTGAGTCCTCTCAATTGCTGAGCCACCTCTCCATCTGTCTTACTAGTTTTAACTCCATGATGTATTTAGGGTCAAGGTAAATCTAATTTTAGTGAGGACCCATAATTATTTCTCAAGCATTAGTATTGTCAACCAAAGTCAGAATGGCTGCATTAGCCCCGGAAGCTCAGCCTCTGTGCCCGGGGAAGGAAGCACCAGCAGCTCTGCCGTAGCTGGGGGAGGAGGATGAGAAGCACGGGGTGGGGGTAGGTGCAAATATTGCCAATTAAAATCAGGGCAATACATTAATTTAGACTTTCAGTTTCCAGAATTCTTTAAAAATAGTTTTTTTTCAATTCTCTCATATATTACATCCTGACCAAAGTTTTCCTTCCCTCCCCTCCTCCCCAACCGACAACTTCCCCACTCTCCCCATATCCCTTTTCCTTCAGAAAAGAGCAGGTCTCCCAGAGATATCAACTGAACACAGCATAACAAGTTTCAGCAAAACTAGACACAAGCCCTCATATCAACCTAGCTCAGACCCGAATGGCTCCGTGACTGTCCTTTCAGTCTCTCTGGGTCCTAGGAGTTTCCAGAATGCTTTTTCAATGGTTTGTAAGACAAATTTCTGGTGAAGTAATTAACTCCAGTAATATATCTTTGCTTTTCACTTTTTATTTACCACTTCTATTTTGTAAGGAAGTTTTGGCCGTAAACGGTAACCTGATTTGTTTGTTCTTTTTGAGAGCAAAATGCTTAGACAGACCAAGAGATGGCAGTAAACGCCTTTTGTAAAGTAAAAGTTCAGTTGATAGCATATCACAGTAATTCTCCTATAGAGGCTTCTTTATTTTAATAATAGCCCTGAACCAATCACTGAAAGAAAAAACAATGTGGTAAAATTCTAAATGTGGCTATTTTGGCCTAAGGATGCTAAAGAGCGTACTGGGAGTGTTTTGCAAGGTAAACCGGAGTAGATGTTTTTTTCCCTCGTCGCCAGCCTAGCGGGTTATAGCAGATTATTAACTCAGAATTGACTGTTAAACAGGACAACCAAAGAATAAATACAAGATTAGTTAATATTTTGCTTGTAAAAAAATGAAATCTCTAAGATACTAATAGCACAATTTAGAGAGCATGCCAAAACCGATAGCTGAGGTTTCTCTGAATATCATGACTTTTTTTTTTCTTTTGGCCCGTTTAGACTCATAATTTAAATTAACCTATAGAGAATTCTTCACAATTCAAGGAAAGAATGCTAAATTTTGTCAAAACTTTTTTTTCTGCATTGCCTTTAGGGGCTATTTAATCCGCGTCTGTGCTTGTCTGTATAATGTTAAACCGTCTTGTCATGGAGTGTTAAAAGATAAGGGAAGTCGTTAAGGAAAGCTCTCCTGCCTCGTTTTGAAGTGTTTATCAGGACGACAGTTACGCACTGAAGGGTTGGCCATTGGCCTGTGACACTATCCGCCGGTGGTGAACACTTTGTGGCGGGACCCTGTGGGAATAAGTGAGTTCATTGAAGGAGATCTTAGAAGAGGAAATGGGGACCCAGGCCCCGCCCTCTCTCGCTTCCAGTATCCTAGTAACCGGGAGTTGGGCAGCTTGGCTTCCTCTTTGGACCCCAGGCACAAGGTGATGGGGACAAGTGAGCAAGGGCAGAAAGCTCTAAAAGAGTGAAGTTAAATAAAGAAAAAGAGTTCGCACCCGAGTCGTTTATCTCAGGTGTTTTCTTTTGGCACAGCAAAAGAAATTTGACTAAAGGAGTCACGTGATACATTATAGCACGCAGGAAGCTTGGCTTCCTTTGATAACTAAAATTCAAACACAAAAATTGTTCCCTTAGCATGTCGGCTTTGCGATGTTGTAGCAACTGTAGCAAACACAGCCTCTATTCCCCAGGCATCTGGTCAGAGTTCCGGCCAGGACTCATCAGGTGTGAGCTTGAGCTTCCGGTCTTCCGAGTTCGGATATGTCCTCTCCCTCCTGAAGTTCTGCGGGTTCTGGAATGATTAAGTTCTCATGGTGTCAGACTGAGGTCCTCTTCCCCTCACTAACAGTCAGTCAGGGACTGTTCCTTCTGCACCACGAGTCAACCAAAGAGACTCACTCTCCTTTCAGTTGAGTCCTTCCCACTATTTGAATTTATTTTTTATTTTTGCCCGAAAAAGTGCAGCTCCTTTAAAGGCCTACAGATTTGGACAAACCGGCTATGGGGACCCCACGGACATGCTCCTCTAGGGCTGATCATTCGGGAGCACTAATTATATCTACACAAAGCTTTTACATTAGCACCTAGGTTAGTGTTTGCCGCAATGACTCTGGTGAACGTGCCCAGACAGGCAGGGACAGCAACCCTTGAAATTCTCTTTATCACATTTGACTCTATTTATTGTGTGTAAACATCACATTACTTAGAAAACATAGGGGCTTTATTTATTTATTTATTTAAACAGGGGTTGTTTAACAATTGGAGGTTTTTATTAAGGAGCTTGCCTTACTGTTGCTTAAGTAAATTTATCCTTACATGCAATTTATTGAAGAAAAGGCTAGTAAGGTGAGCATCCAAATTGCCTAGGCTCCCACAAAGCCAATACGTGCAGTAGGATCAGAAACCCATTGCCATTGTTCTTGAAGTCTCAGTAGTCCTCATTGTCCGCTATGTTCAGCGAGACCAGTTTTATCCTAGACTTTTTCAGACCCAGGCCAGCTGGCCTTGGTGAGTGGTGGTCCTTGAACTTCCCACAGGGCAGGGAACCCTGATTGCTCTTTGGGCTGACGAAGGAGGGGGACTTGATTGGGGGAGGGGGAGGGAAATGGGAGGCAGTGGTGGGTATGAGTGGTGGGTAATAAATAAACAAATAAATAAAAAAAAGAAAAGGCTACTCACAAAGAAAGTTCTCTGGAACAAAAGAAGTAATGTAAATGAGAGAACTGAGACTTTGAGACTTAAGAGTTATAGATAAGAAAGTGCTTTATTTGTTTATGTATCATGTAGTCAGTGTTTGTATAATCTGCAGGCCAGGAGAGGGCACCAAATCCCATTATAGATGGCTGAGAGCCACCATGTGGTTGTTGGGACTTGAACTCAGGTCCTCTGGAAGAGCAGCCAGTGCTCTTAACCTCTAAGCCATCTCTCCAGCCCAAGAATTTTTGACTCTTAGGATTTCTCTTTATAACTTTCTTTTTTTCCCTTTTATTTTTGTTGTTGTTAATTTTTTTGAGACAAGGTTTCTCAAAAGTACAGCCATGGTTATCCTGGAACTGACTCTGTAGACCAGGCTGGCATTGAACGTACAGAGATCCGCCTGCTTCTGCCTCCCGAGTGCTGGGATTAAAGGTGTGTGCCACCCTTCCTGGCTCTCAAGAAAGTTTTAATAGCTTTTTTTTTTTTGGCATCACCTCAGATTTGGGAATTCATATTAAAAAACAAACAAACAAAAACCCACCCAAAACCATGAAAAAAGTTCCTGTACTTTTTATTTTGTTTTGTTTTGCTGTGTCATCCACGCTAGCCTCGGACACATGACTTTTCTGCTTCTTCCTGCAAGGTGCCAGGTGACCAGATGGGGTGATGTCACCACATTAAGTCTCAGTACTTCTATTCTTAAGCAAGATTCGGGGAAAACTTGTTCCAGAGCAATAACTTGTCCAGGGCTTCAGTTTCTTAGAGACATGGCTACAGCTCATTTTTTTTTTCTAGACATTAAAGTCTAGTTCCCTTCACACTGCTTTTCCGTCTGATCTCCTACTGTGGGTCGGGATGAGGGTAAAGCTGAAATACCTTGTTCCAAAGATTACTGTAAGGCCAGGCAGAAGAGCTGCCAGTGGTCTCAGTGACCTGCAGGCATGGCTGTATTTTAACTGGAGAATTCCTGAACCGAGATTCAGTGTCGTCCGTCCCCAGTGTGGTTAGGTTTTGCTAGTGAATGAATGGATATTCTAACCTGGTTTATTTAATGCTTATTCAGGCATTTCAGGGGTTTGTGCTCAGCCGGTAGAGCTGCTAGGGACTGCTGAATCTATATATACACATACATACATACATACGCACATACATACATACATACATACATACAGACAGACACACACACATACACACACACACTTAGCAGAACAAAACCATTGGCCGAAACAACTTTATTCATCAACCAACAAAACCATCAACATCAACCATCCACAAAAGTGACACATATACAGAAGGACATCCCCCCTCTCTCCCTCTCTCCCTCTCTCTCTCTCTCTCTCTCTCTCTCTCTCTCTCTCTCTCTCTCTCTCTCTCTCTCTCTCTCTCTCTCTCACACACACACACACACACACACACACACACACACACACACACACACTGCCATCCACTAGTCTATTCTGGCTTTATTCTTGTGGTAGTGACAGAGTTCCAGAAGACAGTGGACAGGCTCACAGAATCCATAAAGCTCATGCTCCAAAGGGGCCTCGTGCTAGTTGCAAGGCTGCAGGGCTGTGAAGACATGCTTTGCTGCTAGACTGAGAAGCGCTGGAATACTGCACTGCGAAAGGAATGCATGACAGCCCCGGAGGAATCAGGCGGTTAGCTTCTCCTTTTCCCTTCTTCTAATTAGCCTGTCACAAGCGCCATAACTTATAAGGACTATATTTTTGGTTTTCTCAAGACTGGCTTTTGGGCCAGTGAGAGGGCTCAGCAGATATAAGGGCTTGCTGCCAAGTCTGTTGACTTGTGTTTGATCCCTGAAACTCACAGGGTAGAAGGAGAGAATGGATTCTTGTAGCTTCTCCTTTGACCCTGACATGCACGCTGTGGTAGAGCCCCATGGCAATGAGCACCCCCATAAAAACACATGTAACATATTTAAAGGGGCTGACTTTGGTCTCATTGACACAGATTTGTGTTTGATGCTCTCTCAGGACTCAGTGATCTTGAGTGGCAGTTTCCGTTTTTGTCTTGGAACTATTTATTGTGTTTTGAGAAACAGGTATTGAACGCTGGAGAACTTTTAAGATGGGAATTTTACTGGTTGAAGATGGAGACACAGACACACGGTGAGATCCAGAGAACAGTCAAAAACCGTCAGACGCTCCCACCAGCAATCTGTTTAACAAAGGCAACTGAGATTCAATCATTTGTACTTTTCGTTTCTGAATAGTTTCCTCTTTACCTTTAAATATCAGGTCATGCTTCCTAAATATTATTAGAAGAATAATATTGAAAATAACGTCAACAAAGTATTTTATAGTAACACTTTTGTTACCTACCATTTGTTAATTAGATTAATAAAATCATTCATTTGATCCTTATAAAACTGTACGGGAGATTTTTTTTTTACTTTATTTCCCAATGAAAAAGCATCTGAGATGAAGGACATCTGAGATGTTAAATCATATTCCTGAAATCATACAAGTAATAATATCAGAACGGGAGCCAAAAGCCTATGAAGCTAACCTTCAAGTTATTTTGGTCATACCGCTCCTCATCACAGTCCTCTGCACAGCTACAAGAAATCAAATTTTGCACAAGCAGGTTTTCTGATCGGTTCCTGCCACATCGTGCTCACGATTTCATCTCTCAAAAGGTCAAGGAAGACTAAAGGGAATTGCAGTTCTGTGGTTAATTCCAAGTAAGAAAGAGTTGATTGATGATGGGGAACTGACATTCAGCTTGAGGGAAATGTCTGGAGGTTGCTAAACATATTAAATAGATACAGATTTTAGAAAATTCCCCAAAACTTCTGAAAAAAAAAAAGAGGCCTGAAGTTAAGGTTGGAGATGCAGATGGGGCTGTGGCTGAGGGTGAGTAGATGGTGAACACAAAGGCACAGTGGAATCCAATGAAAATGGATGTGGGGACAGCGGAAGGAACCAGCACCAAGAAAATGTCAGAGTTTGTATCAGAGGACAGGGAAGAAATTACTATGGAGTCCTGTGGGCTTGCAGACACCTGGCCGAGAGACACACATTACAATGTGCTTGTTTTCAGGATTGCTGTTACAAATAATTAAAAATGCTCTTAAAACCTATTATGAGACAAGAAAAAAGAAGGATAAGAATGAAGTAAGGAAAGGTCTATTGTTTTGAGACGTTATTGTAATGCTAACAGATGTTGGGAAAGATCCCAGGAGCTTGATGCATATTGTGCTCCCATTTTGGCAAATAATAAGGATTTATTCATTCAAATTGCAAGAGAAATATAATCGAGAGAATGGAATCCTAACACTGGTGAAAAGGAACGAAAGGATCGTTGCTTCGATGGACTCATGTCCTTGCACTGTCTACACTGCTTTTGCTTAACAACGTAAGACCTTGAATGTGTGACCAAAGAGTCTCAGGAAACTTTAGAAGAATGCTAAGTTTAGTGGGGGAGAGGGAGTCTTATTTTTTATTAGAAATGACTAGCACACACAGTTTTGATTTCTCAGAGAAAAAGCAAATGCTAGAAATTGCAGGGAGAAACTTGTCCTGAACGAAAGGTTGGGGTCCTGTTAACCAAGTCACAAAGAGAGGTTATCAGAGACAAGATATCCTCCGGCCTGATTAGCCTTTCTTTCCTCTACCCCTCCAGCTCTTGCAAAAGGAAGCTGCCTGATGCACTGGACATGGTTTGCTATATGAAAGGATCTGGATAAAGCTGAGCTGTCTCTCTAATCGTGAGAACAACAGAGATAGTAACAGAGGGTTTTGTATAAATACGGGACAGCAATGTCCGTCCTTAAGGCTAGCAGTTTCAGCTTGATCTGATCACATATCCCAATCCTGGAGATTTTTATTTTATTTTTTAAAATTTTAAGGCTAGGAAGTGTTTAACAACCATTTAACGATATTTCTGTTTTTGTTTCATGTAGATTTATTTATTTTAAAGTTTCACTATCTACACATCAACTGTTAATCAAGTCTGGTGGAGGCATTTTCTCAATTGAGGTTCCTTCTTCCCAGATGACTCTAGTTTGTGTCAAGTTGACCAAAAGCTCATGGGAAAAGAGGGCAGCATCATTTGGTTGATTCATAAAACAATACTTTGACAGAAGAGTAAAGGCTGGCCTAGAGGGTGTGGAGACCGGAGACAGATAGACTGTACTGGTTCTGAGCTCATGGACTCTATGGTTAGTGACTTGGCGCCAAGTACATTTAGCCTCCCGCACCATCTTGCTGGACCTGGATCCTTCTTTATAAGGCATATTTTGCAACTAGAAATACAAAGCCTAAAACAAACCTGTAAATAAAAGTTACACAATACTTTGATAGGAATAAAGGGTATGGCATTGTAGACTATGAAGTACTGATAATTAGGTGTACTGTTTTATAGAATTTATAAGGCATAAAATATTTCTAAAAGATTGCTAGAAATTATTTTCAGGAAATACATTTGGAATTTTTATTTAATGGGCAATCTACTCTTAAACACTACAACTGACAGGTATCTGCATTTCTTTCTTAGACATCCCTATGGTCCTGTGGGTGAGGTTAGATTCCTTCATCACAGCGCTTGTACTGTTAGTTTGAAATACCCGTTTGTGTGTCTGTTATCAAACCCTTCTGCAGCTGACCCTCACCAGCTGCCACTACACTTTGAGACATTCCAGAAGAGTGCCTTTCAAACATTTTAATTTCAAACATTAACTGAAATGTGTATCACTCCTTTATATGTGCCTAAATTTCATGACATGATGTTTATATTTGGTATATGCAATGCACTCTGATATTTTCTATTTCATCCCATGATTCTGCTCCTTCTCTTCCTTTATAAACACCGATGCAACCAATGAAATTGGTATAATACATCTCTAATTGTTCTCGAGCTGTGGTCTGAAAAATGTATTGCTGGAGTGTGTAGTTCTCATGCAGAGAACCTAGTTTGTTGTGATAAACCTGTGGAGATCTTTAGAAAAGATTGCAGAGGGTGGGGGGTACACGCCTTTAGTCCCAGCACTCGGGAGGCAGAGGCAGGCGGGTCTCTGTGAGTTTGAATACAATCTGGTCTACAGAGCGAGGCCCATGACAGGCTCCAAAGTTACATAAAGAAATCCTGTATTGAAAAAAAAAAAGAAAAAGAAAAGGAAAAGAAAGGAGCGCAGTGTAAATGCTAATTTTTGGGAAAGTGCTGTAACTGTTATGCCCGGCAAAGGATTTTCTAAATTCCTGTTTTGAAGAAATAGTGTACGCCATGAGCCATGTCCTAGGTAAAAAAATAAAAGGCTGTAAAACCTTATTATACTGCATTACTGTAATCCTACTAATGCCAGCGTGACTTAGCCATGTGCAGCCGGGAGTAACATACTGACAAATTCTCAATTAACACAAGTGCCTGGTGGGCAGTGCTGGCATATTAAAAGCTTTATTGCTTTCAGTACAGAAGCACCACAGCAGCTAAATGTCTGGACTATACAGGGAGCAGAAACTTTCATTGCATAGTACTACATGGGGGAAAGTTTTATCTGCAGCATGAATACCCAGATCTAAACTACTATTTGAAAATAAAGAAATTCATTTTTTTGTATAAATAACTGTCATAGGGTGTCTATTGCTGCAAAGAGACACTATGACCATAGCAATTGGGGACTGGCTTACAGTTCAGAGATTTAGCCCATTGTCATGGTGGGGAGCACGGTGGCATGCTGGCAGACGCAGTATTGGAGAATCAGCTGAGAGTTCTACATCAGATCCGAAGACAACATGAAGAGAGAATGACACTGGAACTGGCTTGAACATCTGGAACCTCAAAGCCCACCTCCAGTGACACACTTCCTCCAACAAGGCCACACCCACTCCAAGAAGGCCACACCCACTCCAAGAAGGCCACACCCACTCCAAGAAGGCCACACCCACTCCAAGAAGGCCACACCTACTCCAACAAGGCCACACCTACTCCAACAAGGCCACACACACACTCCACACCTTCTCCCAGTCCCACTCCCTGTGAGCCTATGTGGGCCATTTTTATTCAAACCACCACAATAACAAAGTCTTTAGAAAGCACCGATGGGCTGGAGAGATGGCTCAGTGGTAGAGAACACTAATTGATCCTTCAGAGGATCCTGGATCAATTTCCAGTATCTACGTGGAATCTCATTGCCATCTGTAACTTCAGTCTAGAGGATCAGACACCTTTTTTCTGGCCTCTGTGTGCACGAGGCATTCACTTGGCACATAGACATAAATGTAAGCAAAGCACGCATACACATAAAAAATAACGGAAAATTAAAAATACAAAACCAGACTGTGGTAATTTGGATGTAATTGACCCCCATAAGCTCATAGGGAGTGACACTATTAAGAGGTGTGACTTTGTTGGGGTAGGTATGGCCTTGTTGGAGGAAGTGTGTCACTGTGGAGGTGGGCATTGAGGTCATATATATGCTCAAACCACACCCAGGGTCTCATTTCACTTCCTGCTGTCTATGGATCACTATGTAGGACTCTCAGCTCCTTCTCCAGCACCATGTCTGCCTGCACACCAGCATGTCCTGCCATGATAATAACGGGCTAAACCCTGAACTGTAAGTCACCCCAGTGAAATGCTTTTCTCTATAAGAGTTGCCATGGTCATGTCTCTTCAAAATAGAAACCCTAAGACACAGACCAGAAAACAAAACAGAACAAAACATGGATTATTTTCAGATATTTAATAAATCTGAAAGTCACGAGGCAGTTTATTTATAGTGTTCTGATTAAATTGGATAAACGTAATACACATATGAGTTTTTATACAATTCATAATATAGACATGAGCATCTGTGTATTTTCTAGTAGGGTTCCCTGCTGTCTTCTGGAGCAGTGATTCTTCGGCAGTCAGCCTGCTTCAGGAAAGCCTTGTCTAACTTGCTCCCAGAGAGCACTTTTCACTTCAGTTGCTAATAATCTCATTACTGTGGAATTCAGAAGATAATTTGAGAGCCCATGTTTCTCAACAAATCTGTTCTACTTGACACTGTTGTCAGTTTCTAAATGTTCTTTTGAGTTCTTCAGGACGGCCTGTTGACTGTGGTTGCCAGGTCCTACTGGCGTTTCTCGGCTTCCTCTCCAGCTTCTCTCTATCTGTACCGTCAGTGTTTATATCTACTCTCATTTTAAATATTATTTCCTACAAATCTCAGTGAGCTTCAACTTTACTGCCCCCAGATAACTTTCAAATCCGTGTCACCAGCTCAAAGTTCTCCTGAATGCAGACCCACAATTCTGTCAAACTATTTCCTGAGTATAACAATTATCTAGGTGTGCTAGCATCTCATCAAGCTTTATGTATCTGAAAAAGAATAATTTCTCTCTCCAATAGGAAGAAATCTTTTTCCTTGTGTGTGTGTGTGTGTGTGTGTGTGGTACATGTGTGTCTATGTGCATGTGTTGTGTGTGAGGTGTGATGATCTTCATTCTGTTCTAGGGATTTTTTTTTAAATTTTCGTCTTGATTTCTTCATCAATCCATTGATCATTCAACAGTGTGCTGTTCAGCCTTCATGAATCTATTTATATTCTGTATTTTCTCTTGTTGATTTCTAGTTTTATTCCATTGAAATCAGATAGAATTCAAGAATTATCAACTTGGTTTTTAAAGATTGTTGTCTGACAACTCACACATGCTTGCAATGTATTTTGACCACAGGTATCTCTCCATTACCTTCTCTTGTCCCCCGCCTGCTGAATTACTTCATACAAGATAAAACCTCTTTAGTCTTCATGGTTGTTTTCTTTTGTGACCCACTGAATTTAATTAGGGTTGCTTGTATGAGCATGGGTATGGACCTATTTATTAGGGATGGGCAATTTACCAGTGGTTACATCCCTGAAGAGAATTACACCTCCTCTCCCAGCAATCATTATCTACAAATAGGTAGGGGTGGCATGGGGCCTCACGATCGCCTCCCTCATCCACGTACAGTATCGTACAGGCCTTGCATGTGTAACTACAGATGCCGTGTCTGGAAGACGGCTTTCCGCCTGCACTTCTCCCCGTCGTCGGGCTCTTATATTCCATTCTGCCTCTTCTTCCACTGTTTTCCTTGACCTTCGGAAGGGCATCTGTAGACGTCGTGTTTCGAGATGAGCACCCAGTACTCACTTATTCTCGGCATTTTCACCAGGTGTGAGTCTCAGCAGCCATCACCACCCACTGTGTAACAAGGCTTCTCTGAGCAAGGCTGAGAGTGTTACTTCTGTATAGGTACAGACACAAACATTTAGAAGGAATCTTACAGGCACAGTATGTCCATTCGGTAAAGCAGCAGCAATAGCTTCCCCCCTAAGGTATAAGACCTCACAAGCTGTGGGCTTTTGACCAGTTTTGCAGTAGCAGACATGAATTCCCGTTAGTGGAGGGGACCCAGTCAGAAAGTGGTCGGCTACCTTTTGTATCATCTTAACTTGAGATATCTTTGTTCAATGACTGGATTGTGGATGAGAATGGGGTATTGGAACCACCCGCTGTTGCATTGACGTCAGCCTGTGTCTTTATACCCAGTAGTCTGCTTTGTGAAACTGGATATGCCAATATGGTGCATACATGTTTAGAACTGTTGGCAGGTTGTCCGTAGTCAATGTCATGTGACCTTCTTTATGAGCTCAGTTTTGGTTTGATACCTGTTTTGTCTTATGTAAGAGTAAATTCATCTGCTTGGAATATATTTTTCCACTCTTTTATTCCATGGCTATGTCTGTATTTGCTGTTGAAATTTATTTCCTGTAGACAGCAAATAGATGGGTCCTACTTTTGAGTTTAAACTATTAGTCTGTGTCTTTTGATTGTGAATTAGAGATTGGCTTTATGTATAGGTTCATGATCTTTCTCAAATTACTTTTAGAATTTTGTGTGACACATTTAAAATCGAGTCTTTTTTTTCTTGCACGAGTGTCTAGATGTTCTGATACATTTGTGGAGGTGACTTTCTTTTTAACATTGATTTATTTTGGGATCTTTCTAAAAGCTACTTTACTGATGTATTTGACTCTCCTTAAGCCAACACTACAGTAACCTTTCTTAAGATGACTTTTTGCTACTCTGGGGCCCTCTGTCTTCTCATGGATTTTGTGATGAGCTTTTCAGTGTCTACCATAAGAAGTTAGTTGCTAGGCTCTGTTTGGGCTGCATTTTTTTGCGCAGTGGTTGGCAAGGGGCTGCCTCATGCGAGGGCAGACAGTTGGGTACTTATTTCCTCAGTTCCTTTACTTCCTGGATTAGAGTTCTTTTCTATCCCACCTGCATTCCTCTGGTTCTGTAGTTGTTTAAAGGAGGGTAGTAATTCAGTGCCAGTTATGGCTGGAAGCCATGGTCCCACACAGAAATGTAGCCTTTCCTGTACATAACATGCAAGAATCTAATATGGGAAATGTGATTATTTGTCCATCTGATGATGTACAGAACTATATATCAGAAAGATGAGGTGTAATACTATAAAAAAAACAGCAAGTGCTATATAAAGTAGAAGCTTAAAAGATCAGGTGAAGTTTTGATTAGATGAATATTGAAAGCATTATAAGGATTTTGTTTCTTGTTTGCTGGTCATTTATGTAAGTCAATCAATCGGTTCACCTCTTTTGATTTTCTGAATTGATTAATGGTACATAATTTCTGTTTTTTTTAGATAATGCTGGAAGCGAGTATGATATTTTGACTAAGAGTACATTTCGAGTTTATTTTCCATAGATACTCTTTTTTTCTTGTGTGTATTTACCGACACTGACAACAGGCCATTAATTAATTAATTCACACGTTGGGATATTTAGTGAATGTGCCAGCTGGATCACAGTTTGTACTTTACTTGTGTAAACATGGGGAGACATCTATCACTCTGAGTAGACATTCACTCTGCTATTTGAACCTATGAAACTGACATCCTCCAGACATCATTTCAAATTTTGTTATTTGAAATAAAGGGTAGAGGAGACTGGGGTCTTCTCCCAACTTAAATATTTATGACCTCATTTTTCAGTGTATGATATATTTAGTGGACATAGACATACACACAGTTTATAAACAGAAACACAGATGTTGTGAGCTATCAAACATTAAGTTTGTTAAGGGGACAAGTCAATCGACTTGGTTTACAGTGTGGTTCAAAGGTATTGCTTGATTGTTCTTAAAGATACCATAATCCAGCTTACTAAGGGGATGCAGAAGCTTTGACATGTTAGGTAACTATACAACTGTAACATCTAGGTAACTATGTAAATGTACGCTACAACTGCTTATCCAATTTCTAGGCAAACTATAAAATTTAAAGGCCAGAAAATACCGTGGTACCTAATTCATAAGAATGACAAAAGTTGGTAGAATAGTGTTCACTAGAGGTTAGGAGGAATTTGGGGTAATAGATGTCAATATGTAATCACAGTAGATAGTGGTGAGTTATAATTTTCGATAGTACATCAAGGTGAGTATAGTTCACAACTTGTTACATATTTTTATGAAGAGACTAAAAGTGGGAGTTTGAAAAGCACCATGAAAAGCAGCAATGCTAACTACTCTGATTGCGTCTTTGTACACATGAATCCTCTGGATCTTGCTACTGTACCCTGTAAGACCCTGCAGCCACTGAGTGAAAGAATGGTTATGATCCTAACAGTCATTTTATTATTCATATAGCTTTGATGAACAAATATGAACAAATAGGGGATCGACCTGGGTGTCAATGTTAATGTCTTCACCATCTTCCTTTCTGACCGAACTCCCATGCACTATCAGACAGCATCAATAGGTCTTCTCACATTATGTTCATATACTTCCTTCCTGTAGTCCAGAATTCTAACTAGGGAATATCAAGTGGGGTGGAAATGAAGAATGGGTTTAGAAGATGATTGGAAAACACAACAAATAGGTCCCTGATATATAAGCAGGTCCTCGTGACCTGTAAGTTCCTTCAGTTTATTGTAAGGAATGAGAAAAGATAGGATGGAACATCCAGACTTTAATTAATTGATTTAAGAAACATCGAGTTCCTTCTATGTCTCATTTAGCATGCCAACACTCTGAGGATGAGTGATGGCTAAGACAAGACTCCTTTCCCTTGGAAGGTCACAGTCTGATAGAGGAGGTAAAAACAAACCCGATCAAGTATAACACAATGCAATACATTATGCTTTAATACTTTACCACTGACATATTTAATGTACTGAGGGAAGACAGATGAACGAACACTTAATTATTCTGAGGACAGCGTCTGTGAAGACTCCAGAGATTGTAACATTTGTCCTTTACACTTAAAAAATGATCTTTCTGGGGGAAAGAAATGTGGTAAACAGTTTGTGTGGAAGAACGGAGTGCAGACATTGCAGAATGGAAAGGGGGAAGCAGTTTGGAAAGGAGTAGTCAGGATGACCCTAAACAGCTGTTGTGATGAGGTTGCCATGGATTCTGTTTGGATTTTACCTTTCAGGCTGCTGGCAATCATTAGAGATTTCTAAAAGGAATTAGCAAAAACAAATTCATAATTTCATAGGCGATTCCAGCGGTGGCTGGACTGGAGATGGTTGTTCAGACGTGTGGGTGAGGTGATGGAAGCGGAGGTGATGGAGCCGACGGGAAGACAACCGAAAGCATGAGCATCTCTCATTGCAGGGAGACCTCTCAACTTAGTGGCTTCGGAAGACAGAAGACTGTTTTCCATACACTTCTCATGGCAGAAACAAAACGGCAGCCTCGTAGTTGCTCTGGCTTTGATTTTTGGTTGTAAGATTGTATTGAAATCTCAGCTAGCTCTGCAGTTGTCTGACAGGAGGCTATGGCTTAGAGTCATTGCTAAGATGGCTCACTCACGTGAGAGAGAAGCTGGTGCTGGAAACGGGTAGGAGGCTTCAGTTATTCATCCCAAAGCACTTCCTTTTTTAATTAAAAGCTATTTTTAATTGTTTTTATTGTGCTATATATTTTTCTTCACTCCCCTTCCATCCTCTCCCCTCCCCTTCTACCCTCTCCCACGCATGGTCCCCATGCTCCCAATTTACTCAGGAGATCATGTCTTTTTTCTACTTCCCATGTAGATTAGATCTTAGGGTCCTCATTGTTGTCTAGGTTCTCTAGGATTGTGAATTGTAGGCTGGTTTTCTTTGCTTTATGCCTAAAAGTCACTTATGAGTGATTGCATATGATATTTGTCTTCTGGGACTGGGTTAACTCACTCAAAATGATGTTTTCTAAATCCATCCATTTGCCCACAAATTTCAAGATGTCATTATTTTTTTCTGCTGTGTAGTACTCTATTGTGTAAATGTAGCACGTTTTCCTTATCCATTCTTTGGTCGAGGAACATTTAGTTTGTTTCCAGGTCCAAGAATTTCCTTTAAGGCTACATGGCTACTTGAGTTCTTCCCAGTTCATGGCTACCCACTCCCTCTATGAAAGAGAGTGAAGACTCTTGTGAGTTCAGCGGAAGTCACATCTGGACTTTCTCCAGTCTTTTGTTGGTATTATTTAGTGCCATCCATTCTGGCAGGATTTCATAGAGGGATGGACTCCAGGTTTAAGGTTCACTAATAAAATACCCAGCAAGATTGTCTACAGGCTTATCTTGGGGAGGCATTTTCAATTCTGGCTCCCTCTTTTCAGATAATTCTTGCCTGTGTTAAGTTGAGATAAAAGCTAGTTAGCACAATACATCTACAACACAATTTCTACACCTAAGATTCAAGGAACACCCCAGAAAAGTGTGTAAAATATTATAATGGCCAGAGGATCGGTACATCTATTATGAGATAATCTCTTCTATATAAGGCAGGGAGCTGCACCCTTGCATTGAATACCAGTTTCCTTGGAGACAAAAACATTCCATCCTGCGAGGGAGCTCCTTAAGAAGGGAGGTAAACACCACCACCACCACCAAGAACTCTCTGAATATGACTAGATTCACCAAGCCTCTCCCTACCAGAGGAAGCAGAACCCAGCTGCAAGGAAGACTCTCACACCAGCTGAGCTGCTATGAAGACCGAGACAAGAGGAGCTGCCTGGAAGAGATTTAGACCAACGGAGGCACTTGGAAAGGACACTCTCCAAGCCCCGGAGCTGCCTGCAGGCTGTGCAGTGTGGTCCAGTTTCACAGCTGGGTGAGCCGTCTCCCAGGCTAGGGTAGACCTTGGGGGTGCAACTGCCTTTGCATTATTTCTGTTTTTGTAAGTAACCCTTATAAAACTCATTGGTCCACTGTACTCTGCCTGTACAGCAGTTCTGTACGCGAGCCGGGAACTAGGCTGGAGATTTGAAAACACAAAGACACACAGAGACAGAGGCATGGGGACACGGTCATCCTTGAAACAAGAATGCCCCCTTTATTGTGTTCCAGGGCAGCTTATATAGGGATCCTTAACTGACAGCCACGTCCCAGCAAAACCCACCAGAAACCACTCCCCTGCCATCAGGAACTCCGGAGGGTCTCGTGCTCAGAGCAGCTGCAAACACAGGAAAACAGGTTGCTTTGCTCAGAGCAGCTGCAAGCATAACAAGTGTTTACAGGAAACTCAGAGCCGGGGGTCCACAGCCCTCAACAGTCCACCAAGTTGGACTTTGGTGGTTTCTGTATATTGGATTGTTGTGGGTTCCCTATCTGGCATGAGGAAACGAGTGTGAGGAAAAGTTTTATCACACAACACCATGAAATATTAGCAATATGGCCACCTAAACAGGACCTGTACAATGATAAAAGTTGTCGATGCCCAGCATGGAAGTGGGAAATCTCACAAGGCCACATTGCTAGATCTCACAAGATCACATTGTTGTGATGAAGAGCTACAAGCAAGTAATGACTCCTGAAAAAGGGAAGACCGGATTTCTGCAGAGAGGAGCCCCAATCTAGGTAAGCCAGTTCCAGTGGTTGTCTCTAAACACAGAAACATATGAGCAGCTCTCAACAAGATGTTTTTATATGTACTTCTCTCTCTCTCTCTCTCTCTCTCTCTCTCTCTCTCTCTCTCTCTCTGTGTATTATAAGAATAATAATTGAAAAGGTTATAAAGCTGAAGGTGGTGGGTAGGGAAGGAGCTGGAGGGGAGAGATTGTCGGGTAGAAATGATATAAATACAAGACTTAACCAAGACGTTCCTCAAAAGAAATAATAAAGCAAACATTAAACAAATGAACAGACTTTTAGACATATTGAAATATAAGTTATCCAGATGCTTTCAGGCACAATTGCAGCGATCCCTGGATCATTTTCCGAGCTGGCAATGTATCGCAGTTATTTTTTAGAGCCAGCTATCTTTAATTGATTTGAGGGTTATTCCTGTGTCTGATATTCGGATGAGGATGACTAATACCATTTGTCCAGGATAACATCCACTGAGAACTCCCGATGGCAGAGTGTTCTGTGAAGCCAAACGTCGCTCTTGGTTGTTTCCTACCAGAAAGCATGATTGTATTTTCATCAGTAAAATTACTTCACATGTTTGATTAAGTTTGTTTTGCTTTATATTAATGGAGTTGAAAAATGGACTTTGTTGGGAAAATTATTTCACCGTTCTATAGAGAAATTACCAAGGAAAGCAGTGTTTGTGGAGACTGTTTTGGCCAGTGAACCTTCATATGCGTGTGTGTGTGTGTGTGTGTGTGTGTGTGTGTATGCCTTTCCAATGAACACAAAGCCAGTCAAACATTCTAATATTCATGAGGATCATTGTTTACGGCGTTGTAAAGAGATGATGAAGACAGACAGAAAACTGCTGAGTTCCAGTCCTCAATTTTGTATTTCCTAACATATGCGTATTTGTGTCTGTCTTTCCAGTCAACACAAAGCCACAGTGAGCATTCCAATAGTCCATGAAGAACATTGTTTATGGTAGTGTAAAGATATCAGGTGACGACAGGGAACCATTGTGGAACATTACTTTAACCATGTAAAGATGTGTGGCATTTGTTTATGCTGCATTTGTTTAACTATGTAAAGATGTGTTGCTTTGCCTGCCTAAGGTACCTGATTGATCTAATAAAAAGCTGACTGGCCAGAAGCTAGACAATAGAGGGATAGGTTGGGACAATGGGCAGAGAGGATAATAGGAGGAGGAATTTAGGGAGAAAACAAAAGAGGAGAAAGAGAGGGAGACACTGGGGCCAGCCAACCAGGTAGTTGCCAGACACCCAGGACATACAGAATGAAAGAAAGGTAAGAAGCCCCGAGGCAACGGAAGATGAAGAGAAACAGGTTAAAGTAAGTTCTAAGAGCTAGTGGGGGCAAGCATAAGACAATGCCGAGCCTTTGTAACTTGAGGTCATGATTTGGGAGCCCAGAAGAAAGCCTCTTTTAGGGAAAGACTGAGTTCCAGTGCTCATTTCGTATTGCCTAACACTATTGTGAGTACCTTACTTAATGTCTTTATTTCTGCCATATCCTTTAATCTTGAGGTTAGTAAAATCTACTTTATAATCTCCTTGTGAGAATGTGTGAACTAGCATATTCTAGCCTCAATTCTAGAAATATTAGTGCTCAGTAAATATTCATTTCTATTTCTCAAACTTCTTTATTTTTGCCCCTTAGTCCCAAGTATATTGCACATTGGGTAAATCTATGAAAATAGATTTCAATAAGAAAATGCTTTTGTGTAATTGTGTGCTGAGTTATCTTAGCTGCATAACATAATTGCATCAGTGGACATAGTTTGCCTAGGATCAAACTAGAGTTTAATGCATGACATCTTGAACAATTTTGCCATAAGGATGTCTTGTAGGTTATGGGTAGCTAATTATCTTATCGGATCATTATGTATCATACATAGGCATTGAAATGGCTGGCCTCAAAACTGTCATCCTTATGCTCCTCGCTTCTGAGGGCTGAGGTTGCAGGTGTGCACCCCGCTCAGGACCTGTAGACGAAAATACCATAGCAAGATGTTTATGTTTTATTTTTAAGTGGAAAAAATAAGATACTGTATGCAAAATGGCCCACTTTTAGAAATATTTTAGACTGTATCTGTAAAAAGATATGCGTGTATCTGTAAAGGATGCATGCATAGGACAAAGACCAAAAAGATATCTGATAAACTATTACTGGCTAAAATCAATTTCTTTAGGGGAAATTCTCATGACAAACAGAAGACAGAGTGACAATATTAAACACCTTCCAACCTGTCCTGTTTGTCAGTGCCCTCCCTTCAGTTACATTGTCTGAGCAGCTCCTGGAAATGATTGCTTCTGTTTCTGGCTGTGTGAGGCAGACATTAAAACCAGCATCCATTCAAAAATAACAGCTTTTGTAAAAAGTTACAAGTGGAATGTGGAAACTGCCTACGCAAGAGTCAGTCACAGTCAGACAGATGGCCAGGACTGGGGGTTCCTCCATTGTTTGCACAAGCCAGAGAAGCAGCAGCAGAGACAACACACCTCATTATACCCAAACAGAGAAGAGGGAAAATCAATTCTGACCTAAAAAGAGAAAAATGATCTTTCTTGTTTAGCTTCAAAATGAGCCTGATTGCTAGAACCCCAACAAATAGCATTATTTTCAAAATGGCCAACTTTCCCAAACACCTTTACTCTTTTACACCAGGAATTTTAGAAGCCTTTGAAATCAGTGGTTTAAATACGAAGTTCCCTGGAAGTTCAAAGAACTATTCCTGGCAGCTTTGGGTATTGTACATTCAACACTAGGCCAGGTTTTCTTAATTTTCCCCTTCTTTTCTCTGACTTACCAGTGATCTGGGCATGGAATGTTCTGATCCCTTTTTATAAGTACCGTTATACATTTAATGAAAATGGAATCTTCTATATCCAGTTGAACCTAAAATTCAGATTTTGTTCATTTAATTGCAAAATCAACATATATTCCCTCTAATCTGACCACAGATTTATAGTTAAGATTTACCTGAGGATAAAAAACCAGAATTGTAGGCGGTACTGGTAAAATGATTTGGGGCCTGCACACAGCCCTGCAGGACTCACAGGGCGTCTTCCCAATCTTATTTTATTGTATTTACTTTTCTTATTTTCATCTCATGGCTGCTTTCAAATGAGTAAGAAGGAAATGGAGTCTCACTAACAGAACGAAGGGCATTCCTATGGCAAAGCCCTGCAAAGGAGAGTCCCCTATTTAAACAACTGTGGTTTGGGATTAGGTTGGGAGAGCAAAGTTGGGAAGTGCTAACACACTATCAGATCAGCAGAGTTAGGAAGCAGTGGGTTCTAGGGTGGGTTTAGAAACGCTTCATCTATGTTGATACTTTCAGAACACTGGGGAGAAGGCATGACAGGTTCCGCATTTTGTTACTTTTGTAAAAAAAAAATTGCCCAGAGATGTGTGTGTGTGTGTGTGTGTGTGTGTGTGTGTGTATGTGTATCCATGTGTCCGTGTGTCCTGTGTGCAGGTCTCAGGAATCATTTCTGGCTTCAAACATCCTAGCATCACACGGACACATCTGCACATCTAACTGTATTGTTTTCTTTCTTCCTGCACTACTTCTGATTTTCTTATCTCATTAGAAACAACTTATACATATAAACAGAAAGGATTCCTCCCCCGTTTCATCAAAAGCCACATGTCAAAGAATTTTCTATTTTCTTTCTTTCCTTCCTTCCTTTCTTTCTTTCTTTCTTTCTTTCTTTCTTTCTTTCTTTCTTTCTTTCTTTCCTTTTTTCTTGAAGCAGTCACTGGGGTGCAAAGACTAGCATAATTCTGGTCCACAGAAAAGTAAATGTTCAAGACCAGAAGTTTTGATGCTAAATTACATGCTGTGGGTCTCAGAAGAAGGACTTTGATAGCATTTAGGGCCATCAACCTTGCTTGTACATTAATCTTACCTATGCAGATGCAAAAAGTCCTGGTCCCTTTGAATTGCACAAGACTAATAAAATCAAACTCTCAGAGGTAGGGCCCCTAGATTGTTTAACTCTTTCAGGTGATGATGCTATAAATAAGTACCACAGGCTAGATACGCAGTGATAGATTCCAGGTGACTTTATACTTGACTTTGATATCATGGCGTGAAAGCCCAGGGAATGATATAACAGGAAGAAGCAAAGGACTCTAAGACAGGTTTAGTTAACTCCAAAGCTGTTCCGTGTGGCAGAAGAAAGAACGAGAGTGGAATGTTCCCCCGCAGAAGTGTGGATGGAGAGCTAATCACTGGAGACTTTCTTTACTTACTGGATATAGGAAAGCCATTGCCTGTGGAAAATTGGACAGAAGAAAGAGAAAATGAGTTTTAAGGGGAGAAGAAGACAGAAGAATACAGAGAAGAATACCATTTTTTCCCCTTAACTTTCCAGAGGTGCTGTCTCTATAAACCCTTTCACCTCAGCTTTCCCTTAAACGAGGCCAGCAGTGGTTCCATTTCCCCCCAGCATCTTGTGTCAGTCTCTTGTTAAGGCCATTGATAGCTGTGCAGATGCTGAAGTGTATTGTCTGGTATCCATCCTCATGTGGCCTGACTCCATCATCATTCCTGGGCCATCAGTACCTGTGTCTCACACAGTTGCATCCTTTGCCTCCAGATCTGATTTCTTTCTGCACCCAACCTCACCTTCTACTTCCTATCTGTTGATCCATAGACACTATAACCAAAAGCAAGTTGGGAGAGGAAAGGGTGATGTACGGGTTATAGTCCATCACTCAGGAAAGTCATGGTGGGACTTCAAGGTAGGAACCAGGTAGGGTGACATACGGGTTATTGTCCCTCAGTCAGGAAAGTCATGGTGGGACATCAAGGTAGGAACCAGGAGACAGGAACTGAAGCAGAGGCTATTGAGGAAAGCTGCTTACTCACTTGATCTCCATGGCTTGCTCACCTTGCTTTCTTTTACAACCCAGGATCACGTACCTTCCCACATCCATCATTTATCAAGAGACTTTCTTACAGACATTCCCACACACCAATCTGATGGAGACAGTTCCTCAATTGAGATTCCCTTTCCCGGTGACTCTATGTGGTGTGATTTGGACACAACACTGGGGCCACACTCATCTGTACGCAGGCTCTCTGCCCTCCTGGCTTTTGTTTCCTCTTTAGTTTTTCCGATGTCCTTGTCTCTCTAGTTTTGCTCATCTTATCCAGTCCTAGGCTCTTGCTTCTGTTAACACCATCTCTAATGAACCTCTCCAGCCTGCTTTAAAAGTTTGAGGTGCACTTAACAAACTTACAACTGAACTTGGGGTTCAAATAGCTGATTTATACTTCAAGTAGGAATTATTGTTCTACACCCACTTCTTTCTTACCTTAGCAGGAATCATGACTTTTATGATGATCTGTAGGGTTTGGGGACTTTGCTTTGTCTAGCTTATTGGACTGCACTCTGATTTTGTCACTCTTCCTTGACTCCCTCTCGTTGCTGTCTGTTGACCTCCGTGCCTTTGCATCTGCTTTTTCTATGTCTTGGAATGTCCTTCCTCACATATTTGTGTGATTTACTTCCTTTTTTCAAAATCTAGATCCTGGAACAAATATCAGCTCAGGAAAGCTTTTTTGAGATGAATGTGATGATACATACCTACTGTTTCAGTACTGAGGAGGCTAAAATAGAAAGATCACAAGTTTGAGGTCAGCCTGGGGCTACATAGTAAGGCTTGGACTTATAACGAAACTAAAAGACAAAAATTGGGACAAAAGTCTTTCTTCTTCCTAAAAAAAAGCCCACCCTCCCATCTGAAAATGGTAGATGCCTGGCACCAAGTTATTAGTTTTTTATTTCCTGCTTTTTTCCCCCCTTAAGCTTGGGATATGTGTATTGTTCTCAGCTTTGTTATGACATGGGAACAGTCATAACATAGTAATCCATAGTAAATCCATAACATAGTGATCCATAGTAAAGAACACTGTTGACTATTTGTTGATTGAGAGATAGAAGGAGTAAGTCAATTATTAAACTTTTCTAAGGTGAGAATCATATTTTTTGCCAGGTGGTTCTTGATTGTTAGGAAACTTTTTAACTAGGAGAAAATAGTTGCTTTTGCTCTTTTTTTTTCCCTATAGGAAGACTTTTAAGTATTGTGGCAAATCTTATTCTAAAACTTAATCTTGTATTTGAAGTCAAAAAGAAACATTAACTTCACCACTGTGTGTTATTAGAATTTGCTATTTTTAACACCCTCCAGTTCTCCTCCCCCTCACTTTTCTACCACCCCTTCATCCTACTAACACATAAGCTAGAGGAGAGGGAGTCAGAACAATTAGTTATCCCCTGGAGACACATGCCACGTGCAACAGCAGTGAATAGAACTCGCATGGAACACGGGATGGGCTGTAGCTGATCTGAGAAAATGGCAAAGCAAATGCTTGATATGTTTAAAAATTTTCTTCACATTATGATGTCATTTCTAAAACACTATTCATAATAAAATTTCAAATTTGCAGTCTTATTTTTTGATGACATCTTCTGAAACACAACCTACTAATTTCTAAAACGGTAAGGAGAAACTGTCATGGCATGTACCATGCAAATGATCAAACATCATGAGCCTGTTTCTCTTTAACTAAGGGCTCCGGCATCAAAAGCATTTGAGAAACAGATATTTTTTCTTTCTTCGATAAGAGGAATGATAGATGATCCACAAACACAAAAATAAGGAAAGCTTAGACTAAGGTAAGTTTAGAATATGGTAAAAATATTTACAACAGAAATCCAGCAACTTTTTGTTGGTGTACATCTCTATAGTTTTTATTTTTAGGGAGAACATACCTTTATTTCCAAATAAACAACGGACATAGAAAACAGTAAGATAGGATTGACTTTATTTATCAGTTTGTCTGGGAAGTGTTAGAGAAGCCAGACTCATATACAGCATCTAACCCAAGGGGGAAAAATCACCCTGTTGCCTATTTCATTGACTCATATACTAATAAATCGTCAATGTAGGCTGGATTTCATTGATGTGGCTTAGCAACAATTCTTCAGTGACTTTCTTATGATCTTGTTAATGTGTGTATTTTCTCAAGGGTAGTTTGAGAAACAAATTAGAACTATTATGAATCCTGGAATTACAAGGGAAAAATCCCAAATAGATTATTTCTATATTATAAATAGTTCTGTGCATAACAACAAAGTAGATGAAGTTTATAATAATATCTAGGCTAGGGCTTTGGGGGTTTTTAGGTGCAGTAATTCACGAGTCTTGTAACCTTGGGCTGGGGACGTATTTGTAACTCGCTCCGTTTCTAGTAATTCATATTATGCTGGAAAGACTCCCCGTTCACACTTTCAAGGTTTCGTAGACATAATAGCTTCTGTTGTATTTGTGACTCTGGCGATAACTCTGAATATTAAACCTGCAATTCTGGTGATATTTACACTGGACCGTGCACTCTCAGCTCTATAGAGAATAGCAGTAGCATGCTTTCAAATTCACGTCCTTTAATTTAGCAGTTGATATCCATCTTAAAAAAATCTAATCTTAATAAAACCTTAATTTCTATGCAAAGTTCCATGCTTTCTAGTGGGGGAAATTAATGTATAGCAAAATACCATTTATTTTAGACCACAACAAAGTAATCAAAGAACTTAAAAACCTTAGAACTTCTATATTAAAATAAATGTCATTTTCAAGAGGGCTAGGAGTTTGCATACTTATCTCAATGACCCTTCTATTGTTTGAAGTATTGTGGCCTCATTTATTACACTACATTTAATCTCTTTTATGATGGGTAAAAGCATATATACATCAATTGTAAGTACAGTATTATGTAGCAGATGTTTATAATTGGTTCATCTTAAAAGATTGAAACATTGCATGTTTTAAACTGTGTAAGAGAGCTCTTTAGAAAACAAAGCGCATAGGAAGTCTCCACATCATAATTATCTCTGTATATATTTAATGTAGAGAGTTGACTTAGGCAATTTTAGAGACTGTCTTAATACGTTTCTAGTGTCGTGACAAAACTCCATGACCAAGGTCACTTATGAAAGGAAGTGTTTAATTGGATTTACAGTTTCAGAGGGTTCGAGTCCATGATGGTGCACTTTAGGGCTGGCTCACCCACACCTCCACCAACAGGGTTGGCACTATTGTGCTGCTCAGGCTATGTGCAGGGTGTGCTCTCCCGAGAGATGCGGCTTGTGAGAGGCAGAGTCAGGCATTGAGGGGAGTGAGGAGGGCATCTTTCTCTCACCCATGCCATCATAAGACAGATGAGAAATGGCGACAGCTCTCTCATGCTCACAGCTTTGGGGTAGGCTCACCCATATCTCTGCCAACAGGGTTGGTTCTGTTGTGCTGTCCAAGCAAGGTGCAGGGCCTGCTATTTTGATCTTGTGACCTCAGGGCTAGCTCTCCTATATTCTTCAGTCTTTGATTCATAGAAGTGAGTGTGGGGATGTTGAGGAAAGGGTCGCTTGTTTGTTCCCAGCCGCTTGGCTAGCTTAGACCCGAAATAATCCCACAAAAGCTATATTAATTAAAACACTGCTTGACACATTAGCTCTAACTTCTTATTGACTAACTCTTATACTAATTTAACCCATTTTTAGTAATCTGTGCATCACCGCGAGGCCGTGGCCTACCAGCAGAGTTTTAGCACATCTTTCTCTGGCAGCGACTCCATGGCATCTTTATCTGATTCTACCCTTTTTTCCTCCTAGCATTTGGTTTAGTTTTCCCACCTACCTAAGTTCTGCCCTATCAACAGGCCAAGGCAGTTTCTTTATTCGTTAACTAATAAAAGCAACACATATAAAGAAGGACTTCCCACATCCACATTGGGTACCAGATGAAGAAGGATACTTAAAAGAAATCCCACACTACCTCAGAATTGAGAATAATAGAGGGTTATTTATTTAGGGGTAGACTCACAAGTCAATATCCTCTGCTGCAACGGAGAACAGCAGCCGAATCCTGCACCTGGAAAAGAGAGTGGACACGTGCTTTACATTGGCATAATAGTATAAAAGGCCACGCCCAGGTGGGCAGGTAACTTAAAGGCTACTGGCTGTAGGAATTCTTACAGCATGCGGAGATCATCTTTCCCCCATCCATGCTGCCTCCACAAGACAGATGAGAAATGGGGACAGCTCTTCCATCCTCACAACTTCTGGGCTGGTTCACCCACACCTCCACTAACATGGTTGGCTCTAGTGTACTACCCAGGGAAGGGGAAGGTGCAGGGCCTGCTCTTCCAAGTGTTACAGCCTATGGTGGGCAGGGGAAGCTCTCAGATTAATTTTTTTTAAGCAGAAAAAATTTCAAAATAGAAGTGATTTCTGGCTGTAGCATGGATACTACTTACTGTGCCTATCTATGTCTATAGTGAAAAAGAGCAAAAAATTGGACAAAATGGTATAGGAAATGTGCAGATGGGTTAAAAAAAAGAACATGATAGATTATAAAGTTGAACCAAGGTAGGTGTTAAAAAAAAAGCTATAATTGTGAAGAGAGACTTACATCTCTGCCTTGAGACAATAGGAAATAGGCCCCAAGAGCCAGATCATCCCATCAAAGTCTCTAACATAATGTGAGTGTATCTGAAAGTCTGAACTGAGAATGCAGTTGAAGAAATTTTCTGCAGAAAAACAAGTATTTCCTCTGGGTCAGTGGTTAATCCTACAGATGTGAGGAGAAAGACCACAAACCCAAATTATCATGGCCAAAATTAATTAAAGCAATTAACTAAAACAATCCTTGAGGAAAAAAAAATCATGTACACAGGCTGCCTCTCCCTAAAGTGGTGTTCAAGTGGTCAGCATTGGACATGGACAAGATAAAGGTTTTTATAGCTTAGGGGTGGGGGCTGGAGAGATGACTCAGAGGGTAAGAGCATTGGCTGCTCTTCCAGAGGTCCGGAGTTCAACTCCCAACAGCCACATGGTGGCTCACAACCATCTGTAATGAGACCTGGTACCTTCCTTGCCAGCAGTACATTATAGCTTAGGGGTAGAATGTTTCCAAATGGAGAGTTTGATATGCAAATAGGCAGTTTTACAGAAGCAGAGCATAATAAGGTGGTCACAACATCAGGTTGTCAAAATCCCCCTTCAAACAAAGGTAGAGTTTCGAGACAGTCATAACAACCTCCTAAAACAATGGCATAGGTGTAAGGTGGTCATAACAGCCTCCTGAAACAACGGCATAGTTGTAAGGTGGTCATAACAGCCTCCTGAAACAAACAGCGGCATAGTGGTAAAGTGATCATACATTTGAAACAAAGTTATAGTTGCTGTTTTCCAGACCAGGCAATGTAGAATCATTTGTAGCTAAGGTTACAGGTGAGGCACAGCCCAATCTTTGAGAAACAGAGATTTAATCATACACAGGAATGAAACTAGTTTGTCTTTGTTATAAGTTGGCTTTAAAGTCCAAGACTGTGGCACGCTGGTTCATCGCAGCCAAGAAGGAAAACAGATGTAACTGTATAGCACAAGCAGGCCAGGCTCCATTGGGAAGATGGGAACATGCAGCAGAACTTGACAGTATTGTTCACTTGGTTTTGCAGTTTTGAACAATGCAATATTGAGGAGTGTCATGGAATAGTGATTCATGGTTCCAGAAGGTCATGTGAGACTAGGGTTTGAATCCATGCCAACAGGCCCTGGGGTGGTTAAGCAGATTATAGAATCAAGTTGAAGTCAGCCATCATATATTCTCTCCTCTTTCAGTTTTATTTCCATGTTAGCTCCTTCCCCTCATATATTATATAAATTATAGTTTGAAATGAGCATTGTAGTGATATTTATCCACACTTGACATATTTGTTCAGGAAAGGAATGTTAAATATTAAACCTTTCAGAGTTGCTGTCCATAAAGGAGACAGAATTCTCTACTATCCGTCAACTCTGTCTTGTGGCAGATAGTAGCAAAGCTACCATCAGGAGGAGTAAAAAAATCCAGAGATAGTAACAGAAATAGAAACTTTTATTAGCAGCAGGAAACCTGCATGGACTACTAAAGATGGACCATTGTTTTCACTGACGTTCCCTTTGCCCCCAGAAACATTATTTTATATGATATTCTGATGAAGAAAAAGGGATGTATGTGAGCTCCAGAAGGTGGGTGCTTTGCTCATTCACTGTTTTTTTTTTTTTTTTTTTTTTAAATAGACTACTTTAGGATGTGTACTGTATATGTTACCTCCGGTGTTTTTAACAAGAAAGTTTTTTATTTTTGTGCTGATATAATAATGTGTGACTGGTTTTTGATTTCTTATAAGCATCCTTTCTGGTATGACCTTTTTCTGTAACTTGGAACTAGGGCGTGTACATTCTTAATGTGTGATTAATCTTTAAGACACGACTTCAAAGAGTAGAAAGTCTTTAAAACAGAGTCAGTACAACAAGGAGACCAGACTTTGTTTAAGTGAGGAAGGGCTCTTGTGCACCTTTACTTTGAGGTATTGTAGAGCTTAAAGCCCTTGAATGTTCCAAGCAATACTCCTTGAATAACTCCTTCAGAGAACACTTGGGTTCTTAAAGCCACTAGGAGATCCTTGTTCACCGACTGATGGGGAACTTGCCCAAACCATGTGGCCCTGAGCATCACCATTCTTTGGCCTTTTATACATAAAAGCCGTGTCCTAGATACCATGCTTCAGTTAGCAAGAGCCGTTAGCAATGAGCAGACCTACAGAAGCTGTAAGATAAGGTTAGTGCGTGTAGAGACTTTTCCAGAGTCATATGCTATGGTAGATTAGGTCTTTGTTCTTGTTTTGGCAGGTGTTGGGGGTTTACATGGTGATCTCTTAGGTCAGAATGGTTCCCTGGTGCTTCTAACATGGCATCAACTATGTTAAGGCCTCGGAACCTGTTGCACAACAAGGATAATGTCTTAGACAAATTAAGCAGAAAATTAGACAGCTTTCTGCTACTGTGTGTAGCTTTCTGCTACATCAGCCTAAAGAGAGATGGCTTATTTTGACTCACAGTTCCAGAGGTATTCATCCACAGTATGGTGAATTTATTTTTGGGACTGAGGTGAGGCAGAAGAACATGTGGTAGAGAAAGCAATTGGCCTCCTAATGGCTAGGAAATGAGAGTAGAAGTTTAGAAGCAAGTTGTACCCATCAGTAAGAGCTAAAAACCAGGGTGAAGGGCTGTGAAATGCTATTAACTAAATTGGATATAATACTGTAATCAGTAAGTACAACATCTGTAGTTATTTTCATAAGAGCAGCCTTATCAACAATCATTCATGGAAGGGAAAGCACCCTATGGGATGTTACTGTGGAGCTCAGGGGCCATTCAGAGGAGGGGGAGGAGAGGGAGGAAGGTGGGGAGGGGAATGGGGAGGAGGGATCAGGGTAAACAGAGCACTCGCACTCAGGGACATCACAAGAACAGGGCTCACAGAATCAACTGGCTGACACTCATGGAGGCTTGCAGGGATCAGGGAGCTTATAGGGGTCTGACCTAGGTCCTCTGCATTTATGCTATGTCTGAGTAGCTTGGTGTTTTTATGGGATTCCTGACTGTTGGAACTGGGGCTGTCTCTGACTCTTTTGCCTACTCGTGGGACCCTTTTCATCCTACTGGATTGCCTTGGCCAGCCTTGATGTGATGGCATGTGCCTGGTCTTATTTTAGCTTGTTATGCTGTGTTTGATTGATGTCCCTGGGGAGTCTGCTCTTTTCTGAGGTGAGATGGAGAGGGATTGGATCTGGGGAGAAGGGAGGTGGGGTGGACTCGGAGGAGGGGAAGGAGAGGAAACTGAGGTCAGTATGTAATAATACATGAGAAAATAAAAATAACTTAACAAATAAAAAAAGTTCAAAAATGCCTTTTTAAGGCCAGGTGTTGGTGATGCACGCCTTTAATCCCAGCACTTGGGAGGGAGAGGCAAGTGAATCTCTGTGAGTTCGAGTCCAGCCTGGTCTACAAGAGTGAGTTCCATGACAAGGCTCTAAAGCTACGGAGAAACCCTGTCTTAAACCCCCCCCCCCCACTGCAGCAAAACAAACAAACAAAAAAAACAACCAAACAAACAGGAACAAAACCCTTTTTAAGCAGTAGTTATCAATTTGTGGGTGGTTGTAGCACAATTAATAAAAACCTAGAGACAGATATTGGGGTTCACCCTGAAGGCCAGAAAAGCAAGACAGTCAGCCACTGGCTCTTACTTCCACCTCAGTCTGAAATGGTGATCCTGTCTCCAGGAATCTCAGAATAAGACTGTGTCTGAGAGCTGTCTCCTTCTGTTTTACACTTCTCTCTAGTGCTGGGATTAAAGGTGTGTGCCTGGTTTCTATGGCAAACTAGTGTGGTTACTAGGATTAAAGGTGTGTGTCACCATTGCCTGGTCTGTTAGATTGACCAGTGTGGCTGTTTTACTCTTTGATCTTCAGGTAAGCTTTATTTATTAAAATACAAATGAAATATCACTACAGATGGTGACTCATTTGGGGGTTGAATAACCCTTTTACCCCGAGACTATCTGCATATCAGATATTTACATTGCGATTCATACCAGTAGCAAAATTACAGCTATGAAGCATTAATGAAAATAATTTTATGGCTGGGGTCACCACACTATGAGGAAGTATATTAAGGGGTCGCAGCACTAGGAAGGCTAAAAACCACTGCTTTTAAGGAATGCTCCCAAGACCCTACTTTCTCCATTCAGGTTCTACTGCCCACAATCTCCACCATCTCTCCAATAGACCAATCCACCGGTTATATCAGATCACTTCCTAAAAGCCCCATCTCTGGACACCGAATTTGAGATGAAGCCTTCCTCAAATGAGTCTTTAAGCTGGATACTTCCTATCTCAGATTTATTGAAAGGAACAAATGAGTTTAAAGGAAAAAAAAAAGTGCAGAAACTGTACCAAGAGTCAGGAAAGGAAAGCAGTAGCTTTCTTCACGGTACATGGCAGCCGATACACTTTTTCTTGTTAATTGATTGAAAATAATTGTATGTAAAATTGAAGGAAAATAAAAAAGAGCTTAGAAATATAAATTAAATCTATAAAAAGAGGCTGGAATGAAAGTGAGAAGTAATCAAAATGCTTTAAGATCGCTACTTGTTAATTTGATTATATGCATATGTACTTATTTAGATGTATGGGTTTAATTTCTATGTTTATCAAGAATAAACTTTTACTGCTGTCTGTTTCAGTTAAAACTGCTATGTTCACTATAGGGTAGCAAATAAATGCACATTCATCTTATTTATTAATTAATTCTGCATGTGTGCATGTGTGTATATTTGTACATGTGCATGGGTGTATGGGTGCATGCGTTCATGAATGCACATAAGTGTGAAGATGCACTTGGAGGCCCGAGATCAGCCTTGAGTATCATTCCTCAGGGTGAGTTCGCCTTGGCCTCTTAGTGGTTAGGAGCAGTCTGGGTAGGCCAGGCTGGCTGGCCAGTGAGCCCCACCTTTCTCTGCCCCTCTAACACTAAGAATATAGGTAGACCACAATGCCTGGGTGTCTTCACATGGCGACCAGAGAGGGAGGTCAAGTTTTCATGAACACCCGGCAAGTGGTTTTCTGACTGAGCCATCTCCCAAGCCATAAACTTATAAGGATCAAGGTTTATTTTGTCTCCCAGCTGCAGAGGGTTCAGTCCACGGTCCCTGGCCCCACCATCTTTTAGGCTGGTGGTGGCACAGTACCTCATGGGACACAGCAGAAGAGTAAAGACAGAGCAAAGGTGCTCATCTTAGGGCAGCTGGGAAACAAAGGGAGACAGGCAGGGTTCAGTGTGCACTACCCTTCACAGGGGCACCGAATAGCCTAAGACTCCCATACCCATGAAAGGTTTCATTACCTCCCAATGGTGCTATGGGAGGATGGCCAAGCCTTTATCTTTAAGGGTCCCTTGCAAGCCATGGTGGCATAGGTAAGGATGCATGGCATGACAGAAACACAGACTTGATCTGTGTTCTTAACCTTGCAAAAGATGCGCTACTCATTTGAAAACTTTGATTTAGCTTTTTTAGTACAGATTTTAAAAGGCTTGTTTTATTATTAATGAGTATATCTGTGTGTTTATTTGTTTGTGTGGGTGCCCAGAGAGTCCAGAAGGGGGTGTCATATCTCCTGGAACTGGAGTTTTAGGTGTTTGTGAGCCATCTGATATGGGTATTAGTAGCTGAATTCTGGTTCTCTGGAAGAGCAGTAAGTGTCCTTGACTGCTCAGCTATTTCTCCAACCCTTAATTTAGCTTTAAAAAATTCATGAAGGAGAGCAGTGGGGCAGGGAGGATGATGATGAGTGAAAACAAAGTATAATCACACACCACACACACGTGCATACACACACACTCACATACACACAGACACCCCCCCACGCACGCACACAACCCCACACACGCACGCATGCATGCACACACATACTCACACACACATACACATACCAAACACAGACAGACAGACAGACACACACACACACCACACAATGAAACCTACTTGTTACTTTGTATGCTAACCCCTAAAATCAACTACTGTAAAAACCCAAATAATTACTATTTATTTGGGCCTTTAATTAAAAAATGTTTTTCTTTTTCAGATTTTTCGCCATGGAGAATTTTGTTCATGCTTTCACTTTGTCATGCCTTAAATTATTTTTATTAAATATATTAAGAAATTAAATATGCAGAATAAGTTGTTTCCTGTGGCGGAACCACAAGGCATGAATCAGTAGGCATCTAGTTGGGAAATACAAACTATTAAGAGACAAGCATTTCATTAAGAAGTGAATAGCATTAAGAACATAAGGGGTCGGTTCGTGTGGAGTCAAATAATTTCGAGACGTTTCTGCTTGGGCTCTATAATGATCGCTATAACATTTCCACCTTGGAGTGCAGTATTTCTTCATTAAAGATTGTATTGCACCTTTGTCAAACTCAGTATATTGCAGCAAGCACCCGGGCTGGGATCACTCAGTTTGTTCGTTGGCCGCGGTGTCATGGCTCTTCCGCTTGCAGACATGATTACTCCCACAATGTCTGAGTATTATCAGCGTTTAAAAGTCAGAGCTTCACCCAATTCATTTTCTTCTCTAGTTCTCATATAAACTCCTGCTGTCTCTTTTGTTGTTCAGGGTTGAAAGGAACTTACCTTCCTTCCTTGAGTGCCTGTTATTGGTCATACTTTGTGCTAGGAGTTTTATACAAACCACTTAATTCCCATAGCAGACGTCCAAGGTAACATTAAGCTTGTCTACCTGACTTTAAACCATGAACTTTTGACCCAGTGCATCATCTTTCCTCGTAAATGTCACAGACTCAATACAGTTGGTATTTAACAACACTTAACCGAGAATTCTTTGCTCTTACAACACATCTTCCTTGTGGTTGTCAAAGTGATATTAACCCATTTCTGTTGTTTCATAGTTTTGTTTAAGATTCTGTAGCTCTTTATTTCATTAGCTGTGGAGTCAGGTGTCGGGTCAGAGTCCTGCCCACCTCACAGGTTCTTCTCTCATCTCTTCACATCCCTTTCAGATCTGTCAAAACTGTCGTCCTCAGAACCTGCCTGGGATCTCTGCACCTGCTTCCCTCTGCGTGTTCTCTGCTTGGCCTCGGATGCTTTTATTCCCTTCTGAGAACAAGGACCCACTTTTCACCTTCTCTATCAGTTTGGGGTTCCCACAGAAAGAAAATCAGAGGGATTTCTGACTATAGATTGGTATCTCAATAGTGTAGCTACCCGAGAACAAGCCTTTAACACATGGACTTTTTGGGAGGATATTTCCTATGTAACCCCAAACAATCTCATTCTGCATCAGCTCTTTGGTACACACAAACAGGGACTTAGATCCAATGAAGCTCACATCTCATGGAAGAGGAGGCAGAAAGGGTGGAAGAGCCAGAGGGGATGGAAGAGACCAAGAAAACAAGGCCCTCTAAGCAACATAAGGAAACTCATGTGACCCCACAGACTGAAGCAGCAGGCACAGGGCACGCATGGGTATTAACCACATCATCTGCATCGATATTATGACTTTCAGGTTGGTGTTTTCAGTGTGGGTGTCTAATTCTTGGGGTTTCTTTTGGATTCTTTTAGTTGGATGTGATTTTTTCCTTTTGTTTCCATGTGATTCTTGTTTTATTATATTTTATTATGTTATATTTTTAATATTATCTCTTAGAAGCCTGTTCTTTCCTATTGAGAGACAGAAATGGGGTGGATAGGGATAAGAGGTGAGGTGGGAAGAAGCTGGGAGTAGGAGACAGAAGGAAAACCATGATCAAGATATATTATGTGAGAAAATAATCTATTTTCCACTACGGAAAACAAAGCCCTATTGTAATTCTTATATTCTCCTTAGTATTAATATTTTAAAAGTGCAAATGCTTAAGTATTTAGGGTATTTAGTAATATATTTATTTTTTTTGAAAAATATATTAAAATCAAGCTGTCAGAGGACAGAGGGCTGTAAGATCACTAGTGACCAGATAATACTTCAGACTGTCCGGGTCTAAGAGGACTCTTATTCAGCCAGGGAGTTATCTCATTGATGAGGACCTTACTGAACACAAAGCACAAGAAAACCCATTTACAAGAAATGAGCCTTTTGGTGCATCAGATCAATGGTTAATCTAAGTGTGGCAGGGAATTAAGGCATTGTGGTAGCTTACTAGAATGCATATGGGCCATGAGTTTTCTTTTTCATTTGTTCCAATTACAAAGCAATTCAGCTCTCTGGCTTGTGTTCTGAAGGGTCTGTCCACGGATACATGAAGAGAAATTTAGAAATTGTGTGCAGGAAATTTAGATTATGCAATCTACTTAGGGACATACTAAAATATAGTGAATTGTGATCAAACTTTCTGTGCTGCTGTAGCAATGTGAATATAGATTAGCTTCCCTTATGCAAAATTATGGAAGCTTTTATCTCCATGTATCTTATTTTCAGGACTACAAAAGAATAATATTGAATTTGAAATTTAAAACATTTTGTAAGAAATCGAGACTAGGACTATTATACTACTAACTACAATTGGATTTCCTCAAAAAATGCAACACAAATTTTATTTAAATATTATGGCATCACAGGACAGGTGTGCAGGAAGAAATCCTGGCTTGATGTGTATCTATGTGGATGGGCAGAGGTCTTTAGTTATGTGGTAAAAAGATTTAACAGCTCAGGTAGGACTTACGCCATTGTGAGGCTTACACTTTGCTTGAAATGAGTTTGGAGGTTACAGGAGAGTTTTATGAGAAGTGTGATTATAGGGCCGGTGTCACAAAGTGAATTTCTCTGAGTATTTTGTTGATAATATCTCTTCTGTGCATAGAGTTACATTTATTTTACAATGTAATAAAAGTTATAGGTAAAAAGTTACATATGAAGATTGTAAAACTATATTACACAAATGTACAAGTCTGCATAAAGGTTCTACCAGTGGTCCCCACCTCTGCTTCTTTATTTCTGAATAACTAGAGCTCTCAACGGAGGAGGAAAGAGCTCCCAAACAAGCAGCACAAATCCTTCAGAGACTTCAGTTCCTTCAAAGTAAAATCTCTAAAAATTGTCAGCTGGAGAAATATCACCCAAAGTGTTCTTAACAGAATAGAATCAAAATTGAAAAATGGTAATGAAATAAAAATGCAGTAATATCTATTTTTGTGGGTTTTATTTTGTTTTTGTTTGAGACAAGGTTTCTCCATGTAACAGCTCTGGCTGTCCTGGAACTCACTTTGTAGACTAGGCTGGCCCCAAACTTACTGAGATCCACTTGCTTCCTGAGTTCTGGGATTAAAGGTGTATACCAGCACTGTCCTGCTATTATGGTGGTTTCTGTGGTGGTTTGAATAAAAATGGCCCTCACAGGCTCATAGATTTGAATGTTTGGACGCCATAGATTTGCAGCCTTGTTGGAGGAAGTGTATCTGTGGGTAGGCTTTGAGATCTCAGAAGCACAAGTCGGGCCCAGTGTCTGTTCCTGCTGCCTGTAGATCAGGATGTAGAACTCCCTCCAACACCCTGTGCTTCCTGCCATGAGGATAATGGGCTAAGCCTCTGAACCTGTAGGTCAGCCTCAATTAAATGTTTTCCCTTAAAGAGTTGCCTTGCTCATGGTGTCTTTTCACAGCAATAAAACACTAACTAAGACAGTCCTTGTAGGTGCACACATTTGAATTCTTGGTCCCTAGTTGCTGGAACTGTTTCTGGAAAGATTATTATGAGTGCCTTTATTGGAAGAGTTGTGTCACTGGGCTTTTGTCAGTCCAATCTTTTTCCCTCTGCCTCCAACTTGTGGATCAGATGTAAATTCTCACCTGCTACTCCAGCACCGTGCCTTCCTGCCTGGTGTCACGCTCCCTGTTGTGGCCATAAGTTAAATTTGTGTTGACAAAAAGCAGCAAACGGAGTCATTACATCAGATCTTGTGATCCCGGTTATTTTGCCTGTAGTTGGTTTGATTGTATTGCTTTTTGTTTATCTTTTTGAGACAGGGTTTCTCTGTGTACCCCTAGTTGTCCTGGAACTCACTATATAGACCAGGTTGTTCTTGAACTCCCAGAGACCTACCTGCCCCTGCCTTCCAAGTGCTAGAATTAAAGGCCTGCACCACCCCACTTGGCACTGTATGGGTTTTAAGTTGTCTTAGCATCATTGTCTTCTCTTTAGAGGAGAAGGTTATGGGGTGCAGCTTCATCATTTCATAGCATTTTCTGCCTGTACCCACAAAGCACAACCCATATAATTTTCTTGTATTCAGTATGAAACTGAAGACCATGGAAGCACAATGATGTGCTCAAGTTCATGTTGTTAATGCAAATCTGCAATTAAAAATTGAATCTCATGCACAAATCTACAGTTTCTTTTTCTATATGTTAACAGTTTTATAGAGTAGTTTGTAAGTAGATGACATTTCAGAAAATTAGTTGCACTTCACATCTAAGTCAGTAAACAATTTCTCCTTGAGATAAGGAAAGTTTACTTAGATATCTATAAATACAATTAAGGAAATAAAAGTAGTTAAATTGTTGCAGGATCTGTGCATTAAAGATATATTTTAAATTATAATAAGGGTCTCATTGGCCAAGAGTGCAGTGTTGTAATCCTATAAGTAAACTAATTAGCAATTTGAATGTTTAGCTAATGTTTCTTATCTCATACATCATAAAATTATTATGTATAGAGATGTGGCTGGCAAATACTTTAAAGAATCTTGTGTGTACACACAGATGTGTGTTTTCAATAGAAAAATAGATCTATTCCTATATGGGTTAAATTATAATCAGTAAAAATTTAAGACTGAGATAAAAATATACCTATTTTATACCTTGAATTCCACATCAAAAAATATCTTTCACTAAGATTCCAAAGTTTAAAATTACCTGCATTATAGTTTTCTGAACATTTTCAATTTGATACTGAAGTGGTGAATTCAGTAATAAATATTTTTGCCATATTTATAGTGGATACATTTTTGCCCAGAGATACAGAGACAATTTTCCACTCAGTCTTGCACAAGCAATTTCTAATATGTTCTTCAGGACAGAATTTGTGAGACAGAGAGACTGTGTTTCACCCACCACCAAGCTTCCTGTGAGACTTCACTATGGTTCAGAGTTTAAGCTACCAGGTTATGTTTCCTGCAATGAGCCATATAAAACCACCTGCCAGAATGGAGAGACTCTTATTCTTTTCAAATCATCATCATCATCATCATCATCATCATCATCATCATCATCATCATCATCACTATTTTGTGAGACAGGATTTCTCTGTGTATTCCTGCCTGTCCTTGAACTTGCTCTGTAGACCAGGCTGGCCTTGAGCTCAGAGATCCACTTGCCTCTGCCTCCTGAGTGCTGGGAATAATGGCAAGTACCACAACTGAGAATCAAATAATTCTCTTCAATTTCTTAGGGGCATCTTCTGATATAAAAACATTTCATGGACATCAGAGGCTTGGATAGTCTGGATGTTATCATTCCCATCACCCAAAGTTGCCAATGCTCTGGTAAAATGCCTAGATACCCTAAGTGCTGGTCCTTCAGGGATCCAAGGCCTTGCACGTACCATCAAGCATTTCAGGCAACCTACATAGTCACCCAGGGTCCTCAAGCCCTGTGCGATCTAAAGGAGCTTGCACTAGACAGTCTTTAAAAGCTGGATGTGCCCACTCCATGGTCTCTTACCGCACAAGTTTCCGATAGGCCAGAGCACTTTCTTTCTCTCCTCTTAATAAACTCTTAAAGTGGGTTCTGTTGTGTATCTTGTGATCCATTCTCGTGCCTGGTAATATCACCAGAGACCTAGGCTAGAACCAAACACGACTGGTCAGTCTCACAGCCAAACCGTAGGCAGAGCTATGTGAATCCTGCGAAAAAGGAGGAAAGATTGTAGGAGTCAGAGGAGCTAAGGACACTACAAGAAAAAATGGAGAATAAACTAACCGGGGCTCATAGAGGTTCACAGAGACTGAACTGACAATCAGGGAGCCTGCGGGGAACTGACCTAAGTTCTCTCCATATATGTTACAGTTGTGTGGCTTGGTTTTTTTGTGGGGCTCCTAACAGTAAGAGCAGGGGCTGTCTCTTACTCTTTTACTGGCATTTGGGACCCTTTCCCTCGCACTGGGTTGCTTTCTCTAGCCTTAACAGGAGAGGCGGTGCCTCGTCTCACTACAACTTGATATACCTAGGCTGACTGATATCCATGGAAGGCAAGCCCTTTCTGAAGACAAACAGAGGAGAAAAAGTAGATTGGGGACAGAAGAGAGAGGGAGGGGAAACTGCAGTCAGGATGTAAATAATAATAATTATTTCATCAAAATATTAGGAAAATTAAAATTAATCATTACAATGGATGTGTCCAATGAAGGAAAACATCAGCATATTCTTGTAATTGTTAGCATTCAATTACCAGATATAAAATACTATAGCCATGAAAGCAATTGCTTCTGGAAAGGTCCCTTACCTGTATAATTGTCCCCTACCCCGCTGTGTGTGTTCTCTTGTGTGTGTGTGTGTGTGTGTGTGTGTGTGTGTGTATGCCATCTGGAGAGGCATAGATAATCCTATTTGTAGGTTGTTTTGTACTCTCTGGAAATGTAAAATGAAGAGAAAATTATGTAGCTCCCTGCTTAATCAGGACCTCTCAATTTCTTTGATATTCATCAATGGGTTTCAAGAAGGCACAACGATTTTATAACAATACCAAGATGCTCTTTGTTTTTTTCCCATAGTCAATGTAGAAGTGGACACAATTACTACATAGTCAATGTAGTAGTGGACAGAATAATCGGCACATTGTCCTAACTCAGGGCAGTATCACCAAACCATACTAACTCAGGGCAGTATCACCAAACCATACTAACTCAGGGCAGTATCACCAAACCATACTAACTCAGGGCAGTATCACCAAACCATACTAATTGCCTTATTCTGTGTTGTCATGTACTCCCAGCTTCCAAATGGCCAGCTTTGCTTACTTAAAAATGTCTTTGAAGAAGGAACCAAATGATTAAAAATCTGGTGGATAGGAATATTTAATTTCTTCTGTATGATATAATGGATAGTCCATATATAGCTCTTCCGTCACTTCCTAGGCTACAATGGCGTCTTCAGAAAATGAAGATGGAGATAGCTCAGTGGCTAAGAGCGCTTGCCATTCTTGCAGAGGAATGAGTTCCCTTCTAAATACCCCTGTCAAGGGGCTTACAGCCATTGTAACTCTCGTACCAGGGGATCCAAAGTCCTCTTCTGACCTTATCAGGCATCTGTGCATGTGTGTGCATGCGCATGCATCATACATCTCTCTCTCTCTCTCTCTCTCTCTCTCTCTCTCTCTCTCACACACACACACACACACACACACACACACACGAAGAAAAAAGAATATGCGTAATTTGCTAGAATGACATTTTTTTTTCCTTTAGGAAATAGCTGAAAGACAAACTGTGACTATTCAGGCTTGGATATTCACAAGCTTTTCCCACAATCAATTAGGTAAACCTGTCACTTCCATGCTGGCTTTCTTGTCAGTGATAAAATTTTAGTGTTTGTTGGAAATTAGATAATTAGAAAAAATTTATCTGCTATTGTGATTCTGACAGCTTCCCAGCAAAGTATTGTTAGATAAAACCTTCATTGTTGAGAGGAGTGGTGGCATTAAAATACGTGATTTTTGTGTTGTAATTGAAATGTATCAATATTTGGTAGTTCTGTGATACTCAACTATGATTTCAAAGGACACAAAGGGATACATGACCCAAAGATCCCTTGAAACTGTAAAACAGATCATTGCATTGAAATGAAAGAGTATGTAAAGCAAAATGCTATCTTAGTTTTCTGTTTCCCAGGGCCCTTTCTTGCTAGGCTTTATTTTCTTCATATACTTTAGTTGGAGCAAGAGTGACTGCCAGAGGAGGTGTGAGGGCTTACTTGTTCTCAGGGTACCATGTGCCGAAGAAACCTGAAAAATGCAAACAATTTTTCTCTTAATATATTTCTTTTGTTTTCTTAAATCATACTTACATTAACATTTAATGGGAATATTCCTACTTTAATATAACTTTAACTAGTCCTCAATTTTTATTTCACACACGGCACATGGTGAATACTGAAGGTTATAATCTAATATAAGTGAAAACCCTGACTTTTCTTGAGTTTAAAAAGATGCCAAAGCTGGGCAGTGGTGTGGGTGCCACACACCTTAAGTACCAGCACTCAGGATCTGTGAGTTCTAGACCAGCCTGGTCTACAGAGCAAGTTCCAGGACAGCTGAGGCTACACAGAGAAACCCTTTCTCCACAGAGAAACCCTTTCTTGACTCCCCCTCCCCTGCCCACAAATTAAAAGAAGGATTCAGAGACAGCGACAGAGATCTGCCTACCTTTACTGTGGAAGCTACAGGAGAGGCTTTGTCTTCCCTTTTATGAATGGAAGCCAATTTTTTTTTTCTAGTTCCATTCATTTGCCTGCAAATGTCGTTATGTCATTATTTTTCTTTTAAATAGCAGAGTAATGCTCTACTGTGTGAGTGTATCATATTTTCTTTATCCATTCTGCTGTTGAGAGACATTTAGGTTGTTTCCAGGTTTTTGCTATTATGAGTTAAGCATGCAGAGGCAGGGACAGCATGAGAATACGTTAGAACATTAGCACATCTCCTCAGTGCCCATGATCCTTTCCGGTGCACAAGAAGTCATTCTCTGTGAGGAACCTTAGGTCTGCTCACCTACTGTTCCAAATGGATTTATGGATAAGGTGGAGGGAGGCTGTTTACCCATGTTATGAAGGCAAGGATTGACTGAGCTTTTGCAGATATTATTAAACCACATCAAATTTCTCAAACAAACAAGAGTGAGAAGTCCCGCGAATCAAGAGAAAAAAGCAAGTTGTCGTGCTTGTCATGCTAATGGAGGGCAGAACGTAGAGAAGATATTGAAAGTGAAGCAATTTTCTAAAACTCTGCAGTGCTCTTTTTTCTGTGCAGTTAGTTTATATGAACACATTGCATTTAGAAACACTCCAGAATTTAGCAACATTCACCAGTGTTTGATCTTTGCAAACTTCTAATCCTGCACCGATGTTTTTACAATACCAAATGATATATCAAAAAATGAATTGCAGCAAAGTTTGTGTTATTTTGGACCTGAAAATGATCAAAGACAGTGAATTTTCTCAATTTTTCCTCTACAGCGTCCATGAAGGGCTGTTTTATTCCTGAAATGCTACAGAGGAGACCATTTGAATCAGTCATACGATACTGGCAAGGCATGAAAGTCAGGTAAAACCAGTATGGATGGGAAGGAGCTGGGGTGTAGTAAGAAGTCGAGAAACACCTGGGCTAGGTACTGGAGTTTTCATTTTCTAGTAGTGGTGAACAAACCATTTATGTGCCTAGATGCCCCCTGAGCACTGGGATTACAGTTATGTGCTGCCGTGTCGCTGGTCTGTGATCAGAGGACACTTGCATGAAGGATGTGCTCAGGGAACAGGGCCTTTCTGTCCCTCTGCTTCAATCCATGAAAACTAGCCCACTCTGTACTTACTGAGCCCAGAATGTTCAAGACAGTACATACGTGATTTTATAACTACAGTACGTACATACGTGATTTTATAACTACAGTACATATGTGATTTTATAACTAAACAATGAAGAATTCAGGATATCAACATGATTCATAGTATGCCTTCAAGGAAAGTATCCTCTTTTTATTGGAGATAATTAATGCAATGCATTCAGGGGCATTTTGAATTTATATATTTTTTTGTATACACTGGTCTAACAAGATTTTATTTTGCCATATCTGGCAGACATACTGTTGAGTTAATTTTATAACTGAGAAGTACCAAATTCTTTGGCAGGCCACTCTATTCCCTATCTGATTTCACATCTTTCTGGAGGGAGCATCAAGATCCTTTTAGACATAGAAGACACATAGAGCTCCCAAGCATCTAACTCCCGAGTACAAAATAACTCAGTTCAAGATTTGGATAAATATTTGTCTAGAACTTTGTATTTTGATATCTCTGTGTGCAAAAATATGAAGGCATATGTTTATTGGTCATGGAGAAATCTCATCTTAGGCAATGAGGGTTTGAGCAAAGGAAAGGTGCTTCATGGGAGAAACAGAACCATGAAGTCCAGTTCATCAGCCATGGTGTTTGAGCCTCTGAACTTTTTTTTTTATTGAAAAAAAATTCCTGTTTCCTCCCAGCCTCCCATTTCCCTCCCCCTCCTCTTGCCCCTCTCTCCCTCTCCCCACTCCTCTCCCCCTCCCTCTCCAGTCCGAAGAGCAGTCAGGGTTCCCTGCCCTGTGGAAAGTCCAGGGTCTTCTCCCCTCCATCCAGGTCTAGGAAGGTGAACATCCAAACTGGCTAGGCTCCCACAAAGCCAGAACATGAAGTAGGAACAAAACCCTGTGCCATTGTCCTTGGCTTCTCATCAGCCCTCATTGTCTGCCATGTTCAGAGAGTCCGGTTTTATCCCAGTTGAGCCTCTGAACTTTTATACAAGAAAGATGACACAGTACTGTGGTTATTGTCATTTTTCTATTTCCTGTCTGTTTTCTGGTAAGACATCCTGGATGTTAATATTTTAATAATGTTATGCTTGGGTGGAAATTAACCTTAACAGTTTTACGTGATAATTAGAAAATGTGCATCCATCTATGTAACAAGTTATCCTCAGTAAATACAATCTAGCAACACATTTTATCTTCATGTTCACTTTTAATGTGTGCTTTAAATAGAAATCCTTCCTACATATTTTCATGGAAATGAAAGGGAATTTTTTTTTGTACAAGATGGCCATGGAATAGAAAATCGTTCTTTCAGATTTTGCTGTGCCGTTGCCTGTATTTTATTGTAAGTGATGGTTCAAAGATTTCTTTTACCTTCAAGTAACGATTTTTTATTAAAAGGTAGGAAAATTGGAAAATGGAAGTGGGCATGGATGTTGTTCTCTAGGATTACTGAATGCTTTGGAATGGATTTATTTCTCAGGTGCCTGTAAGAAGTTGCCTGGGGTTGACAAATTGCTGTTTGCTGACCGCTTTTGCAGGCTTGTCCTATCCTTGTAATATTTTTGTTTTCCTTTAGCTTGAAAAGATTCTGGAGGAAGCCTCTCTCCTTTCTCTCTCCCCTGTTTTCCACAGAAAAGGACAAATTTAAAATTATTTTATATAGGAATTTCTGTAACATCCTGAAATTGCTATTTGAGATATATTGGTTTTCCCTTTTTAATCTCTGGGAAAAGATTACTTTCTCTGTATTCAATAACTTGTAGTACGTTATAGCTGTGGCCTGTTACCATTTCCCCAGACATGGGATTCAGGACGCGTTCAGCAATAATACACAGGGTAGCAGATGCTGGCCAGGAAGTCACTCTGCAGGGACCTCTGCACGTTAATAAGTGTGGGCGCTGAACCCTTGTTAGAGTGACTAAATGCAGTGCTGACCTATACCTGTGTCTCTCTGTTTCAACAAGTACAGATTGATTTTCCTGTGTCTGTTTCCTCTTTTGACTTTGGTTCTTGCTTGAAAAAACCACGTATTTCATACAATTATTTAGAGCGCTGTCTCTCTGTTTTGTGCCATTATTAAGCCTGGATAGTTACTTTCCTATAACACCTTAGCAGAATAATACGGGGAAATATGTGGAGTCCTAGGCTATCCTGCTTGATAACTATGCAGTCCTTTCTGAAATAGAATTCTGATTCTCACTGCTTTCTTTCCAAATATGTGGAAATAGCAATTTGCTTACATAATATCGCCTATGAAAAATACATTAGATAACAGTAACAAAACCTTCAAATTACTTATTATTTATAATTTCCAGTATCTATTTGCTTTACCTTGGTCTACTCCTTTAGTGTCTTTGTTCTGTCTCTGGTTTGATTCCAGGTTGCTTTTCCTAAGACAATTAAATCTAGTTGTCTCTAAAGTTCTACTTGAAACTAATCTTATTCATACATCATATTTCCTTCTCATCATGTTGCTCACTAAATTCCTTCTTCCTTCCTGCCTCCCTCCCTCCCTCCTCTCTTTGTCCTTCCCTCTCTCCCCTCCCTTCCTCACCCCTCTCTCTCTTTCTCTCTCTCTCTCCCCCTCTTTCTTTCTTCAGACATGGCCTCTCTATGTTATCTCTTGTTATCCTGGAACTCTATGTAAACCAGGCTGACCTTGAACTCACAGACGTCTACCTGCCTTTGCCCCCAACACAATGAAATTAAAGTCATGCACTGCCATCCCCAGAGGTTCTAAAATTCTAATATAATCTCTGACTTGCAATTTATTTTTCCTGGAATTTTCTGGAACTTTCTAGAATTAAGATAATTTTACTTCTATGTGCTATGTATAATGTGTTTGATCATATTGAGAGACATATCCATATGTTACACTGAATTATGAATGAAGTGATGGGAAATAGTGAACGATGTTAGATTTTAACATTAAAAATCTCTTTAAAGTTTTTCTTCTTGTTGACTTAGGTTTCTGTCCTGCCTGGCCCTGCTGTCATTCAGTCCCAAATAAACACACAGAGGTCTACATTAATCATAAACGGATTGGCTTACTAGCTCAGGATTCTTATTAACTCTTATAACTTATATCAGCCCATAATTCTTGTCTGTGTCAGCCACGTGGCTTGGTACCTTTTCAGTGAGGCAGTCACATCTTGTGTCCTCTCTGCCTGAGTGTTGTATGCAGACTGAATCTTTCCTCTTCCCAGAATTCCCATGTTCTCATGGCCCCACCTACACTTCCTGCCTGGCTACTGGCCAGCCTGCATTTTATTAAAATACAATTGACAGGGTACAGAACCATGGTCCCACACCATCTTCTTTTTCTTAGTATTAAAAATCTTGAAGAGGATGGATTGAAAGGAGAATTTCTCTATCAAATTACAACTTCTGAGAGATGCAGAAATTTTCATTTTTCATGTGTCTGGATGACGCAGGATGTAAACAGATACACACTGTCAATGGGCAGTTTGAAGTCCAGGACAGGTAACATGTGTTTGAGTTGTGAGCATTTAATTTAATTCAAGGTGGGACATCTATTTCATGAGACATCCTTCAGCAGATCACTGTTCATAATTACCATGTGTTAGGAGGTCTAAGAAGTGGGAAATAAAAAGCACAGGGAAATATTGGCAAACTATGCTATAAGCATTTAAGCAAAGACAGGCGAAGAAAATGGGAAGTAGATTTATTCAGGTAGGCAATATAGAACAATAAACAAAAGAGCTTAAGGGCGATATAAAAGTTATTCATAGTAAAGTTGAGTGGGGCCGAAGGTGAGGGAAAGTTCACACTGCAAGCCAAGAACCAGTAGCAAGCGGAATGATTGCTTACACTGTGTGTGATCCGTCACGAGCAGAGTTAAAGTGCCGTTGTCGTTCTTGAACTTGCCTGTTGTGTTTTATCTGGTGATGAATTACACCACATTACTTCCAAAGTAGCCCAGGAAGTGTCGGGGAGCCTCTTTTCTCTAGTTATTTAGAAAGATGAGCAACTCTGAATGTTCTAAAACAAATGATGCTTTTAATTCCAAGATTTTAATTCCTTGGATTGTTATCACAAGGTAGAGGTGACTTATTTGTTTAATTAAAAAGACTGATGTTCATGAGAAAATACAAAGAAAATGCCTAACAGTGTAAAGCAAAAGCCAATGCCAGAACCTGAGTTTACATGAGTGAGTTATCTTTGTACAGATTATTAAATGAAATTCATCTCTCATATGCCATTTAAGGGAGGTAGTTCAAAACACTTTATATGTTTTGTGGAACTTGCACATTACATGGTATTTATCTGAATGTTTAGTGAAGTAATGTTTGTTCAAATAATTTGTCAACAGCTTGACTTTAGTTTTTTTAGCACTAAACCCTTCTTTAACACAAGTTGTTAATTTCTTATAAAAATGTTCAGTGAATCATGTCAAAGTAATTAAGAACACTGAAGAAATTAACTCAATTTCTTTTCTTTATATTTAAAAAGTTAGAAACGTTATGTCTTGAGGTATAAACAGTAATATTAATTTTTTTCTTATAATTTAAGTTTTTTATTTTACATACCAACCCAGTTCCCCCTCCCTCCCCTCCTCCCAATTCCCCTGCTCCCCCCCCCCATACCAACCCCATCCACTCCTCAGAGGGGATAGAGCCTCCCCTGGCATGCTATATTGAGGCAGGGCCAAGCCCCTCAACCCTGTAATCAAGGATGAACAAGGCCTCCCACCCTAGGAATTGGGCTCCCAAAAGTCAGTTAATGCATTCAGGATAAGTCCTGATCCCACTATCAGCATTTGCCCCCCAGCAGATCAAGCCACATAACTGGGATCCATATTCAGAGCACCTAGATCAGTCCTTTGCATGTTCCCCAGCTGTCAGTCCAGAGTACCTGAGCTCACAGTATCTCAGGTCAGCTGTCTCTGGTTTTCCCAGTCATGATCTTGAACCCCCCTTGCTCATATGATCCCCTCTTTCTCTCTTCAACTAAGCTCCAGGAACTCAGCTCAGTGCTTGGCTGTGGGTTACTGCATTTGCTTTCATCAGTTACTTGATGTGGGTTCCAAAGGAACTTCCAGAGGTAGCATCATCCCTGACTTCAAACTCTACTCTAGAGCTATAATCATAAAAACAATGTGGTATTGGCATAAAAAAAGATATGTGGACCAGTGTAATTGAATTCAAGACCATGACATAAATCCACACAACTGTGGCCATCTGATTTTTGACAAAGAAGTCAAAATTGTACAATGGAAAAAAAGAAAACATCTTCAACAAATGGTGCTGGCATAGCATGACTGAATGTCAACATGTAGAGTAACTTTTGGTCTAATCCTTCCCCTGGAAGCTTGCATCGTGCCTGCTGGTAGTATTACAGCTGGTCCTTAGGAGGAGGCTTTCAGGTCGGATCCAGCTTGGGTTCTGTGTCTGAAGAACGTGGTACCTTCAGCAATAGGGACTTACCTTCAGCCCATGTGGGAAAATTCTATCTACACTATAGTTGTAGACTTACATGTATTATGTGTAATTTTAGGTAAATAGATAATTATGTGAATCCCTATGACTTTTGCAGACATCCATTCTCCATCTACCTCCCTGATTGCTCCCCCTCCCCATCATGTTTTAGATTCCCCCTTCAAATCAGCAGTAAAACATTGGGATTTTAAAAAACTCTCATACAATTCTAATGCTGAGTGGGTATCATTACCGCCATACAGCTCTACCTCCTCAATGCTGGGGAAAGTCTCATAAACAGAGATTAGGCTGTGCTGTCGCTGTGAGAATGTTACAGTGTGCTTACAAGGACCTAGATGGTAAAGTCTACCACAAACTATGCTGTGTGCTGAATAAATGCGTATATAGGCATGCATTTGTATATCACATTGTATAGTAGAGTATGCACAATGTGGTCTTTTGAGCAAATGGCAAACAAAACAACTTGCAACAAAGTCATGCTTAAGAGAAAAAGGAAGCAATTAAGAGACATGAACAGATGGACTGGGTGCTGCCCGTGTAACAGGCATACTGCTGTATAGTGAACACCCTTTTGTGTGTATTGATACAACGAGTGCACTCCCTAGTAAAGGTGAGAAGCTACTAGAACAAGTGCATTAGACAGTAGTGTACATGTTTATTATGATTAACAAGCATTATGTAATGTGCACAATTAAATGTGCGGTGCAGTAGGCTTGTTTATGAAGCATCCCTATGGCGATGTGAGATATGTATGGTAGTGTGTCACCCTGGGATGGGAAATTTGGGGCTCCAGTATGTCTAACCTTAGGGGTCCACTGCTATATCTATATCTGAATTGATCTCAGCGTTGTTGGGTAACACTCCACCGTGTGTGTACAAATGTATCTATTCTATTACTCCAGCAAACTTTGAAAGCGATTATAGATGTACTATTCAAACTCTTTTGAGCTAAAATTGTTCAGACTCTCTCTTGAACTATTATTTGTATATGTCTTTTCAAACACCATCACATGAAACACTTGAATCCTTTCTTTGGTTCCTTATAGGCTAATTTACCTTTCAGGAAGCCCTGTAACTGGGAATCTCCCTGTTTTGTTAGGTGGCCATACAGAATCATTAAAATTGTCCTAAATGTTCTGTGAGATTTTTTCGACCAGAAAAGCCCGGAAATACTGGTGCGGGGGGGGGGGGAGAGGGGAAGAGGAAGGAAAAGATAATTTCTGACTTCTGAGGTCACAAATTCCAAACTCAGAAATAAATCAGATGAATTCTCTATTAAATAGGAAAAATCTAAGAAGGCTTAATATATCATTTCCAACAACCGATTCAAATGTTTCAATCCAAAATGGAAATGCTCAATTACAAAAGTTTAGACATTCAGTGAGATATCTTTGAGGGAAAGCGGTGGGGTATGCTTTGAAATCATTCAGATAAACTGGTTCCTTAAGTAGGCTTAAGAGTCCTTTTCACATGACATTGCTAAATTGGGGTGAAAAGGCAATTATAAGATAAATATGTTTTACCCACGAGTGTGACTTGGGGTAATATAACTCACTACATCTTTCTGTATTTCTTGCCTGCACCACTATTTTTCATTTTCCGCGATGTTACAACCTTAATTTACTATTCATTGTGCTTACAGAGTATCTCTAATCCTACATCCCAGGACATACGTTTTCATCAGCACAGAGAATCAAACGGTGACATGTTTATGGGTTAATATCATGAAATAATAAATATTTACCAGACAAAATACACAAAAGAATTGAATAAATTTTGCTCACTATTTCTTACAGTATCACCAGGGGACCAGTTGAAAAATATTAGCACTGAAGTAGATTTTTGTGCGTGAAAATTTATAGCAACGGGAAGCAGAACTTTAAGATGAAGCTGCTGGCATAATCTTACCGCACGATCCCTAGGCTCTGTCGGGGAGATTGAAACTTTTGATCTCCGTCATTATTTTTAGGTAGTGCATTCATAAACCGAGCAGAGGTGAGTAATGTTCTCCAACAAACCCCGTCGGTAGAGCCAGTGTCTCGAAAGGCACCTCCATCCCTGCTTCCCACCGTCTATCGACAGGGGACCACTCCTCTCAGCTCTTCTGGTTGTGTTACGAAAGCCCACTGTTTACCTTAAGCTTCTCTTTCTCCTTACCAAAAAATTTTTTCATAGTATTCAGACAATTTTTGCTAAGGTATTTTCTTTGGGGGGGGGATTACAGTTTCTTCTTTAATGCTTAGTATCCCTGCTAATAACTACAGGAAAGGAACTTGGGTCTCTAAGTTAGCCGCTGTGTGTGTGTGACAGTAAAGTTTTGAAGCAATTCTTATGTTCACATGCTCATGTGCACACAGTGGCCATGATGTCAACCACAGGAGCTGTTCCTCTGACGCCGTCTGTCATGCTTTTGTGACGGCCAATTAGGCGAGGCTGGTGGACCAGGGAGCCTAGAGGTTCACCTATTTCTGCTTCCCCAGTGTTGTCGATACAAGTGTGTGCCATCATGCTGGCTCTCTGTGTGGACGCCAGGGAGAGAATTCAGGCCTTGCGCCTGATTCAGGATTATTGATTTCTGTCAATCAGCAGTTGGTAAATAATTCACTCGTGCTTGCTTTCTTTTGATCGCATAAAACAGTCTTTTCATTTGAAACATTTCTAAATAAAACAGTAGAAAATAATCTTATTAACTGCTTAAAAGAGGAAAGTGAATTCAAGCGTGCCTGATTAAAATACAATTATCTTTTATAGCCTCAGTGTCATGGTCAATTTGTTTAATTTTATTCTCCACTGGTTAAAGGTTTTTGAAAATAAAATGAAATATATACTTATTTATAGAGGAAACCATTGTAAAATTCATAAACAATTTTTTTAGTCATGTTTGGTTCTACGCTAGGCATTTGGGCTATGCAGTCTACCGTTCTTGGCCATTCAGGCAGTGGAGGGAGGGCACGGACTCAGTTAAACCAGTGTTTGGCTACTCTCACAGTTCTAGTTGTCATCTCTTGGAGGTCCGCTTTCTCCAGGCTTTGGTCTTAGGAATGAGAAAGTAATAAATACAATCGGTCAATGTAAATACAATTGGTCAATGTCCTTCGCATGGTCATCCTATTACTCTGTGATTTTGAGACTGGCTTACAGAGCGCAGCCGGAGTAGTGCAGAAATGGCAGCCTGCACGCTAGAGAGGCTGGGAACCTCCTAGCTCTAAGGTTCCTGGTGTTAGACACCTAAGTAGTCTCAATCTGGGGCAATTCCTGGAGAGCTGCTGGCCTTCAGTCAAGGACAACAGGGGTGGTGCCAGAAGTCCCAGCAGCAATAGGACAGGCACAGTCACAAGGAATACACCAAGGCAGGCAAGCAAGTAGCCCTGCTTTTTCACTCAGATTTCAGTGCTGCTGAGAGAAGGTACTGCCTACTTAGTAAAGGGTCTTTCTTCACCAAGTTAACCCTTCCCAGAAACGCCTTTATGAACCCTCCCTGAGGCTTAGTTGAATCCAGAGCCGCTAAACTGACCGTCAAGATTCACCACCAGGCAGTTGTGTCTCTGTTGGTTTAAATCTGGGTCACTACAAACAGAAGAACCTAAGGCAGTGTTACCATCAACAGAGGCACTTAAATAGGCTGTGGAGATGCTAAACAGGCAGGCAGATAAACGAGTCTGACCTTCAAGGGATCAGCTAGGGTTAGGGTTAGAGCAGCGCTGTCTAAAGTGTCTAAAGCCACAAGATTCCTTAGCGCAAAGGGGATACAGAGATGAATGGAGGTGAATGGCTAGCAATGGAGTGCTCTTGATATTTGGAGGTTAAGCAAAAGAGAAAGAGATAACACGAGAGTCTACTGCCGTACAACTAAAACAAGAAAAAGTTGGATCCCAGAAGCCAGAAGAGAAATCGTTCACAAATGAGGCAACGATCAATTATTTCAAACGCGATTGAATTTCAGACAGGGTCAGGACAGAGTCACGATCTCTGACAAGACATGGCATGGGACTGTAGAGACCTTTACAAGAGCGCTCTCCGAGATGCAGAGATGGGAGTGGGAGGTTGCTGTTAAGTAAGAAGGGGTCAAGAAGGCCTTAAATTATGTATGTTGAGCGAAAATAGAATGCACAGCAGCCCAGCTACAAACAAAACATCGAACAAGGGCTGGAGAGATGGCTCAGCGGTTAAGAGCATTGCCTGCTCTTCCAAAGGTCCTGAGTTCAATTCCTGGCAACCACATAGTGGCTCACAACCATCTGTAATGAGGTCTGGTGCCCTCTTCTGGCCTGCAGGCATACACACTGGCAGAATATTGTATACATAATAAATAAATAAATATTTAAAAAAAGAAAGATGTATAGCTTTAAAAAAAAAGTCGAACAAGAGAACTCTAAATCTTCATTTGTCTAATACACATTTTGAGCTCTGCTTCTTACTGTCTCTTTTACTACTTCTCTCCCGCAGACAGTAACCAGCCCTTTAGCGTTCTGTCCACACCGTTCTGCAGTCTACATGCATTGGCCCTGGAAGCTCTCCAGTGCCACCAATGCTCATTTCCTTCCCTCTGACTGCTCAGAAGCTGGTATGGCGCTATCTTCTCAAAGCGTTCTTATTCCTTATTAGCAGTTTCCTGTTACAGTTTCCTATTGAATTGTTTTTCTTCTACCACAGAGACTTTCTTGACAATGATTATTACATAAATTTTCTCTTCAGACTTTGCACTTCCTTCCATAGTAATTGGCCCAGAGTCTAATGGTCTCAATGACTTCAAATATTCCTTCAGTGTGAGTGACTCATCTATTGGCAATCTTAATCGACTTCCAAGTTACCACCCACACCTTTTATTTTCGTATCAATAATCTTACTTGATAACTTGTCAGCTGCATGCTGTAGGCTCACTCATCTTCAAGGCTTTCTGTAAAATGATGAAAGTTAGCTATCATAAACAATTTCCATGAAGCTAGACAATATTCCAACATCTAAATAAACGTTTAGGAATAAAAATGTCTTATGGAAAATGTGTCTGTTTTAGTTCTTAATGTATAAATATAGAAGAATTGTTCATTGAATATTTTATACCTATAAAATGCTGAAAGCTTATCAAAAATTGGTTCTTATAGAATAATTAATCAGATGTTTAATAAGACATTAATGGTGCAAGGAGAGATTACCAGTATGAATTTTAATTAGTGACAACTCACTTAAGACCAGACTGGAAATATTGCTTGGGACGTGAATAGCAGGTATTTAAGGCACATTTTCATGGTACTTTACTGTGAGACACTGTACTGTCTGCATATGTACAAAGAAATTAAGGCTATGATTATGACCTTAAAGAACCATATTTACTCTAATCATTCAGTCAAAGTTATATGAATAATGATTGGCTGAAGTATTTCTGCTAGTAGGAAGAAGTTCTGAATTAATGGGAACAGTTTTAAGGAGAATGTGGCATTGATGGGGGGCAAGTAGCGTTAGTGGGAACACAGGAAAATCTGTGGAGAAATGGAATTCCAGGCAGAGGAATGAAGTGGGCACTGAGGAGGAAATGCCATTACTGGGTTCAAGTACTTGTTGAATTTCTTTGATCTGCTTTGAGAAAGACATGGATTTTGGATTTTTCCACCAGATTTTGGAATATGTAATATACATCAGGAGTTACAAGGTTTTATTTTAGGTAAAATACTCAAATATAAATGCAAAAGTCATTTATGCTTTACATAGCCTCAGGTAACTTTACATAATATTTTTTAATGTTCTGGCATTTTGCTTGCACTTGGCCATCTGAGGACAGGTGTAGATTATCCTGTCGTGACACAATGCTGTCAGGTAAAATGCTTGGGGGTTTGGAGCGTTTCATGCTTTAGACTCTTGGGTGAGGGATATGCAACCTGCACCTGATTCTGAAGTGTGGATTTTTTGGAAACAGTGGATGTGATGGCTAATCTTGATTGTCAGGTTGATGGAATTTAACATCACCATGGAAACAAACCTCTAGTCTGTGAGAAAGGTTCCTGAAGGGGCTGAGGTAGGAAGACCCAGTCTAAAATGTGGCAATGCATCCCATGGACTAGCGTCTGACTGAATGAAAAGGTGAAAATTCCGGAGCCTCAACATCTACCTCTTTGCTTCCTGACTATGGATGGATACAATGTGACTGGATACCTTACATTCTTGCTGTTAGACCTTCTGCCTGATGATAGACTACATTCCCCAATTGTGAGCTGAAACACACCTTTCCTTCCTTAAGTTGCTTGATAGATATTTGATTATAGCATGAGCAAAGTAACTGGACTATAATGGACAAATATACAACTTGAGTTGGTGGCAAAATGAGGACACATATTTAAATGTGGAAGTGCTGTATAAAATGCAGAGGCAGGGGGCCAGGCTGTGGGTTTCTAATTGAGCTACTTGCCAGTGTCTGAAGAAAACAGCAAAGAATGTTGCATTCTTGTCGGTTTGTACCCACCTGAGGTTCTCACTTTCAGGGTGGATTCTAGGATTGTGGGGTCCTTTGGAGACAAATTAGCTGCTCTTTGCGCAAACCTACTTTCATGGCAAACCTCTTGTTCATGGCAAACCACCCCATCCTTTGGTGGGTCCTACACTATCTTGCCCAAGTTAGACAGCTTGCCATGGGCATTTTGCCCAATTTATTTTTTCTGGGAATCTTAGTTTTGCTGATTAATAAAAGGACTTGTGAACCAGATGCATCCCTATTTGATTTCTACTTCTTGTTTTTGTTAGGAAAACTACATTTCTCTGAGCCTCCGTTCTCTGGTTTTAAGATTGAAAATGTCCAATGAGACAAATTATGTAAACAATCAATCTAGCTGTGGTGGTCCATACCTATAATACTGGCACTTGGGAGGTTGAAGCAGGAGCACTGAAAGCTTGGTGCATCTTGCACTACATCGTAAAACCTGCCTTAAAAAACAACAATAAAAAGCTTATTGACTTTTATGTGTAATCAATAAACAAGTCTTTTTCTTATTTTATCTTATTTTTTTCAGGACAGAAATCAGAGTTATTGATGATTTTGGAGTGTGTATGGTACAGGGGATCCAACCCAAGGTGTTATACAGACTAGACAAGCACCGAGTTGCTCCCCAGTCCGGGTTTCCCTTCTTTAATATCACCCCTCCCTGTTTAATTGTTTTTATGACATCGATTTTTCTGGATTCTTCTTGCATTCTGTTTGGCCTCCGCATCCTCCGCTCTTCCACTAGCGGGTGAGTTACTGTGACTAAATGCCTGGCAGAAGTAGCTTAAGGGAGGACAAGTTAATTCTGGCTCAGGTTTCACAGGCTCATGCCCATCTGAGTGAGGAATGATGATGCAGAAACTCCTGTCCATGACAGCGGGAGCTTGCGGCAGCTGGGCCCTTTTGAGAGACAGATAGAAAGCACAGGGCATGGCTCCAAAGCAAGATTAGGCTATCGCCCTTAAAGGCCAACGCCTAACGATCACCTCCACCAGTTATGTCTCTTACCTCAAGCAATGTTACCGCTTGTAGCGGAAGCATCCAAACACACGGGCCTAGTGGAGACAACTGAAATTCAAACCATAGCTTTTCCTTACCTTCTACATATGTCTTTCCTGGCGATTCAGTCTCTGCCCTTTTGCCATATTCTTAAGCCAATCTATCTAATGCCCGCAGCTTCATGGAGGATGCGGAAAATAATGACTCAGTTTTTTTTTTTTTTTTTTGTCTTCAGTAGACTGGGTCCTCTTCCAAGATTTTTAAATTCTGTTCCTATTTGTGTCTTCTCTGTGTGTGGGTGGTTGTGTGTTACAACTGTGTTTGAAGGTCAGAGGACAGCTGTTGGGGTCGGTTCTCACCTTCCACTCTGTGTGCACCAAAGGCTGAACTCAGCGTCTCAGGTCTGGCAGCAGGTATCCTTACTTGCTGAACCTTTGTGTTGGTCCCTTTTGTCCTGTTGGGTTCTGTGAGAGAGCCGAGGAACATACCTCTGTTTTTTCCCTAAGTAACTGTAAAGCACCACTAAGACGATGATTAGTGTTAATAAGTTCCCTAAGGTCTTATTGTTAGCGGACCTCCTAATACTCATTTATATGGAAACAAGACAAGGAAGTGAAGAAATTTAACTCTATAATTCACAGCTGTTGGCCTCTCCTTTGCATCCATCCATGGATGTCGTGAACACAAGACTTATCAGCCGGCTAGCCAGCTGGATTGTTGTTATAGGAACATCAGTCATCCCGAGCTTTCCTCGGATACCTAGAGAGCTCTGTGATGAGCGCAGCTGCTTGCCCTGTCTACCGAAGGTGTGGCCACAGCCAACACTGTTGAATAGGATTTGTTCCAGACTTTATCACACACTTGGATGAGTATCAGATGACCCTGCAACATCTACGCCTTGGCCAGAAGGGACACATTTCTGGTGTTCTAGAAGAAGGATTTGCCACCCAAAAGTCAAGACTATGATTGGTCCAAAGAAACAACTGCTATTGGCCCCAGACTGATGATGGTGATTAATCCCGTACAGGCAGGATGCTTAGACTCAGAGAGTTGGCAGGGTGCCACTCTCCTGTGTGCCATGCCTGGTGGTATAGCATTAGCTACAGGGAATGGCTCTCCCAAATGGTCTTTTCTGACCCATTTCCAGTAGGGCGGGTTGATCTGGCTAGAGAAGCATTAGACACGGCAAACTGAGAGATGGGCAGGAGGGCAGAGGTGGCAGCTACAGGTGAGCAGTCCTCAGGCTAGCTGCAGAAGTGGTGGACGAGCAGCTGTCTGGCAGCAGAAGAAAGAATTGCTAAACAGTTTAGAGCAGCCAGAGCGGGAATAACAGAAGCAGAAGTAGAAAAATAGCAAGATAGCTAAGACTGAAGGATAAAAGGCCGCAGAGCACTAGAGAAGAGAAACTGCCGGCCTTCCTTGGTTGCTAGAAACGTTCTACAGAGCTGTGAAGGCTCAGTGCTTGAGGGTATTGGATACCTAGGCCAGCAATTATACTACTGACGACTTGTCAAGGGTTGAGGAACGCTGATGTTTAGGCTTGGAAGCTGCTGCGCTAGCTGCCAACTAATGATGAAGGAAACTGATCTAGGTCCACACAGGGCTGTAGCACAGGGCTCTGACACCAGAGGGCGCCACGTGCTGCTGCTCTTACCTGCTTCTGTAAAACACCAACGTTGAAGAGTTTGCCCTTTCCTATAACCATTTCCTTTTGGATGGAGCATAAGGGCTCCCAGCACACAATTAAAATCTTTTCCTTTTATTTTTTTTAAATAAATCTCTGAATGTTCACTGGTAGATATCCCTGTGAGTTCCAAACTGTGCGTGATGTCTTCCTATCCCTTTATCTTAAGTTGTGTGAGTTTCAGGGAGAAAACAGCTCAGTGGATTGGCGTGTACAGAGAGCATATTTATCACAGTTAGAGAGGCAGGAACTCTACAGCCAAAGTGCTGCCAGATTCAGTGTCTGGCAAGTTCAGTATTTGGTATGTCGAGCTGCCTAGTTTACAGATAAAAAGAAGTCTTTTCATTGTAACTGTCCATGGAAGAGGCCTCTATGCAAGGACTAATCAATGTGATAAGGATTTGATAAGGCAGAATCCTTATCACATTGATTAGCCTTATGTCCAATTTCATAACACCAGCGCATAGGTTTTAATATGTGGATTTTGAGGGCCACAAATTTAACCTATAATAATTTTGTGCATTTATTTTCTTAAGCTCCCAGTAATGTTATCTTGACAAGTAAACTTTCCCAAGCTGAAATTCCAACCCAAGAACATTCTAGACACTTCCTCTTGTATTATCTTTTTTGAAGATATTTATATTTTATTTCTGTTGTTTAGAAATTTAATAGCAGCATATATGGAACAATCCTCTGAGGCAGAGGAAGACCATGTCACAAAAATTCTATACACGCAACTGTAACACATTCAATGGGCTGTTTCTCAATGTGATATGTCAAGTGACAGATTGACTCAGGGGAACTGGCTCCAGTTACATGATGTAAATCGACTCATTACTAAGTGGACAATACACATAATAGCAAAGGGTTGCACAGACTTACAAAGTTCAGAATTTTCTGTAAGAGTATATGCTTGTGTGCACATGTGTGTGTGTGTGCAGACAGACTTATAATATAAAAACTGTTCTGTATAGCATTATTTCAGCAAAGCCACACATCACAACCATGTTCGCCACACAGTGCAACTTTATTGTGTAAGACATGAGTGTGTTTCGATCCAGAGTCAAATTCAAATACACAGAATGCAATCTTAACGGGTGACTATTGAAGAAACACACACTCGTTTTCAACATTAAGCTAAGTTATCCAAGTACAATTATTTTTAGTGCAAACCTAGTAAATCTCCAAGGACTGAGGAATAGGGTTCTGGATCTGCTTGTGGCATCCCCCACCTTTCCCAGAATGTGCAATCTTAAAAGCGGATCCACCTCTTCAGTTCAACAGACAGAGGGTGGGAGAATTAGTCTTCCCCAGGGACGATGTTTTTAGTTGGTTATACAACACCACGTGGTCAGCCCTGAAATCATCCAGACAAGTAACGCTAAACAGATTCAGAAAGTTGCATTTATATATGTATGTCTTTATACAACATGTGAAGATGGCAATTAAGGAAGAAGAGCTCTGAGACTCTAGACATATGACATGCACGGTGGGTACCGCGTGTGCTGTCCTGCACAGCACCAACCAACATGGTTTGGGGTATTTCAGCTCAGAGTCAAGACCATCAAATGTTATGGCTTACAGTGTTTCCTTTTATGTTCGCAAATGATTTTCTGCTCTTATAGAAATATAGTGATTTTGTTATGAAAGAAGAAAAAGAACTCTGAATGTAAAAAGCTTTAATAGCTACACTCAGACAAGGGACTAATATTCTGAATTTACAAAGAACTGCAGTAATTAAATTGCAAGTAAATAAACTACCAGTGAACAAATGGGACATCTTCCCGTCTAATAATAACAATAATAAAAATGTGCTTAAAAATTTAAAGAGAGCTAATCAGGTACTGTTGATTTTTCTCAGCTTTGAGGGACTCCCTAGTACACAGGCTCCTGAACTATTTTGATTGTGGTGGCCACTGAAATATAGAGGTCTGATAAGGAAAATGGAAAGAACCAGCAGCATATCTCCTTAATGGGACTCTTAGGAACACTAAAAACATTTCCCACTTCAAGAGTCAAATAAACCTAGCCACAGGGAAAAAAAAGTACTAATTATCCTCCTCACACGCAAGAAGAAAGGTTGTCTCGGAGCAGTAGTTGAACAAATATTGCTTATCCTAGACTTTTAGGACCTCGTCCCAAGGGTCACCCACACCCTGTGAAGTTTCTGGCGATACCCGTGGGTCCTGAGCAGGCGAAATACCTGGAGCTGTCAGAGCTCAAGGATGTTTAAACAGCAGCCTCACACCCTTCAACCGCCTGGAAGAGTGATGTGTTATTTCCCAATGGCAGGGGTTCCTCTGGGGAGTCACCGAGTGGAGTCACCGAGTCTGTCTTCCAGTGATGAGTCTCACTGCCAGGTTCTCACGGGCTTTAGTCTTTCACCCCTGCACCGTCCTTGTCTGCCTACTTTTATTTATATGAGTCCAGCACTCGAATCTTGTATCTGCTTCTCATTTGGAATCATTTTGTTTCGCTTGTCTTGAGTGGCTGTTGTGAAACAGGCAGCCTTCCTCTCCTCGTCCCTCCAGATGTTGTTGTTTTTCCGCACAGAGAACTGAACACAGCTTCCTGAGCTCAGTACATTCCGTTTGCTTTCTGGGCTCTTTCCCAGAGCTGTTCCACACGCATCTCCCACACTCCTTGGCAGCTTCTTGAGTCGGAAGGCACCTGAGAGCTTGGTGCTCCTGAGCTGTGCTCACTTTCCTTTGAGCTAGGCACAGGTTGAGGTAGGCTCGGTTGCTGATGAACACCAGGTTCCTCACAGGACTATCAGCGTGTAAGTCACTGCATTGATGGGTCTGGGTTTTGGAGAGTCACAAAGGCGAACTTCTTCCCTGGAGGAGCAAAGCAGGGCCAGCAGAGATAGCGGTCACAGCCTGTAATGACTGGCTGGGTCGGACAGTTCAAGCATGTGGAGCAGAATTCTTTTTTGAAAGGCTTGTGGGACGTTTGAGGCCATTTTTCTAGAGAATTTGCCCGCACCTGCTGTGGCTGTGTTATTCAATCCTATTAGATCAGGACCTCACCGTGTAGAACAGACAGCTTCCCCAAAATCTCTGAAGTCAGGTGCATTGAGAACACACCTGCAAGTTCTAAAAAGGCACAGACCGAAAAAAAAAAAAAAAAAACCTAACATAAAAAAAAAGCCAAAGTCTAAATAGCAAAAATCACCATAGGAAATATTCGATAAATAGAATTTAAGGTAATGTGAGGTCACATTTAATGTAATTTAATGTAAACATGAGAAAAGATAGCTAGGTAAAAACAATCTTACAGAACAGAGGGTAGCACTTTGCACGGTATTTTTAATTAAAATATAGCCTTTAATCCAGGTTTAATAAAGAAGCCTGAAGCTGAATTAATTTGCTAACTTCATACTAAATATTTATTTTTAATCAGAAAGCAATATTAGTCCTAGAAATATTCCTCTAAAGTAAAAAAAACCCCTCTAAACCAGATTTGAGCCATTGATTTTTAAACTACGTTTTTATTATTAACATAACTACAGATTTTTAGTTGCACGATCATTAAGATATTTTAAGGTTTTCTTCTGTCTTTCTATCTCTCAAAGGCATAATGGATTTTTAAAAATAATTCTTTGAACTAATTTTCTTTTGTTTAATTCTTTTAAAAAACCCTGAAAGTTCCTCTATCTTTGCTGCATGTTATGTATTTTTGAAGCCGTAACAGATGAACATAAAGTTCTAGAAATCATAATATAAAATGCTGATAACTCGGAACCACATTAAGCCAGTAATTTTCCTACATACAATAGTCTATGCAAAGGTTACCTTCAAAATATGCGTTCAGATCAATGGCAGAATTTGTAGCAAAATCAAGGTTTTTGTTTTTAAATCCGTGTTTACCATTTTGCTAATAAGCTATTCTTTAAAGTTGGTGTGCCATCGGGTCACTGTTTTTTTTTTTTTTTTTTTTTTTTTTTTTTTTTTTNTTTTTTTTTTTTTTTTTTTTTTTTTTTGTAGTGGAACGAAATGCTTTCGTCCTCTTTGTCCCTGAGACTGTGCAGAGACAACATGGATGGAACGACCCCTAGCCAGCTGTTAGGGATTGTCACATAAGATCTGACTGCAGCAGGTCTTTTCCACAGGTCCAAATCTAAGTTGAAAAACTGGCTTCTTGATCACTGAGTAACTAGAGGTAGAACATGCCCATTGGCTCGTTAACAAGACTCATGAGTCATAGGATTTTGATAGAGAAGTTTATGATAAATGTAAACAAACTTCATTCATGTAAATAGAACCTTTTTACTGTTTAGGAAAAGAGAACGATGATATTTTTCCTACTCACTGTGCGGTTGTCCTGGACTGTGTTCTTCCTGTGACCCCACTCAGGGACATGGTTAGACACTTCAAGCCTGGCCCTTTCTGATCTGGCTTATTAGAATAGTTAAGGAGCAGTGGATTTAGAAGCATGTTACCTATGTAGATCAGATCTAGGTTGATTTCCTTATTCCTAAGAGCTTCAGTCATTTGGAGTTGATGGGGTTGAACTAGGAGGTCCCTGTGTGACCTTGGTCTGAAAATTCTTGTTCCTAACTCAACTCTGTTGACAACATGAATGCCTCGTTGGTGTGCCTGCGTCAAGCTGCATTGCAACAATTTCAAAATAATCTTAAAACAGCCACGTTATCTTCCAGTAGCTTAAACTAAGTGGTTTTGGGGACAGAACCGCTGTTCCGAGCGCTCAGCCTCAACACGGAGGACTGTCGCTGCTCACGTTCCTGTGGCGAGCTCTATGGAGCGCCTCAGATGCCGGGTAAGAACTGTTCTACCTCTGTTCACAACGTCGCCCATAGTGGGGGCGCGATGAGTGAAAGTGTTCCACAGTTCAGTGGAGGGGACAGGCCAGGACGATGGAGCTAGTAGCAATCCAGACAGTTTGTGCTGCTAATGATTTCCTTATCTAGGAACAGGCTCTAAGTTGTGCTCACTCTTTGTCTCCTGCAGTCTTTGCCAAAATTCAAGAGCTTAATCTTGGGAAAGAAATTAATCATCATGTATCATTTTAAAGCTTTATTTATTTATTTATTTATTTATTTATTTATTTACTCTTATTAGTGTGTGTGTGTGTGTCCCCACATTGGAGGACAATGGATGGGGGAGTCAATTCTTTCCTTCTGCTGTGTTGGTTCTGAGGATCAAACAAAACAGACTGTCAGATTTGGTGGCAAGCACCTTAATCATGGAGCTACCTTGCCATACCAAAATACCAAATATCTTAAGGTGTGTGTGTGTTTATTGTAGGCATGTGTGTGCAAGTGTCTCACCTTAGGCACAAGTGTGGTCCAGAATTTGATGTTGGGTGTTTTTCCTTAATAACTTGTTCAGCTTCGAGACAGGATCTGTAAGTTGTGTTTTCTTCTGTAGTTTTGTAAATTTTCATAGATACTGCAGTGTGAGCATAATGCTTTACTTCAGTTAGATGTTTTATGTGGAGGAAAATATATTTGAGTTTGAGATGTTATCTTACCTAGAAAATTGACTCTACGATTTTGCATTTCATCTAGTCGGCAGGAAATGTCAGACTGTGTAATATTTAAGGCTCCGTATCTCCAAACTACGGCAGTATTTTTAAAACCATATATTCAGAGTAAATGAACTGCCTTTGTTTTTCTGTCAGTGATAATGGAATTCATTCTCAGTTTATCCAGACTCTGGGCTCTGCATACGATAGGCTAGCAACTACTTTAAGATTATGTTAAACAAGTTAGCAAACAGATGTAATTAGAGGTGGACTATTTAAGATGATTGCAAACTTCATGTAGTTAAGCCATCCTTAGGAAAAGACACTTTCAGAATCCTAGTGATCACCGAGTCGATCAGCCTCCACTTCCCTGTCTTGGCTATCAGCCTGCAGCTGGAGTCCTATAACTCATTGCTCACCGGGGGGCTGAGTATATTCTATCACGTTTGTTTCTTCACCGTAAGGCCAGAACAGTTTCTTCTGGCAGTCTTAGGATAAAATGATTTCAAAATAATATTTATTCTGGAAACTGTTGTTCTTCTCTTCCTGATAAGTGATTAAACTTGGGCATGCTGCTTCCTGTATTTGCCTTGCTTCCAAAGATTCTGTAATCATAAATTAAAAAATAAAGGATTAGTGAAAGTCATAGAACCCGCATCTCATTTTAGGGATTATGTTCCCTAAGTCAATCTTTGTTCTGAAGGCTTAATTAAAAAATATTTGTTGACTGAAGAGTCAAGAGCATCTGCAGCTTTTATTCCATCACGAAACAGTAACTACCTAGTGTTTTTGGAGAAGTATTTGAAAGTGGTAGAAATCTTTTCTTTTGTAAAACTTTGTAGTCTATGCAGTCACTTTAAAGAGATAGATTGTATTACTAATAAAAACTTCTTTAATTAATCACACCGCTTTTTACTAGGATGTCAGCATATGAGAACTATTGATTCAGCTAGACGCTCTTAATAAGACGCCCACATCTCATGGGTAAAATCTGGGCCAGCAGTACACGGATTTGTTCTCTGTTAGGTTACATCATCCATGTGCAGTCATGAGAACAGTGCCTTGCGCTAATAAACACCCAGTAACTGAAGATGCCATTATTAATTCTCGCTGGACTTGGTGGAGACCTACATAGGAAGCCTTCAGAATGCTGTTCTTGAGTGAGAAGGCGGTGCAGTAGGTTCGGTTGTAAGTATTGATCACTGTGAGACTCCTTACTCTGCTGACCGTTTAACATGCTTGTGGCAGAGCGTGCAGATGGTGCATCTGCTCAGATGTCCGCTATAGAGCCATCACACAGAGGACCCAGGCTTGGCCTGTTGTGCCTCTCACTGCCCTAATGCAGTGTTGGCTTCTCCAGATGGAGTCTTTTTTTTTTTTTTTTAGCTTCCAACCACACACCATGCTGCTGCTGGGTGCTGATATTTCTTAACAGAAAAAAATTCAATCATTCTTTTTTCTTTAAAAAGAGGATCCTTAGGGTTCTAGAGTAGCAACTTCATCTGCAGCATTAAACAAGTTCTGTGTTTTTCCTAATCACTAATGAAGCATAGCCCTGCCATTTTAGTAGCACAGGTCTGGAAATGCCTGGAAGACCATAAATTAGGTATATTTCTGAGGTTTTTCTAGAAAACGTGAGCAGACAAAGGGAAATAGTTCCCTGAATGTTGGGCGATTTCATAAATTTTTGAAACAAACAGCTTCCCTTATAATATACATAGCAACAGACGCTGACATAGTTCACAGCTTATATTCTTCTTAGACAAATAAATTGAGTTTTTGTAAAAGGAAAATGTAGGATAATGCATTTTGGAAAGAGCATTTATCAGAACAATTCCTTTTACTGCCATGTTAAAATAGTAATTTAAATAATATTTTTTTTTGCCAAAGGAGGATGATAAATTTTTACAGCGTGCATGTGTTTGTATAAGCAGTGCACTCTAGAGTGCAAGAGCGGTCTGACTTGTGCAGTGCGTTTATTGCCCACGCTCTTTGTTGGCACACTATTAATCACAGATGCACACACTCACACAATCTGATGATAAAGATAATGGTGAAGTCGTGCTAGATTGAGATAAAACAATGAAATGTATTGAATAAACACACACGCTTAGAGATACAATAGCTTGTAATGAAAATTTTCAGCAGATCTCGTGAAAACAGTAAAATGTATAGACAGTTTTTGCTTGAATCTAGAACTTTAAGTTTCTTTAATTTGTACTTAAAAGATCACTTTCCTCCAATTTCTCTTTCTTTCTTTTCCTCTCCTTCTCTCCCTTCCTTTCTGTCCCTCCCCTCTCTTTTCCTCCCCATTCCTTCCCCTTCATGCCTCTCCCTTTGTTCTATGTCTGTCTGTATGTACATATGTGTGTATATATACTGTCATGTGCTCCTCTGTGCAGGTGAATGTGACGTGTGTTTAGATGCTTATGGAAGCCCAAGGTGGACCCTGAGTGTCTTCCTATCACTCTCCGGCTATGGAGGCAGGGTTTCTTGTTTAACAGGGCTTGCCAGTTTGGATCTTCTGTCTAACAAACTAGCTAGGGAGCCGGCTAGAGGGATTGTTTTCCGAGAGTTGTGATTGCAGGTGGGCTGCTGCACCTGCTGAATCTGCACTCTGATCCTCACAAACTTATGCCCATCGCTTTGTCCCCTAAGCTCTTCCCTGCCTCTATTTTAGTGTGTGTGTGTGTGTGTGTGTGTGTTATTTTTGTGGGCCTAAGTTGTGTTGCGCGTGTGGAGGTCAGAGGACAGCTTTGAGAAGTCTGTTCTGTCCACCTTCATATGGGCTTGGGATGCAGGTTTTCAGGGTTGCATTGCCAAGCAGAAAGCACATTTACCCACTGAACTATCTTGCCTGCTCTTCTTTCTTTCCTTCCTCCTTTCCCCCTCCATCCCTTCCTTCTTTCTTTTCCTTTTTTCTTCTTATCTTCCTATTCTTATCACCTCTTGTATTTGGAGACAGAATCTTACTCTGTAGCCCAGATTGGCCTCAAATTTAAGATTCTCCTGCCTCAGCCTCCTTGGTTTAGGATCACAGGTAAAGGTAAATGACATTACCCCATTTACTCTTTTCTTCCCTTTTCTTTTCTTTTCAAGACAAGATACAGGTAGACAGAGGAACATTTTTCCATTGCTATAAGATTTTCATCTGCCTACGATTCAGTTGCTTAGGGAAGGAGGCAGGAGCAATAGAAGACCCTTCTTAGCTAAGTAGACAGCCTATGCCTAGACTCAACACAATCTCTATTGGGTTTGAACTTATTTCCTGGTCTTTCTAGCTTACTTTGCATAGTGAGAGAAGCCCATTGTTACCAGGAGTAAGATGGCCAGGTGGGGAAGGTAGTAAGTCTGAGCAGGATTGGCCACATGACCTCACTGAAACCTTTTCAAGTTGGGGTGACTCCAGAGAGCTGGATCATTCTCCTGCATTTCAAAGTGACTTGGGAGACAGTTGAACTCTACAAACTTGCAATTGCTATGCTTGCGCCTGTCATTATCATAACCTATGTCACCAAGGCCCTTCCAAATGAGCCTGCTAGTTCTTCCTAGACAGCAGGTGTAGGAAGAGAATGATGACAGAGGGTCCTAACATGCTGCCCGTGACCAACCAAACAATGGTATCTTTTTCTGTATTCGTTTTGTTTTGAAACACCATGTGCTGAGGTTTCACACCTCGTTTCCACCAATGACCAAGACAACTTTTAACTGCTATCAATAAAGCATGTGCACACCTGCTTTTGGTGCATCCAAAAGTGAAAAATAGAGATAAAAACTGTACTATTGCCCTCAGACTTTCATTTATGCACCAATCAATGTTATGTCCCCTTACGGTGTCTTATCTAAGGAGCACAGTATATTTAATATTATATATTTATTCTTATGGCCTTTGTGGATCAAAGTGAGCTTCTAGACTCTTATTAAAGATAAACCATGTAATAGAAAAGTGAAACAAGATTAGTCGCTCTTCCTCTTTCCAATTGTATAGCTCTTGTTTATGTATTCTCTTCTTGACATTATAGAGACGAAGAAACCCTGCTTTGTTCTTGTTGATCTGGAGTGATTTCTCTTGTGTCCTAGATTCGGGAATCAAATTTATTTTCTGCTTCATATATATACAGAGATACCTCTCAAGTCTTGGAAGGTATTATCATTTCCCAAGGCAATAAATCTAGGAAGGTGACTGAAAGCTCAAAATAACTTAATTAAGTTGTTGAGTCCCTGACATGTTTATGCGATTCATCACTTAAATAATATGCAACCACACTTTTTAAAGTTTGAATTAGCGTGATTCTTTCGGGCAGAGAATGCTAAGAGAAGAATGTATAGAAGAGACTCCTTCATGTTTTGTTAGTTTCAGAGGTTTCTTCTTTGTTCTTTACAGTGCTAGGAGGGTAATGGAAGCATTAGCTTGTTGTGTCTGGCCATGGAGTTATTACTGAGGAACCTGTTAAGTATTAAGAAGAAACGTAATGGGTAACAATAAACACGAACTGTCTTTATATCTTAAAAATAAGAGTTACTGCTTTAGCTCTGGTTTCTGTTGCTGTGATAAGGCACCATAACCACAGCATCTTGAGGATGAAAGGCTATCATTTCATCTCCACTCCCACATCCCAGCCCATCACAAGGAAGTCAGAACAGGATCTCAAATGGGGCAGGAACCTGGAGGCAGGAGCTGATGCAGAGGCCATGGGGGAGTGCTGCTCCTGGCTGGCTCCTCATGGCTTGTTTAACCTACTTCTTATAGCACCCAGGTCTTTAGTCCTCAGGTGGTATTGCCCACTTCACAATGAGCTGTGCCCTCTTACCTTAATCATCAATAAAGAAAATGCATCCCAGGCTTCTTTGATAGAACAAACTGGTGGGGATAGTTTCTCATGAGGTGCTCTCTTCTAAAATGTATCATTTATCTTGTGTCAAGTTGACATAAATCTAGTCAGCACACTCTTCAACTTTCATCTTTCATTTGCACATCAATAGGTGCAAAAGTATTTGAAATTAAGAATCTCTGGCTCTTTTTGTAGATTCAATTTCCCTAGCCTCCTTGCACGCACATGCACATGTACCCTCATACACCTTTAAACACACACACACACACACACACACACACACACACACACACACAGAGGGGGGGGTGTTATTCTTTGGTATCCCAGCTCCTCCTGCATGCACTGGCAGCCTCAATTTGCCTAGATGATTATCTCTTGAGCACCTTGCCCTCTGCTTTACAGATCAAAGGTCCCGCCCACCTCCTGATTTTTTCTAAGACAGCCTGAGTCAGTGATGGAAGCATGGTCATTAGTTTGGGTGGATTCTGTTGCATCTGCAGAGATAGGCAGATAACAGGCCATGCTTCTAACCACACAGGGAAAGCTCTGGTATCTGGTAGACCTGAAGGTATCAGAATGGATATATCTTTACTATTTCATGCTTGTGTATTTAAAACTCACAGATCACCGAGGGACAGCAGAGCTGCTTTCTCTTCTTTTTAGCCAGGATTTGATTGTCACAGGATGGGGCTGTCATTGTTTGTGCAATAGCCACATCTTGAAACTGTGTGTCTCTTCAGCACAGGCCACTTCACTGACAAGGCAGCTGTCTGCGCCGTAATTTTCAGGCCAATATGCTGAGTTCCCCTCGTAGATTTATACTTTCTGGGAAGCAATGCTGAGGGAAATTTAGGATTATAAGAGGTTTGTTGTATCAGATAGTGTTACCATAACAAAATGCCATAGAGTGGGACTCAAATAAGAACTCTGCTTTTCCAGAGACTGGGGCTTAGAAGTCCAAGTTCAGGTGCCAGGAGCTTTGGTTTCTCCCGAGTTTGTGGATGGCTATCTTCCTTCTTGTTGTGTGCACACACCCCTCTCCTCTTCTCACAGATATATACACTCTTTCTCCTTGTAAGGGTATTAGACATTACCTCCTAAAGGGCTCTGTTTCCAAATACAGTAATATTGGGTATTAGAGTCTCACTATGCAAAATGTGAGCAGACACAGATCAGTCCATAATAAAGTTTAGTAAGATTCACATTTGTGAAACATGAAAGGGAAGGGAGTCTTAATTAGAAAAAGAAAGGTTTCAGCTGGGCAGTGGTGGTGCACGCTTTAATCCCAGCACTTGGGAGGCAGAGGCAGGGGGATCTCTGTGAGTTTGAGGCCAGCCTGGTCTTAAAAGAACTAGTTCCAGGGCAGGCTCCAAAGCTACAGAGAAACCCTGTCTCAAAAACAAACAAAGAAACAAACAAAAAAAGAAAGGGTTTCAGACCCTACTATAAATCTCTCATTTGAAAATCATCAGCCAGAGACTGTGTAGATGATGTTGAACAATGTATTTGCCTATTAGGATCCTGCACTGCGAAGTGTGGCCAGAGCTTATTACCTTGGCTAGTGTCCAGTTTTTACATACAGTGTTCCCTATGGGAAACATATGCAGCTTCTTAGGTTATAAAATGCACCCATTTTCTATCACCATGCACAAAACTCAAATCCAAGTGGATTAAAGACCTCAATATTAGTCTGAACACACTGAATCTGATAGAAGAGAAAGTGGGAAGTACTCTACAACACGTGGGCACAGGAGACAACTTCCTACGTATAACCCCAGCAGCACAGACACTAAGGGCAACATTGAATAAATGGGACCTCCTGAGACTGAGAAGCTTCTGTAAAGCAAAGGACACTGTTGCTAAGACAGAAAGGCAACCCACTGACTGGGAGAAGATCTTCACCAACCCCGCAACTGACAAAGGTCTGATTTCCAAAATATATAAAGAACTCAAGAAACTAGACCGTAAAAGGCTAATCAACCCAATTATAAAATGGGGCACTGAGCTGAACAGAGATCTCTCAACAGAAGAAGTTCAAATGGCCAAAAGACACCTAAGGTCATGCTCAACTTCCTTAGCGATCAGGGAAATGCAAATCAAGACAACTTTAAGATACCATCTTACACCTGTCAGAATGGCTAAAATCAAAAACACCAATGATAGCCTTTGCTGGAGAGGTTGTGAAGAAAGGGGTACACTCATCCATTGCTGGTGGGAATGCAAACTTGTGCAACCACTCTGGAAAGCAGTGTGGAGGTTTCTAAGAAAATTCGGGATCAACCTACCCATGGACCCAGCAATACCACTCTTGGGAATATACCCAAGAGAGGCCTTATCATACAACAAAAGTATATGCTCTATTATGTTATAGCAGCATTGTTTGTAATAACCAGAACCTGGAAACAACCTAGATGCCCTTCAAAGGAAGAATGGATGAAGAAAGTATGGAATATATACATATTAGAGTACTACTCACCAGTAAAAAACAAGGACTTCTTGAAGTTTGCAGGCAGGAGAAGGAAATAATCCCAGGCAGTTGCTTTAACTCCATTCTCCTGGTAGATTGACTTTATGTCTGACATCCAGTTTATATTATTATGTTTGATATCAAAATGCAGGAAATTTAGAAGTTAGAAGGTGAGTTCTTGTCTAGAGTAGGACTGGGGATATTGTTACTTGTTGGCTTGTCCTCAGGTGAGACAGTGCTTGACCATGTGCAAGACCCTAGGTTCAATCCACAGCATACATAAACCAGAATGGTGGCAAATGCCTGCAATCCCAGAGACTGGAAACTGGACTAGGAGGATTTAGAAATTGAAGGTCATCCTTAGTGATGTAATGAGTTGGAGAGTAGGCAGGGCTACATGAGAAAAATTTAGTTCTTATTTAAAAAACCAAGCCAAACTAAAATAGACAATCAAACAAATCGAAAATATAAAATGACTTGTGTAAAATAGAATTGAGGGAACAAAAATAATTCAAAACAATTACAATGACAGGGCAGACACTACTTGAATTATATCTTCGAAATGGGTAAGTTTTACTATATATAACATACATCTCTATAGAATTGATTAAACAAGTGTCAAAAATAAAATACTTGCTACAAAGTCAGATGAAGCCCTTCACATTTGGGAGAAAGAAGTCTATATAGCCTGCCTCTCCTTTTCATCGCCAGCTCACAATAACGACATGGAGACTTATTATTAATTACGGAAGCTTGGCCTTAGCTTAGGCTCATTTCTAACTAGTTTTTATCACTTAAATTAACCCATTTCTATTAATCTATGTTCTGTCATGCACTACCCATCTTGCTGCTTCCATGCCTTCCGGCGTCTCTCTTGCACCTAGACTTACCTCAAACTCCTTTCCCCCTCTCTGCCTGGAAGTCCTGCCTATGCCGCCTGCCTAGCTATTGTTCAGCTTTTTATTACACCAATTACTGCAATACATCTTCACACAGCTTTTAGACACAAAGCAAAGAGAAACCAGCCTACTATTCACAATCCCAGAGAACCGAGACAACAATGAGGACCCTAAGAGAGACATACATGGATCTAATCTACATGGAAAGTAGAAAAAGACAAGATCTCCTGAGTAATTGGGAGCATGGGGACCATGGGAGATGGTAGAAGGGGAGGGGAGAGAAAGGGAGGGGAATAGAGAAAAATATATAAATTCAACAAAAACAATAAAAAATTAAAAAAGCTCAAAAAGCAAATATCCCACAACACATCTAAAACTGTCTCTTCCTAATACAATCTGTTAGTCAACCTTATAAATCATAAATAAACCTAAAACATTTTTATCTTGGAATAATTCAGTTTGAAACACACTCGAACTTTACAGTACAGTTGGCTAACTTTTTCTATTTAGTTGAAAAGTTGTTTCACACTGGACACTACATTAAGAGAAAGCAGTCTTTCTCATTCCAAATGGACAATGCTGGAGATGTAGTACCCTGTTGATCTTGAAAAAAAGTATTTTGAGAACAACTATCATAGGTGTGAATACACAGCAACGAAAGATATTTGTTATGCATTGTGGCAGGGCAGAAACAAAGTATGCGCATACGTGGTAAGACTTTCCAAGTTGACCACAGCAGCCTGCGTGAAAGTCATTTCCATCGTAACTCGTGATGCACACTCCTGGCCTATCACAACACACCAACAGCAATCACCAGCTACAGAAGGACTAAGCAGAAGTGTCCCTGTGGCAGCTACATTTCCCTAACCCCATAAACCCTGCCGACCCTTTTACAATAAAGAGCTTCTACTTCAAAAACTCCCAGAGTCTATCCTGGAGTCTAGTCCTTGCCTTTGCGTCATCTCGTCCCCTACCCCAAGGGCAGAGACGGGTAGAGGGCTCAGCAACTATGCCTGATGTACAGTGACTTGAAGACCCAGCCTGGACGGCTCCCTAATGCTGTGCACATGATGTATACCTAATGCTGCAACGTTGTTCTGCATTGTTGATCGTAAATTGGATCGGTTAAGTAATTAAACTGTGAGTTTTTGAAGGTCAAAGACATTGTTTCTCTGGCATGTTTTACTTGTACTGTTCTGTACGTATTTAATAATGGCAGAGTACTGGGCCAAATTCTTAAAGTAATTCAATTATAGCAAATGATAATACTCAACTAAGAGAGTCATTAATCACTTGTAATCTATCTTTTGCAGGCATAGGATTATTTCAGGGTGTAGACTTTGTAATGATTTAGTTTTAGGCAATACAATTCAAATATATTTAGCCTTAATAATTCATAGAATGTATAAGTACTGAATTATTGGATGAGTTTAATCAGATTCACAATAGATTTATTGACCGGAAGAATGCAGCATAGATGTACATATTTTAACTCGAAACTTTAAAGTTTATGGTATGTTAACTATTGGGATTGAATAATTTTTCATTCACATCTGGAATTTGTAGGCCATTTCAGAAGGCTATCAGTGATGCTCTTTGATGCTTCTCCATCACTGATGACATTTTTGTAGCAGTAGGGGCTTTTCATATTCATGGGGTTTTAGGTGATGCTATTTATTACTATAATTACTACCATTTTTCTATCCATTTCATAACATTTCTTGAGTTCTTCTTTTCCTTTTCACTATTTGTCAGATTTTTGGGCACAACCAACACCTCATCTCTGCGCTGTCTGAGGTGCTTTCTTTCTGTCTCTGGAGCCAAGAACGGGTCAGCACAGCACCACTTGCGGTAACTACTTTCAGTCAGTGGCTGCTCTGACTCGACATGTCCTGCCCTCGCTACCTAAATTCTTGAGATCAACTGGAGTGTATCGATGAACACATTAAAGAAACCTCAGGGAGGGCACCAAGATCTGTCAATGTCACATTAAGGAATGAAAACAGAATGACTTCCTCTGGGAACAGTTTGGACAAGAGTGAGCCCCAGTTTGAGTTTTCCATGTCTCTCTGTGTGTCTTCCATCTGTCTGCAGTTGTGGTCACTGGCCTGTCTGTATTCTGCTGTATATGTCTGTTCTGTCCAGAATCCCTGCCTGTCTTATGTCTTGGGCTTCTGTCTGGTGCTGGTCCCTAACAAAAAGTTTCCTATGCGTTTAATGTACAGTACAGAATTCATAGCCCTGGAAAGGAACAAGGAATTATTTTTAAAGATGTCTTTAATAGAATTTTACAAGGGAAGTTACTTTACTGACCCCACCTGACCCAGACTAACACTCCAACCTTAAATAGATGTCACTAACCTGTGTTCCATGTTGTTGCCAACATTTATGGAATACTCGCTTTCTGTTAGTTTGCTTTTAATCTGCTTTAAGCAATCATTTAATTCACTTAATGATTGCCACAGCACACACATGTTCCTCATGATGGATGTTGAAGAGTCCATAACTTATGATTAAAGCTATGCATTTAAGCTTATATTGAACATGCTGACTGCATGGGAAATCTAAGGCATGGGAAGTTTGTTACATTGTGCTCTTAAAGCAGATTAAATTTATGCAGGCTGAGTTTACAGTAGCATAGCAGGTTATGTATATGGTATTAAACGATGTAAAGGCATATTACTAGCTTGGTGGCAAGATCTGGCAGAAATGTCATTCTCTTTGATGACAAGAAAATTTTTTTCGAAAAATATATCGTCACAATGAAGTTTGGAGATATTATAAACAGTATGAGGATAGATGTCTAACTAGAAAAGTAACTGCCTAATTATGGGTTGATAGCTGGATGTTCAAGATGATTTTATACTTTTATCATTTGCTTTAAAATCTTTGGTCTATTAGAGACTACAAAGAAGACCTCATTATGAGAGCTAAAGTACTCTAGACAAGCACATTGGGAGGAAATATCCTTCAATTGAAAAAAAGATACTTTATTATGTAAGTCTTTAAAAAACTAATTTAGCTAAAGATTTAAGAAAACTTTCTGACAAGGAAAGAACATTTTATAATCTTTTCTGGATATGAAAGACATATTGTTTATAGCCAGGAGAAATGTCAGTCCTAAGGTAGTCTTAAAAATACAGTAGGTTTAAAGAAAATTCTTACAGCTTAGAAAAAAATTTAAATGAAGCCAATTTTGAATATTAAGGAAAGAATTAGCTGGGCAATGGTGGTGCATACCCTTAATCCCAACACTGGAGAGGCGGAGGAAGCTGAATTTCTGAGTTTAAGGCCAGTCTGGTCTACAGAGTGTGTTCTAGGACAGCCAGAGCTACGCAGAGAAACTCTGTCTCAAAAAAAAAAATCCAAAACCAAAAACCAAAACCAACCAACCACACAAAAACCTAACAACAAAACAACAAAACAAAAAGAAGAAACTAAAAAAAAAGTAAATTGAATTAAAAATTATCCAGTTCCAGAAATGAAACTGTGGAAGATAACAATAGAATTAAAAGCAGAGGAAACAGATATAGTAGTAAAGACACAGTCCAATCTCTGGGCGCTGTGGTAGTTCTAAGAGTCCAGCTGATCTTTTCTAGAGGTCAGGCAGCATTGGAGAGACTTGAAGAAAGATCTTGTACTTACCTGTTGGCTGTAGAAGATATTTGAAGAGGGCTGGAAAGATGGCTAAGTGGGTAAAGATGCCTGCCCGTGGAGTTGAGCATTTGAGTCTGATCTCAGGGACATACGTGGAGAAAGGAGAAAGCCTACTCCCCCTAACTGTGCTTTTTTGCTTGTTTTGTTTTTGTTTTCTTCTTTGAGACGAGGCTAGGCTCTCCCAGTGTCTATGAGCTCTCAAGAGCTCAGGTCCGCTGTCTCTGTGGGTTCCCCCATCAAGAACCCCTTGCCTCATGCAATCCCTCTTCCCTTTCTTCTGCAAGAATCGGCAAGAATCTCGGAACTCATTGCAGTGCTTTTCTGTGGATCGCTGTCTCTGCAGATTGCCATCAGTTTATCTCTGCAATAACCTGGGATAATCCCTGGAAGTCACCAATCTGCTTACAATAGATGGCTAGTTCAGGCACCTCTCCACCATTGCTAGCAGTCTTAGTTGGGGTCATCCTTGTGGATTCCAGGGGTTCCCCTGGCATCAGGTTTATCCCTAACGCCCAAATGACTCCTCCATCAAAACGTCTCTTTTGTTTTTCTTTCCCTTCAATCTGCCCAGGATTTTCTTTTAAAATAAGACAAATGGCAGTCACCCTGATTGACAGCTGTATCATCAACTGCTGTGGTCTGGTGTTTTCTGTTATCACTGAGAAGGAGAGGGAGGAACTGTGCAGCTGAAAATTAAGTTCCTCTAAGCTAATTGGGATTGCAAAAGAGGCAAGTTAATGTCTTAGATAATTTTAATTGGCAATTATAGTGAAAAGGAAATTGAACACTTTTGGTATAAATTAAGAGAGAAGACTGGCCAAACTGGACTCCTGCCATGCTTCTAAAAGTAATAATAAATACCTAAACTTTCATGACTTTTTAAGACCCGGAGATGCTGATACTTGTATTTACTATAAAGTACCGCAGCATATGATCTTATTTTATTTCTCAGAATCACACAGCTAAATTTGTGCGTCTTTTATTTTCTATATTTATGGCAACAACGAGAAAAAATATGGTTAAATCAGGACCTTCCTAAAAAAATTCAAAAATAAAACTCTGCTTTTATAACCACATTTATGTGACTATACATTAAACACCATGTCTAGAAGTCAGAAACCATTCCTCTCTGGGTGCTCACAGGTGGAGGCAAAGCCCAGAAAAGACAGAGTCCAGAGGCATGGTAAAGGTCCAAGATGATGGAGAAAAGAAAGGAGTTACACCTACTTGCCCAGAAGGAGAGACTTGGGAAGGTATGTTGGGCTTGTATCCAGGCACGTGAAGATGGGACAAAATATTGCTCCTGGGGAATTCTGAGTGAATCTCAAGTAGTACGGCGGATGAAGGGAGATGAGGCTGGACAGGCAAACAGGGACATTGTTGTGAAAGTCAGGATTTTTATCCTGAAACTACTGGGGTCCATTTCTGGATTCTGTAGGAGGACTTCAGTGGAGGAAGACTATCAGGCAGCAGAGTAGAAAATGGAAGGTGGGAGATGTAGAGGAAGCAGGAAGGAGACAGAGAAGGCCAGGTGAGAGACATCACAATCCAGGTAAAGACGATTGTAAGTTTGTCTTAAAGAAATGTTTGCATGGATACGTCGGGAAAGGGACTCTAGCCCTGTGATGAGAGAACCAGCGAGGAATACCCGGAGCCAAAGGGTCTGATTTGTGGGTGAAGAGTGGTACTTTCCAAGAGAAAGTCAAGGAGATCACATGATACTGATTCTTGCCAAATATGATGTTCCTACCGATTAAAAAATAAAAAGGAAATACTCTTATGTGCAGTCTTAGGAGATAATTACTGATACCTCATGTCTGTAGTAATGGAAAGATAAGAATATAGCATGGCATTTTATGAATAAGAACTGAATGTTTACTTATTTACATGAGGAAAAGCATGGAAACATCTAAGGTAATGAAGTAATTGCTTCTTCATATTATTTCATTTTTATTTCCACAGTTACTGGCACTGGGGATGACCAGATTTAAAGAAGTGACATGCTTTAATGACAAGCTCATTAAAAGGCCAATTTAGTTATAAGAATTCAAATAAATCAACAGGCTACAATGGGTACTATACTAATATAATGCAACTAAGAGAAATATATATATATATATTTAGTTGTGATTTTGCAGTTTATGTTCATTTAAAGATTTTATTAGTATACTGGACATCTTTTGGCTTTGAACAGTGATTGCTAAGAAGAAGAAAGTTTAAACAGATGCTGCCTTTCCTATAAAAGACACTGTGTTTACCTAAGAGTGCGCAGGTGATCACAGATGCTGTGGCTATGCACCATTCCCAACCATATCACTTTTGCCAATGGAAGTTATTGGTTGTCTGGGGGATAGTTCAGTGGCTGTGTCCTTCGCAGGTGGGGAATCTGTGGGTTTGATCCCTAGTGTCACCGAAGTAGGGTAGTTCCTGCTGCAAACCCTTTCTTCACCTTGGGAACCCATCCGTGAGGAGCAAGAGAAATATTATTGTGTATAATCATTTAAATCCTATTAAATTCTTTTAAGTGTTATGATTATAAAATAATTACTAAATTTACTCAATGTGGTTGCGTTTACTTTTGATGTTAGATTTAGTATATTTCCTTTACTATGGAAATGTTTCTTTAGTAACTGGAATATTCTTCATTATATGCAAGAAAATGCGAAATATTATATTCTAAAAGTTCAGCACTTTGTAGTGGTGATTACCAAGGTCACTGTAAAAACAGAAGGTCATTTAACAAGAATCCTAAAGCATCTGAAGCATGCTCTTGCATCCAGCCAGCATTGAGCATCGTTCCAGCGTAGGAGGCAGATACAAGCAGAGGGGATCACTCTAACAGCCTATGGCCCCTTCTGTCTGCCCCAGTCACCTCTATGAACATGGTTGCTAGGTCATAAACCAAGATGACAGCATTTTATTTTATTTTAAAATATTCTTTTGTTGTAGATAATTTTGTCTCCCAGAGTTTAGTTGAAAATTTGAAAATGATTAGGAGGGTTCATAGGCATTTTAATCTTCATTGTTGATCTACATTGACATTTGTATTTGAGCTTGAATTCCTAAGTTCCTGTCGCTTTATTTTATGGGAATAAAGATTCAGTCATTTCCTCTTAAAATAGCTTTAGAAAATCCTTGCATACTTTAGAGAAAACAACAACTAGGAATCTTTAAAACCACACATTGCTTCTTATTTGTATGTTTACTTCATTTTTATGCAACACATGATTTAACGTAATATATCAACACATATCAATAATGATAATTAGATTGTAAGAATTCATTATGTATTTTATAAGAAACTGGCAGTGAAAGTCTTAAAGTTTCCCAGAAAAAAAATGTGTAAGCAGACAGGGCTAATTTGAGCATTACACAATACAGCTTTATGCATTGCATCCTTTGAGAATGTACAATTATGTGTTAATTCAAACAGCAAAAATTAAGAAAATAAAATGAAAAAACTCCCAAATATTTAAAAAGTTTTACCAAGGGAAAAATTTTAGTTTTTATTGAAGCTTTCATCAAATTCAAACGCAAGTAATTCCAATGCATTTAACAGAACTATATGATATGTTCAATACTCAATTCTTGAAAAGTGGTTTTGTGTTAAAAGACATAAAGTCATGAATTTAAGAATCTTTATTGCCATTACTAGAATAAAAACTGATACATGATAAAAAAAAGGGGCATGCATTACTACTTATGCCCGTGTGATTGAAAAAGAAATGACATTTAGATTTAGATCAAATGTGAGGGGAATTTAAATTATCTACAAGTCAAAAAGAAAAGTCTTTCCCAGTGGCTCAAAAACTCAAGATAGAAAACTTGAAAAAGATTACATCTTTCCCCACGGTAATTGAACAGTCGCATAATTTCAATTTTACCCTATAAGGACACAAGTGAACCTTGGTTATGCCTCGGAAAAAAGTGGAAACTATTTAAGCTCCGTATGCATCGATTTTGTCCTCCCTCAGACAGTCATGTGTAATGCGACTTTTTTACGGCTATGGAGAAAAATGTGATTTAAAATTTAATCTTTATTTGGTGTGGTGTTTTACACAAAATATACTCTTAATTTATTTACAATAAAATATTTGATGTAGACTTTATACAACAATATCCTTGAAGGTATTGGAAAGTACAGGAGAAAACTCCATTAATTAAATAAAGGGCTAGCTAATGAAACACAGAGAATAAATATATCCCAAGTGTGCCTTCTGGGCATCCAAACAAAGAGCAGCAGGAGAAAGTGCTTCTCTTTCTCCTTCTGCCCTGAAGCAGGCCCTAAGCAAGCTCTTTGACTTTCCCTGCAGCTCATAAGACCTTTCCCCCGTCAGCCCCTCCCCTGTGCTCAGAGGAAGACACGTTCTTTCTCCTGAAGTCACAGGGCTTTGCAGACCCATCTGAACATGTGCCCTGCTACTTCCTCAGTTTACCACCCACAGACCTTCCTGTTTCTCTACAGCTTTCTATAAAATATAAAATTCCCCAAATCGGCTCCGTGGAAGACCCCGTGTCCAGGTTGGATCATCTACACCTCTTCCCAGGAGTGTGCAGGCATGGATGCTCCATTGCTTCACCTTTCTGAGAAAAATCTTTCTTCGAAAAATCTTCTGGTGCACTCTGCTGGATCATTCTCCTTTCTTGCCTTTGCCACAGGGTTCCTTAGCCATTGCCTGGTCTCTGTCAGCTGACACAGTGCCACACATCGGCACCCAGAGCTGTGGACAGCCTTCCTACAACTGCATTTGTTCTCTTATATTTTTCTTAGACATAAATCTCATTATAGAATACCCTGATTACTACAAAATGTGGCCTGCATTCATTCTTATTTCTTTTTCCACTATCCTCCTACTCCTAGGCAATTAATAACTTTCTCCCTTGATTTGCCTACTCCAGCTCTTTTGAATAGATGGAGCCAGATAATCTTGCCTGACTTCAGTTGTCATGGGTTTTGCTCATTTAGCATAATGTAGCCAAGGAATTAACATCCTTTTCATTGGTGAATAATAGTCCATTATTTTTAAAATTGCTACCCATTTATTAGCTTATGAGCCTTGGATTATTTTTATTGTTTGATATTATGAATAACTCTATTATGAACATTTATATACACTTTTTGTGTGGAATTTTTACATTTCTTCTGGGCATATACCTTAGGAGTATAATTTCTTTATATAGTAACTCTGTGGTTAACATTTTCAGAAACTATAAAACTGTTTTCCCAAATAGCTTCACCATTTTGTACTTTAGTGTTGATGTAGGATGTTTCCAATTCCTCTATATTGTCTTCAGCATTTGTTAACATCTTGGTTATCCTTGATGATAGCCAACCTTGTGGGTGTAGAGTGCTGCCATCTCTGTGTGATTTTGATTACCATTTCTCTAATTAGTAATAATTTGTCTTGCTGAGCATTTTGCATCCTCTTGTTGGCCACTTGTATGCTTTCTTTGGAGACATGTATAAAATTAGGTCTTAATTTTCAAATCTATATGAATATTCATATCGTTAAGGGATCTGCTGGTGTGGAGGAAAGTCAAATTCACAGACATTTATGTAAGCACTAGACAAAATGACCCTGGAAAAACAGTGAGTAATTCAGGGGAATAAACAAACAAAGGGATTCCACGCTTGCAGGTGTCCTTAGATGGTCTGAAAGACTCTTCTGCAATCACACGAAGAGGGACTATGCAAAACATTTTGAGCAACGCTCATCTAAGTCTACAGCTCTAAAGACTTTCTGCTGGTGGGGTAGGGCTCCAAGAACTGTACCTGGGTGAGGGAGAGAGGCTTAGGACATTGCTTTGAAAGTATGTGTGTTGTAGGAGGCCACTTGTTTGTCCCCAGTCACCCAGACTCAAAATAACCACACAGAAACTGTATTGATTGAATCCCTGCTTGGCCCATTAGCTCTTGCTTCTTATTGGTTAACTCTTTTATCTAAATGTAATCCATTTCTATTAATCTGTATATCACCACGTGGTTGTGGCTTACCCTCACAGTTTCAGCATGTCTGTCTCTGGTGACAGCTCCATGGCTTCTCCCTGACTCCACCTTCTTTCTCCCAACATTCAGTTTAGTTTTCCCCACCTAGTTCCACTCTGCCCTGCTCTGCTATAGGCTCAAAGCAGTTTCCTATTAACCAATGATATTCACAGCATGCAGAGGGAAATCCCACATCATATTGTTAACATACGGAATAGGGTCAAACATCCATGCCAGTGGTAGCTTCCCTGGGCATTGATTATGCTGTTAGGAGTAAGCTTAATTTTTTAGTGTTTCCCATGAAAGATATGACTATAATTTTCTATCTTTGAAATAGAGAAATACATTCCTGTTAATGTCAGGAATTTTAAACATGTCTTTGTTAAAAATAGAAGGTTTTTATGAAAGTGAATGTTGTGTCCATCTGTGCACAGTAAAGCAAAGAGAGGCGAGTAGTGAAGAATTAGCTTTTTAAGCTAGTCAGAGGATAAAAGGGCCAGGTCTCATGGGGGTTGAACTCCTAAGGGACACTGGCTTCCTCTCTAAATGCTCACACACTGTGCACAGTTAATGAGCAGTCGCTGTTGCTGCCCTCCAGACTACCCCCGCTTGCCACAATTCACTCATTCATCACAGTCTCACAGTGAGCAACTGCCCAGTTGAGAGAACCCAGGGAGCCTCAGCCTCATTCCTCCACTTGTAGTAAATTTGTCTGCTTATTCTTTTCCAGGGAAGAAAAATGATTAAAATCCCACCAACTTTTGAAGAGCCTTGTCTCACTCACAAGAAAAGTGGCCATTCACATTAAGCATATTGCATTAAGATATTCGCTAGCACATCTACCCTGTGAGAGAATTTTTTACCTTAGAGCTAGCAGCAAGAGATTCTAGGGAAGAGCAGTGATTCCTTTTTTCTCCTTTTCATTCATCACACACTTAGTAGGTCTTTCTTGTCTTCTCCTCCCTGGTATTATTGAGTGGAGTGTGGGGAAATGGAAGAATGGCTCAGTCAAATAAATAAGTTAGCTCTGAAGGCAATTCCCAACACTTGGTAAAAACCAGCCTGAAGGGATCTCCCAACACTCAGTAAGAGCTAGCCTTTGTACCCAGCAATGTTGTCACCACAGCGAGTTTCTACTGCAGAGAATAAGAGACAAAACCCTTGACTTAGCTGAATGAATACTAATGACAGTCATCAATAAAAATAACAAAAGGGCTCATCATCTATGCATAATTACCTTATGTGTAACAACCATGATGAACATCATTAGTATCTGTCTCTACTACAAGCTGCATTCAAGTAAGCCCTATCTTCAATAAGGTTCTGCAGTTCCGTGTTTGAAAATTGAATGCTCTATCACTTCTTCATAACCTCATTTGTGCCGAAGGTAGTAACCTAGGTCAAAGATACTCTTTGACCCTCATTTTGCCCATCTCTACACGGTTGCTGATTGCTGTCGTGCGGAAAGTAAAATAAGAACATACAGGGACGAGCCTGCTCCTGGTCAGGTTATTGTAAGCACTCTTAGGCATTCGCATTTTCTTTAACCTTTCTGATCTTTCTTCAGATTGTGAACTCTTCAGGTTCACTCCAATCCTTTCTTGTTTATCCATAACATCTTTAATCATTGTCCTCTTATAAATTGCTTTGAATTTCTGGTAGTCACCCCTCTCTGCTCCTCTGCCAGGATTTTTAGTGCAGCAGAGAAGACTTCACATCAGAATTGGTTCTCCCACATTCCCCTACAATTCAATCTCTCCATTACAGGATCTTCCAGTGTCCTTGGCTTCATCGCTCTCCTTTGTACTTGGAATTTAAAACATGCACCCTACATAAAAATCTGTCAGATCTATGCCTTAATATTCAAATAATAATAACTTCACTGCCAACATTACAGAAAATGTGTGGTTCCTTAGATTCTATGATGACCATTATTGAATACAGAGTTCTATCCATGACTTCTGTCCGTTTCAATGGTCCTGGAGGAATACTCACCATTCTGCACACGGAATGTTCTCCACATGTGCATCAATGCCATGTTCTAGATCATTCACTATGTTCTTGCTGAATTAATTTTTGTGTTTCTCACGGTGTATGCTCTATTTTGCAGACAGAATCGCTTTCTCTGGTTAATTCTCTCCATCATCTTGACTTCCTTTCTATGAGCAGGTTCGTATTTTTTTTTTTTTGCAATGTAAAATTCTCACCCTGAGCTTTACTATCCTTTTCATGTCAGCCACATTTCATATCTTAAATCTTTCTCCTTTGTTTTTTGGCAGTGGGCTGGTAGGGATGACGGAGTTAAAATCCACAGTTAACTTCATAAACCAAAGTCATGAGGATGGCGAGAGTACAAACAAGTGGGTAGGCGGGGGCCTGGAGCGTCAACTGGATAGCCTTTGGACACCTTCATTCAGTGAAAGATGAAGGATTCACTACCTGTGCCTGAGACTGACCAGTCGGCAGCAGTCAGTGGCTGGTGGTAGAATAGACTGTTCTTGGTCCACGGGTCTGCAAATGTGGGGCAGAACTCCTGGTGCTCATTTGCAGCCAAGATGCACTTACTTGGAGTCACAATTGGATATCATCAGACATCTCTTTCTTGTGCTACCAGCTCAGTTCTGGATATGGGCAGGGCAAGGTGTGAGTGGCAGCATGATCCTGGCACAGGAATGGGTGGGTTTGCTCAGTATGGTGGTGGGCAGACAAAATGTCTTTGGAGCGAAAGCAGTTAGGGTCACCAGAACCCGAGTTTGTGGGTGGATTCCAAGAGAAAACAGCTTGTTCAGCTCCAGAGGAAGGGAAGGAGGATTTTTTTTCTTGATGCAACTGTTTCATTCTTCTATTGATGAACTTATTGTAGTCGACACCGCTAAAAGTTCCCAGTTATCCCCAAACTGCCAAATCTTTTTTTTGAGTTACATTGTTCTGTTAATCAAATTTATTCATTTATTTTGTATGCTGACTACAGTTTCTCCTTCCTCATCTCCTCCTATTCTCCCACTCCTACATCCATTCCTCCTTTGCTTCTGTTCAGAAAAGGGCAGGCCTCCCATAGGTATCAGCAAAGCATGGCATATCAAGTTTGCAGTAGGGTTAAGTGACTCCCCTTCTAGTAATGCTGGGCAAGGCAACTCAGCACGAGGAATGAGTTCCTAAAAAGCCATCCAAAGCCTTAGGCACAGTCCCTGCTCCCACTGCTAGGAGTCCCACAAGTAGTCCAAGCTATACAGATGTCACACATGTGTAGAGGGCCTGGTTAGTCCCATGAAGGCTCCCCGTGTGTTGGTTCAGACTCTGTGAGCTCCTATGAGCCCAGATGAGTTGTAGAGGGCCAGACTCCATTTTATACCTGTCAGAATAGCTAAGATCAAAACCACAAATGACAGCTTATGCCGAAGAGAAACAGGGGGAACAGTCCTCCACGGCTGGTGGGAGTACAAACTTGTACAGCTATTTTGAAACTCAATATGGCAGTTTCTCAGAAAATTGGGAATCTATCTACCTCAAGACTCAGTTGTGTCACCCTTGAGCATATACCCAAAGGATACTCCATCCTAACATGAGGGCACTTGCTCAATTATGTTCATAACAACATTATTCAGAATAGCTAGAACATGGAAACAACCTAGATGCCCCTCAGCTGAAGAATGAATAAAGAGAATGTGGTACTTTTATACAATGGAGTATCACTCAGCTGTTAAAAACAATGACATCATGAAATTTGCAGGCAAATGGACAGAACCAACTGACAGACTTAATTTACTCTTAATTCTGACACAATATATTTCTATAGAGTCACAGTGACATAAAATACATGATTTGAATTATTATGTAATGTTTCTCCTCCATTTTGAAAATTCTTTTTCCTGTTCTACATTTTCCCACCTGGCCTATTCCTTATGGCTTGGGTGTTACTGTTTCATGACACTAGTGGATTTAATATGGGACTTTCTCTGGGGGTTGTCTCCTCTTTTGGCATTGATTCTATGTTATGCCTTACAAGAAACACCCCTCCTCATGTATACTATAGAATTTCAAGGACATGGACCAACAATTTGTGAGAATGAAGTTTGGCTGCATCCGAATCTCAGAAGGTGCCCACTCGTCCAAGAGTATTCAACGGGAGGGAACTCCAAATTAGTGAGTAGAAAAGAAGGCAGCAACTGTGCTTCCCTTACCTAGTGGGATGTAGCCCACGAATGTTGATAACTTATTCAAACCCTTTGAACGTCAAATTCTTCAGAAATTTGGATAATGCAACCTATCTTGCACAGCTTTGGGGAAAAACAAGGACAATGAATAAAGATACCTTTCATGTTTAAAGGTTTCTGGCCAATACTTTGGCCGCAGACATCCTTCTCTCGTTTGGTTTCCTTCTTTCCAAACTATTTTCTAAATATACTGCAATGTCACATTTCAGAATCTCCAAATTTTCCTAAAGTACTGTACTAACTTAAGTTTTCTCATTCCAGGGCACTGTTAAGTTTCCAAAAATACACTGGGCTAAGGCACTCAACTCTGTCTCCTAAGGCCCTTGATAGATGACTTTCTGTATTTAGAAAGATAGTTGAAAAATATCCCCAATGTGGTAGAAACATTCCCATCACATCACCTCAAACTTCATTCCCTTTCCATGTCTTTAGAAAAATACCTCAGACTTTAAAAGTAATGAAATTCTTGAGAAAAGATTTTAAATTATCGAGTATTATTTTCCTTAATTTATGATAGATGATTATATGCACCTCACTTGAAACATAAATTTTAAAAGTAAAGTAACAAAATAACTCCAAAAACATAGATTTTGTGTTTTCTTAGATTGTATTTGTACATACTATGGATTTTCCCACAGATATTTATGTCACAGAATTGTTCTTGGATGAGCTGACCGATATTTTGAATAGAACCTCTTAATTATGGGCTGCACCAGAAAGAAAAACTATTTTACTTTGGTTGCCACCTCTCCAGTGTTATTTAAAACACTCTTAAATAACAGCTTTGCTTTGTTTCTGTAACAGGGTTTCTCTGTGTAGCCCTGGCTGTCCTGGAACTCACTCTGTAGATCAGGCTGGCCTCGATCTCAGAGCTTCACCTGCCTCTGCTTTCCGAGTGCTGAAATGAATGGAGGTGCCACCACTTCCTGGCTAAATAACAGTTTTTATTAACATACATGTTAAATATGTATTTAAGAATTTATTTTTAATTTACATGTATTTTGAGTATCTACAAGTGTCCTGGTGCCCTTGAGGCTGGAAGAGAGCATCAGAGTCCCTGGAACTGGAGTTACATGTGGGCAACCATGTGGGTGCTCAGTTCTTTACAAGTGCAGTAAGTGTTCTTAACACTGAGGCATCTTTCCAGCCCCTATATGTTATATTTTTAAGAGCACTAGATTTATATTAAAACATTCTAATTAACATTTTATCAAACTGCCGCTGATTAGATCATTCTCAGAGAAGTGTGCAAGACACTGATTATGCAAAAATTTGAAGTGTTTTCATGTTATTGGGGCTGTGACATGCTTTTATAGGCTATTTAAATTACCTATTAGACATCATAAATATCAGGGAATTCTTGGTCTATTCTCTTACAGGGAGGGTAATTGTGTTTTGACTTGACCATACAGATATCTGGTCCTAGAAGTCAACTCTATTCTTGTAAGGCTTGATTCTTCTTCAGACATTGCTAAATGAAGGGAAAACACTCTGCCACCTGCCCTTGGGATCTCTGTGTATGAAGAGATGTCCTGGTCCAACTCTGAAACTAAAAATCTGTAGCTTTATATCTTAGGAAAACACAGAAATCCTAACATTTCTTTTATTGGGAAAGCTCCTGATTTGACTGGGGATAACTAAGACATGAATTTTGATCTTAGATGGCCATAGTAGTGATTTCTGTTATTTACTAACTGTGTGACCTTGACAAGTCCTTGATACTTTGCTTTTGTGTCCTCATCAATTAGGAAGAAATGACGTGAACCTCATGGACAGTGTTTAGTACCAAGAAGTTAATGCAATCCAGTGCTTCCATGAGTGTTGTCAACTATGACCATAGAGATACCACCCTCATCACTTAGAGGTGGGCCTGCAGAGTTTACAGACAGCAGAAGGCCAGAGAAGGCACTAGTGTGCAGTAAAACTGTTCTGGTGACAAAGTGAAGTCCCCACAAGTTCATCAGGAACTGGAGATGTCTTTCTGCATGGTTCCTGATTTTCCTAGGTTCTTTGTGCGTGCCCCAGGGCATGCCTGGCATTACATGCTAGGCATCCCCTAAGCTGCTCCTCTTTCTATTTTAATTGCTAGACTCTTTGACTACTTCCTATTGTGTATGTCTGAGGTAAGTATAGGTTGAAGTAATGGTGATAAACTTTATTTTGCTTATTATAGAAAGATACCATCATTACCAAGGAATCTTGATTGCTATCTCTTTTCATTTGGAAGTTACATCATCCCAATACTAGTGAATTATGGATTTCACCAAGAAGCTTAATAAACTATATCTCCCAGTCTGACACACTTCACTTTTGAAATGATCAATATTTTTTTTTGTTGGAACTAGTTTTGAGACTATGTTATCTAAGTCTGTGTGACTATGTGACTAGAATTAAAGGATACAATAAGCTCTTCCAACAAGAACAGAATAGATTCAGTCAAATGTTCCAGGGTTATGAGACATTTGAAAAGTTTGTGTGTGTGTGTGTTAGGTATGACTTGCACTTAGCAGCTTGTTGTGAAAATGCCATTTCCTAACTGGACAGTTGAAACTTTCCAAGCAGATGTGAAACTTTAGAAAAATCTTACATTAATTGGAAAAAACAACTTTGCATTATTGTCATCTGATAACACACATATTGAAAGTCATAGGCTACATTCATTGCTCAAGCTCTAGACCCACACCCTCATAGGCAAACCGCTCTCTGGGTGGAATCCCAAGTTATCTCCGTAAATGGAACTGGAACTTAGTTGGATCCTTAAACTTGTTTTAGGTAGGAACCAACTACTTCCCTATTTCAGGAACACGAAGTGTGGCAACTAGCCACAGCTGTTGACAATAGCCTTGAGAGAGCAGAACTCTGATTGACAACTAGGTGAGACCTTTCTTAGAAGCACAATAACCTTGAATGAGCTAACAACAAGTCCCAAACTCTCCAGCAGTTGGCATCATTGGGCCTCCACAATTTACATTATAAATATATATACAAACTGTGATCACTATTTGCTCATATTTATTATAATTGGGGTATAAATTACCCAAAGGTACAACATTGTCTATCGTGTTCCATATATGTTTATTTAGTCTCCTAAAAATTTTTAAAGGTAACTATAGTGGTTTGAATGAGAAATGTCTCCCATTGGCTCAGTTATTTGAACACTTGGTCCCCACTAATGAAAGTTATGGAACACATAATATCTTTCAGTTCCATCCATTTTCCCTCAAATTTCACATTTTTATTTTTCCTAATGGGTGAATAAAATTCCATCATGTATACATACAGCATTTTCCTCACCTGTACATCAGTTGATGGACTTCGGGGTTGAGTCCCTGACTTGCTGCTAAGAGACAGTGGCAAGAAACACGGACTTGCAAGTCTCTGTGTGGCAGGGTGTGGTACAGTGGAGTATATAATGTTCTACTTTTAGGTAATAAAAAAGTCTCCATGCCGGTTTCCATAGTGGTTACATTTTATAATTTTATATCTTAGAAAGACAGAAATTGGAATTATAGGCACGTGCCACCTTTTCTGGCTCACGGTTCTAATTTCTTACATTACGTTTTTATAGAAATCGCAATTATTTCTGTGCTTTTACATATCTTGTATTTTAAAATATAATCAAGAATTGTGTCTTCTTTCACCTGAAAATGCCCTTCCCTTTAAAAGCCTTCAGTGTGCACTGAATTCTGAACAATAACACAGTTAAGAAGCCTGTATGAATTACCTATGTGTGTCCAGACTGATGACCAGGCAACACAAACACTAATTTCTTCATCTAGATGAGATGAGTTTGGTTTTGGAATTTTTGAATCTAATAAACTCAGTGCAATTATGATCGTAAATGTGGAGATGACTGATGAATCAAGCTGGAAGTTATTGGCTTAGCTTAGTTATGCAGTTGCAATACTTCGGGCAGGGATAGCTACGTGCCAGCACTAAAGGACTGCAAACTCTTGTTTACTTGTAACTACTCGGACGACACTTTACTGACAGTGTGATTTTCTCTCCACATTTTATGGTCAGGATTAAGTAGCACTTTGTTACATAAACCAACTGTCTCAATGGATTTTCAAGATCAGAGTGTTCAGCGTATCACTTCTGAGTGAAGATACTTTGATATCTTTATAAACCAAGTGTTATGGTTTAAAACAGTAACCGTCTCCTTCATTCTGGTTGCACTGGATTAGCCAGAGCTGTTAGCTTTATTACCATGACAGGGATAAAGTGACCACATTTTAAACCCATTCGTTGTGAGGAAACTAAAAACATACAGCCAAGGGTGTTCCTAGTACATAGTCCAAGTAAAACCACAAGGCTAGTGTAGCAACTCCAACTAAGTTCTCTGGGAGGATCTTTTAGACTCTGGCAGATAAATCTGATGTTATCACTCACAGTGGTTAGGTACATTACTTTACTTAATGAAAGTAGGCTATTGTGTGCTTCGGTTCAGGGAGAGTTAAAGCTTTTGTTTATGCCAAACCCACAGATATCACAACGGTTAATTGCAGGTATAGTGACTGTTGTGAAGGTCTGATTTGTTATGTTCAGAATTATCACGCACATAAGCGAAACTAAAAATACAAAAGTGGCAGTGGTTCACCTCAACCCCATTCCCTCTCTCTCTGCCACATGGGAACACAATGTCATCCTTCCCCTCACCTCCTGCCACCTGTGGCGGGTGAGCCAACTGGCCCTGGGACCACTAGGGTGGGAGACCTGGCCCTGCTTCTCACCAGCTGCAGCACAGGGTAGAGCAGGCACAGCACCTCACCTGGGAAGCACACTAAAGCTGACCCTTTTGGCATGGACTCAGGTGATCTGGATAGAGCAGGAGAGCTGCCCTTGCCCCTCCCTGGTATGCCATGCGATGGCAAGGGTAAGGGAAATAGCACACCCACCTCGCATTACCACCCGTGAGAGGCAGGAGAGGCGACCTCTGTGGTCTGCTTGCCCCTCACCTAGCACATCCTGAGAGTGGGCCCTGGGCCTCACCTGGGCAGAACAGTCGAGCTGGCCCAGCTGATGCACATATGGGTGAGTCAGACTTGAGGGTGTGAGAGCAGAACCAGCTGTTCTCCTTGCAGTCTGCTACACTGGGTGAGTTAGGTGGGGTAGGGCCAGAGAGTTCATCTGGGTGGTGACGATGAGGGAAAACTAGCAGGCTGATTAACCTTGATACCACTTAGGTCCAGAACCAGGACTATGAGGAAGCCCACCCAACACCCACCTCATCTATGAACTGCTGGAGCTTATGAAGGGGCTAGACCTGAGGACCCACAGCTCCAGGAGCTCCAGGACACAAGGCAACCATAGGATATTTTTTATTAACTAAATATCTATTCTTCAAGAATTTTGTACATCCATAAAAAATAATTTTGAACACATTCGCTCTCCACTCCCATTCAAACCCTTTCTTGAAATTTTCTCACATTCCTGTCCACAAGGAATTTTAAAGATGTTTAATGATAAAACCCAGAGGCTCACTCTTTCAAGCCTTTTCTGCTTATGTTTTCATATGAGGGACCTTTGTCTGGATTTCTAGTACCCATGTAGAAGCCAGGCAAGGAGGCACACATCTGTAACATCTGTAACCTCTGGGTTGGGAGTCAAGCAGGTGGATCCTGGAGCTGCTGATTAACCAGCCTAGCCACTCGATGGTGGTGGCGTTCAGAGAAAGAGCCTGTTCGCGAAAGTGACTGAGGAAAACAGACTATCTGTATTACCTACCTCCTCATGCGGGCACACATGTGTCCCTGCAACTGTCTGTGCAACTGCACATTTATGTGCACACAAATGCATATGACATGCACATGCTCACAGCTCACACAACAAACACAATGGTCTTTACTTCTTCAGAGGGTGAGGGGTGTGTCACACAATATTAGCTCTAAGGAAACTTCAGAGTTATCCAGTTATCCCCCTTTGATTTAAAATACAAACATCATTATATATTTAATAGGTACAAGAAATATAGGAAGTAAATGCTTATAAGTAAATTGTAACATAAAGCTGAAATGTTTGAAGTATTAGACAATCTATTGCTTATAAATTATGTAGGTTGATGTCAACCTTTGAATTGTAATTTGATGAATAGACTGTATCTTCCTCATTCCTCAGAAATTCAAGGTGAAATAATTTTTTAATATAAAGCATGTGTGCAAGATTGAGGTGTTAATTTTCTTTCTAACATTTTGTCTGAGGTGAACCATGCAATCAGCCTCATGAGATTTCCCTTTAAAATTTATTTCTCTGCACAAAAACATTTGATAAAAGTGGGTATTATGTATTGTAGATACGCACAATTTTCAATACAGTATTTTTACTGTTTTTCTCTTTTTTAGAATTTGTGAGTAAAATATAGGCAGGGGTAGTGAGATACATTAGAGAGTAATTACATTTTCCTAGGATGATGTTTTCCACAGTGTCCCTATGATTGTTCAGATTTAAACTATCATCAGGGCTGAGTGGTGGTGGCGCACGCCTTTAAACCCAGCACTCAGGAGGCAGAGGCAGGCGGGTCTCTGTAAGTTCGAGGCCAGCCTGGTCTATAAGAGCTAGTTCCAGGATAGGCTCCAAAGCTACACAGAGAAACCTCATCTCAAAAAACAAACAAACAAACAAACAGCCCCAAAACAACAAAAACAAAAAACCAAACAAAAGATCCAAAACTATCATCAGATTAAAATTGCATACATAACCATCTTATTTTCAAGATGTGAAATAGATAGATGCAAATGATCGCATTTCCAGGGTGCTGGGTCCTCTCTCAAATGACCTGGTGAACAGTGCATGTTGTGTTTTGGTCACTGGCTTTTTGTTTGATGTGTTAAACTGCTGTATGATCTTCAGTGCCTTGCATCCCGTTTAGTAATGAGACATCACAGTTTTCTCTGACAATTTCTGTGTCAAGAATCCAGCACGTCTCCACTGGCCTTTCTGCTCAGAGTGCTCATGAATATCTACCACTTTCATCCAGGTTACTGACTAAAACCACATTGTGGTGGATGGTGGTGGGAGGATCCACCTGAATTCCTGCTTCTTCAGGGTCAGTGGGATAATGATGAATTCTCTTTGCTACCATGCAGACTTACATTATGCCGTCCAATTAAATAAATGGTTTTCCCAGCACTTTCATAGAAATATATGAGGTGTGTGCCTCAGGTGTAGGTATTGGGAGGCATTTTAGTGGCTGGCAAGTTATTAATTGATTTCGCCTTCTTTTCGCATAACACTATCACCCAAATTCTTCAAATATTCAAAACTTTCTCTTTTCTTTGCTTTAGTGCCTGAACAATGCAAAGAACCATACTCTTGTAATATGGCTCTTACGAGTTTCTGCTCTGAATGAAACTTTGATAAGCACATGGCACAGTAGTTCTCTCTCTCTCTCTCTCTCTCTCTCTCTCTCTCTCTCTCTTGCTCTCGTTCTTGCTCTCGCTCTCGCTCTTCTCTTTCTTCCTTTGTTTTCTTTTTCAAGACAGGGTTTCTCTGTGTGTGCCCTGGCTGTCTGGGAACTCATAGTTCATGTTTCTTAAAATGGTAAAATATTCTCAGTACTTAGACATAAACACTTAACATGCAGATAATGTTAACATTAAAAATTATCTGAAAATAAATTTTCAATATTCAAATAATCTGTAATAATAGATTATATTCAAATTATTAAAATTTGAATTTTGAGAGTATTGTTAGTAAGGATTATCATTTAAGAACAACTTGATAGAACAAGATATCTTGTAGTGACATTTCATTTGTATCTTAATAAACAATGCTTGTCTGAAGATCAGAGAGTAAAACAGCCACACTGGTCAGTCTTACAGACCAGGCAGTGGTGACACACACCTTTAATCCCAGCTGCCACACCTGTTTGTCATAGAACGCCTTTAATCCCAGAACTAGAGAGGAGTATAATACGGGAGAAGACAGCTCTCAGACACAGTCTCATTCTGAAGTTTCCTGGAGGCAGGATCCCCATTTCAGACTGAGGAAGAGGTAAGAGCCAGTGGCTGGCTGCTTTGCCTTTCTGACCTTCAGGTTGAACTCCAATTTCTGTCTCTGGATTTTTTTAATTAATTGTGCTACAATATTTTATTAGAGACACATAATAAATGAACCTTACAATTTGGTGGAAAGTAATAGTGAGAAATATGGAATTTTTAAACACTTATTTTTATTACTTTTAATGACGTGCATGTGTGTGTTTGGGTATGTGCTTGTGAGTGCAGACACCTGGAGAGGCCTGGGGAGGTGGATATCGGGTTCCCCTGGAGCTGCAGTTACAGGCAGCTGTGATCCTTCTGATGTGGATTCTGGAAATTGAGCTTGTGTTTCTGGAAGAGCAATATATGTTCTAAAGCGCTCAGCCATTTCTGCAGCCCCCGAGGAAATTTGATGCTAGAATCCATGTCAAGATTCTTTCACACGTAGCAGCATCTCTCTACAGCAGATTAACCTAGAAACATAACAGCTATAAACAGGCTTCTCTTTCTTTTTTTAAAGAGAGAGGATGGAAAGTTCTATTCTCTGAAGAAACATCTCTTATTTTGATCAATGACGGAGTTGGTTGTGACCATAAAATCAAACGGATTAATCAAAACCCCATATTTCGTGTTATTGGCTAGTTGCAGAGCGCAGGGAGTCAACAGAGGAGAGACTTCAAAGGAAATGCAATATAAAGTTTAAGTCCGCATGAAGCACAGGCGGACCTTTCGGGCCCAGTCCTGTGAGGAGCTGGAAGTGCTGTCAGAGGAGTGGGTTAGACGTAGCAAGAAGAAGGACGGCATAGCTTTAAGCCCTCAGTGCGGGCAGGGAGTCCAGGTACCAATTCCCGTCAGTCTGCCTGTGCTATTGCATTTATTAACCTGTGTCCGGCTATTGGCCCTGCACCATCAGAGTGTGGGGAGTGTTTGACCTCTGCCCTGTGCTCGCCTCCGCTCTTTCCCGGAAGAGATGAAGGGGAAGAGCAGATACCTTCGGGGTACTCCCTTTAATATCAGCTGCAGCTCTTGGATTTTGTGGTTAGCCTTGGCAGGTTTCTTGATGTGTGTGAGATCAATGAATAGCAATTCCCAGTGCAGTTAAAAAAATAACACAAAAGCTTTAAGTTGTACCTGTAGAACTGTGTTTCCTGAAAATTCCAAGTTATGTTTCTATCAGAGCAAATGAAAACACACAGCAATGAGGAACTTTGTAATTTAAGTTAGTTGTGATTTAATGTATTAATAATTAATTTCCATAACCCAGATCCGTTTGCATTTAGTGGGTTACATGGTAATAAAGATTACAATTTTGATTTGAATTTTTCTTTTAAAGGATGTATTTATTTATTATGCATAGTGTTCTGCCTGCATGTTTCTCTGCAGGCCAGAGGAGGGCACCAGATCCTATTATAGATGGTTGTGAGCCACCATGTGAGTGCTGGGAATTGAACTCAGGACCTCTCGAAGAACAGCCAGTGCTCTTAACCCTGAGTCATCTCTCCAGCCCCTTGATTTGAATTCTTAAGTTTAATTAATGTCCATACATAAATTTACACGCGTTTATAAGGATTTCAGAGTTACTTTTTATAATTTTTTTTACAAATAATAGAAGAAACATCTTTTATCATTTATGACACTAAAAAGGATATGCAAAGGAGTAATTCATCCTGTTTAAATTAATTTTTATTTCTTTTTATGTCATGCTTTTGCTGCATACTCGAGACTACATTAGAAACCACTATGTAGGATAACTCAGCTTTGAACTTTTGCTTTGTCCCCTTTAAGTTCCTGAGTGTTGGGATGATATGTATCTACAACTTAAAAGATTCTTTAGCTTAATTTTTATCTAAACAGTGTTTTTTATCCTAATAGCAAAAGAAAATTCTAAAATTCTTACTTATAATATTGCAGATCTTATATATTTAGACTACAGTTTAGTTTTTTCCATTTATAGGTTATACATATATCTTATATACTTAGACTATGGCTCAGTTTTTTAATTTATAGGTTATACATCTATTTTATATACTTAGATTATGGCTCAGTTTTTTATGTATAGGTTATACATATATCTTATATACTTAGACTATGGCTCAGTTTTTTTTTTTACTTATAGGTTATATATATTAAAGGTGTGTGCCACCACTGCCTGGCTTAATTTAGACAATTTCCTTGCACATTTCCTCAAATACCTAACCTGAGTTTTAGTGACTTTACCAAAAAAGGAAAAGAAGAAGAAGAAGAAGGAGGAGGAGGAGGAGGAGGAGGAAGAGGAAGAAAAACCTTGCAATCACAGCAAAAATGGAACAGAGCAAAACTATTGTAGAGATGTTGGTACCGTGCAATACTGATTCAATTTCTCGTGGAAAGAAAGTTGATGGAAAACTTTTTAAAGAAGGAAGAGGAAAGATAGAAACTAGACAGAGCTGGACTTTTCCTCATAAGAACCTCTTAAGATTTAAAATGCAAGTGAAGAGATTCACGTAGACCGTGTGAAAACAGTCTACCACACCATTCATACAGCCTTGGAGAGCAGAGCAGAGATCCTAGGACTATTTTATAGTTTCTTTGTTGTTAAATCTAATTTGTTATTTTTCTTCTGTAAGCAATTGCCTAAAATACTAGACTGAAAATTTGGGGAAACCTAAGCAGATGGTGTTGACAACTAAGGACAAATGTTATGGAAACACCCTTTTCAAAGCACAGCTTGTAGTAATAAAATAGGTGAATTCATAGCTCATAAGAATATTTAAAAGAACAAAAATTATTTAGAAGTACAAAGAAAAAGTCCCTAATCATACCAGCAGTTTGAATCCTACTAGTAGGGTGTCTAAACATAAATCTTTGAATTCTTCAATATATGAAAAATTCCTGTATGTGACAGAATGGCTTAACCAAGAGAAAGCATACGATTCTGGATCTAGAATTATTTATGACAAAATAAATCAGAATATTCTGATGCTTTAGGGATGGAAGATGATTTTAATGCTTCATCTGTCTGGATAATTTGATGTAAACAATACCATGGTATTTAAAATGCTTCTGGTAAAGGAACAAAGCTAAAGTAGAATGAGACCATCATACTGGTGACTGGTCAAAAATTCATGATCGGATCAAAGGGGCTTCTTCTCTACGTGTGTATACACGTTTTCAACACTAGAGTATTTTTTAAGTGTAGTTCGAGCAGAGAGTGATGCTTTTTTAAGTGTGGGCAAATGACCAAATAAATACAAACTGAATCTCTGTGCTTCAGAGAAAGAAACATGACTCATGCATTCAAAGAAACTGGCCATTCAAACTTTCTATCACTTATTTCATCCCAAAAGGTGCATAGAGAGAACAACCTGCCTTCAGAAAGTGGTTAAGGAAGGCTTCATTGGAGGTGGAAGAGCGCTTGACATGCCAAGCACTTCCAAAGAGCAGCGCTTCAATAGACCCAGCCCAGCCCTTTTCAGTACATCCCCATAAAGAACCTCTGAGCTCAGATAACTACAGAACACTTGCTTTTGCTAGCTTGTGTCACAAGTCCAATTCTACCTAAGAGCCAGGGAGGTTTAGCCACTCTTGAAAAATCTAGCTGAGCAGGACTTGGGACAGCAAAAATCCCATTGCAAAAATGGCCAGGCTGCTAAAGGCGATGTACAGGTTCAGGATAATTACCGTCAACATTTCAGGGACTGACTTAAAAAACTAGAAAAGCCGAAAATTCCCATGGGGGCACCAGAGACGGTGAAGAGCCGTCTCAGTTGGGAGAGTTTTGATTGTTGACTTGGTACCATTTTTGGAAGGACATCTGGCTGAGGAACTGTGAAGATAAAGCTACTTTGTAAGCACGCTCCTATTTAGACTATATCTTAAAAACATGCACATTTACAGATTCAAAAGAAAATATGGAGAATATAAAATGGGTGAAAAAAGGGAAAATTGACCTTGCTAACTATCAGGGAAATGCAATATAGAGCCACAGAAGTTAGTATTTTACTTCACTGTGTTGTTTTAAAAATGTTAAATGAATAATTCTAAGTACTGGAGATGATTTGAAGAGCTGAGACTCTAATTTCAAATATGAGCTATTTTAGTTATATTTGTTGAAAATATCTTTCTGGTTTTTCTTTAATTCTCTCAGTAATAGCTTTTGATAAACATAAATTCTTAATTTTAATATAGTTTAATTATAAACCATTTTTCTAGTTAATGATTTTATAATCTTATTGTAAAAGGTTTTCATAATTTCAATTTATAGTATTTATTATTCTACATTACCTTCCAAAAGCTTTATTCCTTTTTCTCTTTCATACATATGAAAAATCCTGTGTTACTGTTTCCCACTGTTTTCAAGTGTCTTCCTTTCTTATCAATGTACAACTGTAAGTAATGTCTACACTTATTAGTAATTGGTTGCTTCTCTGTGTGCTTAGTGACTTGTACTCTAATTACTATTTTTGCTGGTGAATTTCTTATGGTGAAATCCTAACCGCTCCCCGCCCAGTGTAATGATATTGAGAGGTAAAGTCCTCAGTAATTAGGTTGGGAAAATGTTTCCTTTGTAAATGGGACCTATACACTTATATAGTAACCCCGAGGGCCTTCCTATGCTTTTTTTTCCCATCTGAGAACAGAACCAGAGAGGAGTCCTCTGAGTGTGAAGAAGACTTTCTCCAGACATTGACTCCACCAGCACCTTGATGCTAGACTACAGAGCACCAGATCTGTAATAATATTAAAGCAAACAGACACTTTAAAAAACATTTTAAAATCATGTGTATGTGTGTGTATGCATGCACAAACAATTTTCCGCCCACCTCCATATTCATCTTTGCATGTGCTGCTGTGTGAGTGTGGAGGTCTGCAAACAAGCGGCAGGAAGAGTTGGTTCTCCCTTCTACCATGGTGGTCCAGACATTGGCCTCAGGTCATCAGGTTTACAGACGAGTGCCTCTACCTGACACGTGATTTCCCCTGCCCCACGATATTCTTTTATATGAGATTAAGATAGCAATTTATTTTTTGTTGCTATATTTACTGTAAAGCTATGTGCAGACCTAAGTGGGATGCCTCTATCATCTGCCCAAAGCCTAGAAAACATCTGGAAAGGTGCCCCAAATGCATAAGAGCTGGAGGATGGAAAGGGTGGCTGGAAAATGCTGCTGTTTGGACAGGATGTGGCTGTGGCACCCAGGAATGCACAAGAGCAATGCCCACCTGCACAAGACTTTGCTCATCAGCCTTCTATCAGAAATGATGGAAGAGCTCATAAGGGTCTCCCCCGCCTAGAGGAGCTAAAGGAAGTTAAAGGTTGCAGAAGTAAGAGAGAATGTAATTCCTTAGGGGAGTAGCCACTGGTACATTTCCCTCACTCAAGCAATTAACCTCGTACACTTGCTTATTCAGGCAACCCTAACTAAAGAGTAGCTTTCCTTGCATTCCCAGCAGGAGAGGGACTAGGGAAGAAGAGATTTGATGGGAGGGGGAAGGAGATAAGAGAGGGCAATAAGGAAGACATTGATCATGGAGCATCATATATATATATGCATATGTATATGTTATGCGTATGATGTATATATTATTTATATGTATATTTATAAAATTGTGAGGGAAAATTGATAGAGTTCACAAATACACTATATTCTTTTGTAATTATTTTCTGTTTTTTCCTGCCCTCTTTTACTTTTAATGTGTGTGTGTGTGCAAGTTTATATATATATGTGCATGTGAGTATGTGTGTATGTGTGTGTTTGTGCATCTGTTGTACACAAATGTGTGTTCTTAAGAAGACCGGAAAAGAATTTGGGGTATTGTTTCTCATGTACTGTCCACAGATTTTGGAACTAGGATCTCTCAGCTGCCTGGAACTTGCCAGGTAGGGCAATCTGGTTGATCAGCAAGTCCCAGGAGCTTACCTAGTTCAGTTTCCCCATCATTGGGTTACAAATGTGCACCACTGATCCCAGATTTTGTCCATGTGTTCTGGGGATTGATCTCAAGCCCTCATGTTTGTGTGTTTGTATGGTAAGCACTGTGTCTCCACAGTCACTGATTTCCTTTTTTCTTTGATTGATTTTAAGCTCTTACTTTGATAAGCTTTTATTTCAAAATGCTAGCTAGATATTTCCTTCCCCCTCACCTTTTTGTGGAAATCTCAGGATGGTGTGTTGCTTTGAATGAGGCAAGTCTAAGGCGCTTGAATACTTGAATAGTTGGGGGAAGTGTTTGGAGGCTTAGGAGGTGTGGCCTTGTTGAAGGAGGTATGGGCTCTCAGTGTTTCCCAGTGTGCTCTCTGCTCTTGCCTGTGGATCAAGATGTGAGCCCTGCACCGCTGCCCCAGCCACCAACCTCCACACTCTTGTTCCCCCATCATGACCTCTGACCCTCTGTAACTAAATCCAATTAAAATTTTTCCTTCACAAGTTGCTTTGGTCATGGTGTTTATCACAGCAATAGAAAAGTAACTAAGGCAGAAATGGTTTAACGTAGGTGTTCCAAAGAAATCTCGGTCATTTCCTCTGCACCTGTTGCTTTCCTTTTTATTCTGTATGACATGGTCTATATCACTGAATTTCTAATATTTATTATATGCTTTTCATTTATAAGTTCTAATGTCTCTTTTATATATTAATAATCCTTAATTTCCTTTCCTTTTCTTTAAATATGTTAAGCATACCTATTTTACATAGTCTTCTCATAGTCTGTTATGTATTTCTCCACTTTGCTTTTTCACACAAAGTTTTTTCATATAGTAGATTCTAATAATAGTTTTTCCTCCTCCATCTCCTCCCAGATCCTCCCCATTTTCTCACCCACCCAAATCCACCATCTTTCTTTCTCTTTCACATTAGAATACAAATAACCATCTAAAAATAATAATGAAATGAAATTATATTAAATAAAAACAAAATAAAGAACAAAACAAACAGAAGAAAATAGTCAAAAAAAAAAGGTAAAGGAACACTTACAGATGCAGGTACATACATGTTTGTCCACATAGAAATCCCATAAAAACACAAAACTGGAAGCCATTACATATATGCAAAGGACCTGTAAGGTTAAAAAATTGATTAAAGCCCTGCCAAAGCATTATGAAAAAAGAATCTCCAAAAATGTCATATTTACTACTGGGAAAGTCGCCTGGCTCTAAGAATGGTTTGTATGTCCAGTGAGACTCAATGGAAGAAAAGTAGGTTTTCTGTTTGTGAGTGGTTATCACTTGGCGATAACTCTGAGTTAGAGACTGAGACTTGTGTTCACTTCCTTTCAGTCCTGGGACTCTGTCTGGTTTAAACTCGTGCAGGCCCTGGACATGCTGCCCCAGTCTCTGTGAGTTTGTTAGTTTCAACTGTAGGGTAAAAAGGCCAGCCAAAGAAACTCACCCTGGTCCTGAAATCAGAGCTAGTGAAGGAAACCCACCCTGGACCTGAAGCCAGTGTCAGTGAAAGAAACACTTTATCCCTGAACCCAGAACCTAAGCAACATACCCAGACTCTGAAACCAGAGTCAAAGAAATACACTTTGGCCCTGGAACCAGAACCAGTGAAAGAAATATGCTCTGACCCCAACACTAGAGCCAAAAAGAAAAAAAAAAAAAACCAGTGAAAGGAATACAGTTGGGCCTTGAAACCAGAGCCAACTCTGCCCTTGATCAACTGGACACAAAACCCACCAATCCCTGAGCAGGAAACCAACCAGTCCCTGAGCACAAAATCTAGCACTCTGACCTTGAACCCAGAGTCAGTAAAAGAAACACACCTGGGTCTGAAACCTGAGCCATTGAAAGAAACACTTTAGCTCTGAACTTAGAGCTAAAGAAACATACTTTGTCCCTAGAACCACAGCTGCTGAAAGAAATACCCGTTAGCTTTGAAACTAAAGCCCAACGGCTAAAAGGGCCAGTAAAAGAAACACAGTTTGGCCTTGAAACCAGAGCTAACTCTGTCCCTAACCATCTAAACCAACCAATCCCTGAGCAGGAAAACTATAATCCTTAAGCAGAAAATCTTTTCCCTGGGAAAACACTGTCCCAAAGAAGTCCTATATAAGCCCCTTTGCCTGTTCAGAAACATCTCAAAGAACAAGGCAAGTAAAATTGTGTTCTGAAGCTAGTAAAAGAAGACAGCATGGTTGCAAGATATGAGCTATTTACCACATAAAAGTGAAGCTGCTTGGCTCGTTCTGTGTGTCTGTTACTCTATACTCAGGAAGAGAGGAAGGAGGAGCCAAGTTCCAGCTCAGCCTCAGTTAAACGGAAAGATGCTGTCCCAGAACAGCCTCAGTTACACGGAAAGATGTTGTCTTAAAAAACAAAGTCCCACCCAAACCAAACCCCAAACCAAAATATATGTCTAACAATTTCTTTTATACTAGCCATAATCAATTTAAATCAGAAATTTAGAACAAATAATATTTCTGTTTATACCAATAAGTAAAGCACTTAGGTGTTTCTAACAAAGCTTTTAATACCTACCTGTACTAGGAAAACGCCCAAAAACTCCAATAAAAGAAAAAGACTTGAATAAATGGAGAGACAGTTTGTTTGTGGATACAAAGTCCCAGTCTTCCTCTGTTTCCCTTGTGAAAATACAGGTCTCCCAGTGTTATCAAACAAATATAGCAAATTACAATGAGACTAGGCACAAACCCTTATATCAAGCCTGGACGAGGCAATCCAGCAGGAGGAAAAAAGTCCCAAAAGCTGGCAAAGGACTCAGAGACAGCCCCTACTCCCACTGTTAGGAGTTTCACAAGAGCACAGAGATGCACAACCATTATGTAATGCAAAGGACCTAGGGCAGACCCCTGAAGGCAAACCCTCTGACCCTGATATGTCGCCACACCTCCTATGTCTCACTTTAATTGTTGCTGTGCTTTGGGTCTCTCTTTTGCAATCTCTCTGCCTGCTTTCAGCCCCACACAGGACTTCGATAAATCTCAGTACACTGAGATGCAAGCGCAGACAGCCCATAAGTCTTTCACAAACCCACAGTCTCTATTTATAAGCGGTTATTGATCATTGTCAGAGGACTCTATCACAAACAACTCAGACTCCACATATTAAATCTCTTTACTATATTTTTTCAGTAAACTCTTTCAGTTATATTTAGTTAATGGCAAGATCCTCTTTCAATTTTATTTGGTTAATGACATTGCTTGTTACACAGTACCCTGTAAGCAAGAAAATTGGGTGGTTTTTAAAGAAATAACCACATCACATTTGAGTACAGAGAAACTGCTTTTCCTACTGTTGATATCTGTTTATCCCTCATCTTCCTGGTCCTACTGCTACCTGTTGATGTGTACTGTGGCTTGACTATTTATGTCACGCTTAACTTCCTCTTTAAAAGCATTACTCTTCAGGGAAATGGCAACAGGAGATGGAGCCATTGGAAGGTAATTATGTCATGAAAACATTTGGGATAAATGAAAAAAGATAGGGTCTTTCTCTTTATTCTGTGTCAGGTAAAGATACAATAGGAAAAACACAGTCTGAAAACCAGGAAGAGAACTTGAACAACCACCCATGCTGGATCCTTGAGCTCAGCTTTTCACGGTACAGAGTAGTTTAATTTCCACTGTTTAACCCACACAGCAGTGCCAACAGCTCACGGGAGCATGTGGCATACCACTCCACCACTTAATAGTTTAAAATGCTGTGTTTTTACTGCTTGTTTCTTGTGCTTCGATGGCTTTAGGTAGACAGCTTTACACAGACACTGTCTTTTAGTGTCGGATTTTGCTTTGGGTTGAAGTCATTTCAAAGATGGACAGAAGTAGATACTGGAAACTTCATGGTGACGTCTTGGCAACACCTGTGAGTGGCCCTACCAGAGAGCCTGCCCTTCTCATAGTACCGTGATTGCTTCTAGGCAGCAGTGTTCTAAAAGCCAGTGCTTCGAGAAATGGGTAGAAAAAGCCAGAGGGAATAGAAGGGCTATTCTCACAAGTGACAGAGCCTCCCTGCTCCCAAGCTGTTGGCCACAGCAGTGATAAGACAGAGAAAAGTTGATAATAAATGCTCCTCAGTGAGAACAAGGTTGAGTTGCAGAGAGGCAGAAGAGGCAGGAGCTGTCTTCTGCAACGCTCTTCGGAAAACACAATCTTAAAACCACCACATCTTTTCTTTTGTCCTTGCTTGTAACTCCTCAGTAGGAGTCAGGTCGACTGAGTAGCTGATTACCTGTTGAGTAATCTCGCCATCTGACCAGTCCTGTACTGTGCTCCAGTCATCCGTTTACCTCAAATAATAGTTCTTAAAGGCATGCGACAATCATTAATGAGCTGTGTTATTTCTGACCCGCCAGGCTGCTGTTCTCTTGGCACTCAACCTCGCCTCTTTGTGATTTCCTCTGGTCCCTCTCTCCTCATTTTCTATCTCTTCTGCTTATTTTTCCCATCACTCAGCTCTCTGCTTGCTCTCCTTCATCACAGCGGCGGCTCTGGGCTGTGCTCAATGCTGATTGTGCTTCCCATCCGTCTCCCACGAGCTCCACTTACTCAGGTTTTTTTTCCCCCCTGCATGGCACTCTTACAGTACACATCACATTCCTCATTTATATTATTTACTTTCCATGTTCCTCACTGAGCTGAGCAACCGGAGGTCAAAGGCAGTGTCCTGGTCACCTTTACAGCATCATTACCAAGTCTGATTCAGAGTTGGCTATCAGTGTTTGTTTTCCGAGATAACTTACGATTTTAAAGATCTTGGCTTTTTATATGGGTCAGAAGCAAGAAGATGAAGCGGCAGCAGCAAATATAAAATTCATTGTTGAGACTCGAGTGATTTGCTTTGGTGCAAATTTGAGAATCATGATACACTCTCTACAAATAATTTAATTTAAACAAATATAAAGAAAATAAAGAGAGAATACTTTGGAGAATAGAAAACTTTGAATAACTATGATATACTTTGAAAATGCCTGCCAAAGTAGCATTTGGAGACTCTACCTATTTCTGAGTCTGTCTGACCTGACTGTGTATTTCAGACCTGGAGGGAAAATCATAGAACAGCCTCAAGGAGCCCATAGTCTACTGTAAAGTAACCCATCATAGAACTGCATAATCACTGGCATAGCCCTGATATAATCACCTCACCTCGATAGCACGCACCCTGACGGATGGGACATCACCGTGTTTTAGGACTTTGTGCCAGTTCAGGTCTTGTGTCTGTTAGTACCTGGGAGTTCTTTTAATTATTTTTTCTTTTCCAAAGCACATTTATAATGCAAATAGTCACTAGATGGGCACAGTGTGCTTGCCTGGAATCTCAGCACTTGGGAGGCTGAGGCAGGAGAATTGTCGTGAGTTTAAGATTAAGCTCTGGCTACAAAGCAAGATCCTGCCTCAACACCAAAAAGAGGGAAAAAAAAGAATTACAAAGGAAAGCCATAAATCATGAGCCTTTAGGTATTGCAAAAATGAATATGGGGTTGGGAAAAAAAAACCTGGCAACAGTAAATGGTCTCTGTCGCGTCCCACAGTGCACCCGCTGCTCTGAACTCCACGTGTGTTGTCTGTGATGTGACACTGCCTACATCTTAGCCGGAAACACCTTACCACAGAGTGAAAACTGCTGCGTGTATGAATAGAAGTGGTTTTTTTTTCTGCACACAGTTTTATACTCCTACAGAAATACAATGGTTTAATTATGGAAGGTGTGTTTTAATATTTTTCCCACCGTCATTCTTCAGCATGTGAGAATCACATCAATATGTCTTTGGATTTTACTGTGTTTGACTTTAAAATTGCTATTTGAGTTACTGACCTGAGTTTCATAAAGATCATTCAATAAATTTCAGCTAGGGACTAGGACAAAGTCTCCAATTTTGAAATCACGCTGAAGTGATGGAGGTGGGTCTTGTAATAATAAAGAAACTGCCTCGGCCCTCATAGGACAGAAAATTAGGTAGGCGGAGTAGACAGAAGAGAATTCTGGGAGAAAGAAGCTTAGGAAGAGTCGCCATGATGCTCCCACTCCAGACAGACGCAGGTTAAGATCCTCTCTGGTAAGCCAGCTCGTGGGCTACGCAGAATATTAGAAATGGGTTAGAACAATATGTAAGAGCTAGCCAATAAGAAACTGGACCTAGCCGGGCCAGGCAGTGTTTGAAAGAATACAGTTTCCGTGTAATTATTTCTGGGTATAAACTAGCCATGCGGGCGGCCGGGTGCCGGGGACGCAGCCCTGCCGCTCCTATTTCAACATATGGCGCCCAGCGTGGGGCTAAATCCACTTAAAAACCTGAGAAGCCTTAAAAATAAGGGAAACAGAGTTTAACACAGATTTTTGCTGTTTTGTTGGTGACATGCTGTAGAGAGATTCCTGATTCAGCAACAGCAGCAGAGAAAAAAAGCTGCGTCATTTTAAAGCGCGGCTTCCTGGTGCTATGCTGCCAGCGTGAACTCTGGCTTTAAAGCATTTCAAGGCTTTTATGGGACTGGATGTTTCTGTTCCCACTTGGGATCGGAGGAGATTGCTCTGAGACCTGCCGATGGCTCAGCGTTCCCTGCCTACACCTGGGCAGATGGCGGAATCAGGCTTAGGCAGGCGGAAGAGCATGGCGGATTCCTGCTGCCATACAGAGACGCGTTTTCAGACTGCGCAGTGCTCTGCGTGTCAGATTTGGCTGTAACTTGGATAAAAAGAGTTTCTGTGCTGCACACTCAGTCTCAAAATTAAATTGCTGATTGCGGCTCCAATGTAAACTGCTGTTTGCCTGTAACTGTGCTCAGCTCAAAAGCACCAAATGACTCTGAGGCAGGAGCGGCTGCTCCTTGCTGAACTGTGCTGATCTCAGGCAGGAACTACCGTAATTACCTTAAAACCGTGCAGTTAAGGTTTAGACTGGGCAGGACACAGGCAGTACCGTATTACCTATACATGGTGCAACTTAAGTTTTTAAGAAATGCTTAACATTTTAAGAAATGCTCCTGGATAATAAAAAAAAAAATACAGATTCACAGTAAAACAGATTCAGACACCGTTGGATGAATGTACGTAGGCTTGGGGAAAAAAAGAGAATATAAAGAATAAAGTTAATGTCTTAAAAAGAAAAAGGGTAAAGTCTTTAAAGAGACAGAGTACAGAAGTACAGATAGTTATAGATTAAGAGAAATAAAGAAAAATAAGCCACGTAAAAATGAAAAATTCACAGAGAGTCTGGATTATGTACATTGTGTTTTCTTTAAAATTTTTGACTGTGAAGGAGCTAAGTACAAAGAGACATTTTATTATATGGGCTGCTAAGCTGAACCTGCACATATGTTCTAAAGGTATCTTGACTTCAAAATTTGGATCTAAGGATATGATGCTTTGGAGAGGGTCTTCTTTTGTTTCCACAGAGGATGTGACCCTATGGATTGCATCTATCCCGGTATGGTATGATAGACCACGCCCTCCTGAAAGGTTGCTGTGAACACCCTCAAAAAATTACTTCACTCAACTGCCAACCGAGATGAACCTGACACACAGGTTACACCCTAAATGATCTGATTAACAGTGCCCCCATTCAGCAGGAAGCAGTTTGGAGAGAAAAAACTACGCCCATGTTCCCAAATATTGTTTATAAATGTTCTTTTACATTTAAAGGGGGATATGATATAGATATGAATAATTTGCATTGGTATGGATTTTAAGGTCAATTTTGTTATATGTATATGTATTTTTGAACTTGATTAAGGTATTGTGATTATGTAGTTCACTTAAAATGTAATGTATAATTAGGAAATATAGGTTGTTAATGGATAATCATTGCTAATAGTTAAGCTTGTAGTCATGTTAGTTAGATTTTCTAGATATATAGAGATATATTTCAATTAGATAGGCATTCTTCATATCTTTCAAAGACTGCAGAATATGGCATTTAAAATATTTTAATAACTTAGGACTTTTCATGACAAGGAGACACGTCTGCTCCTGGCAGCACCAGCTACTTCAAGAGGAAGATGGGCATCGAAGAGGATCCTTATGGAGTTGGATAGTCATTTGGGCAAGAAACTGCTCTTGCCTGGACTGTTGCATAAACTGGACACAGAGAACCCTCAGAGAGAGGACTGCTGAACTTGCCTAAAGGTGAGATGGTCTTTCGGGGTTCCTGATTCATGAAAGAGTCTACAAGACATTCTACAGAACACAGCAGAAAGTGACTGAACTGTCTTTAAAATTTCCTGCTTCATGGAAATGTATCTGGATACCATGGGCCTGTAGGCCGAAGATGGATGCCCCAACGGTACAGAGGAACTTTGGGTGACTGTCCAGGCAGCGAGATGTCTCTGTCATTTCTAGAGTTTTCTTATTTCTTGTTTACTTAGATAATATTATATCCTTCTGGAGTCTTTGATGGAGTTGAAGAATAAATAGTTATAGTTTTCCTTAGTTATGATAAGAGATAAAATAGATATAAATATTGTAACTGTAATTCTTACTTGATAACTGTTTTGTTATATGTAATTTTACTATGCTAAAGTTAAAGCCTTTCTTTTTTGTTTAAACGGAAAAAGGGGAAATGATGTGGGAATGATTTCTTACTAATAAAGAAACTGCCTTGGCCCATTTTATTGGATAGAAAATTAGGTAGGCGGAGTATACAGAAGAGAATTCTGGGAGAAAGAAGGTTAGAGGAGGAGTCGCCATGATGCTCCCACTCCAGACAGATGCAGGTTAAGATCCTCTCTGGTAAGCCAGCTCATGGGCTACACAGAATATTAGAAATGGGTTAGAACAATATGTAAGAGCTAGCCAATAAGAAACTGGACCTAGCCGGGCCAGGCAGTGTTTGAAAGAATACAGTTTCCGTGTAATTATTTCTGGGTATAAACTAGCCATGCGGGCGGCCGGGTGCCGGGGACGCAGCCCTACCGCTCCTATTTCAACACTGAAGTACTTCTGCCATTTTGTATCGTGCCTTCAAAGTTGCATCCCCAGCGCAGACAATTATAGAATCAAAATGAGATTCAACTGGGAAAAGAATGGAGATGCTTAATGGTCCTAGAATAACAAATATTCAGTAAGAATTTGCCAAGATTTAATTCTTTGTGTGAAAATAAAAAAGCATATTTATCTTATTAGTATATACATGTGTTTTTGTTTGATAAATGATAAAAGTGTCTATATAATAAACAATTGTTCCAAAATAATTTTCTTTGGAATTTATTTTCAGTAAACATTTGTACTCCTGTTTTATATATTTATGAACTCAAGGCTGTGTACAAGTTTCTCTGGGGACAAGGGATTGCTACTGGAAAATGCTTAAGAAGGTCTTCCCTGGAGCACCCGACCTTTTCAGGAAGTTCTGAGTTCAGAAAGTGGCTTACGTTTGGGGGTTGGCTGAGGGTGCCAGGCTGTCTTTCTGAGCGGGGTTAGATGTTTGCTCAGGTCACGTGGTGCTTTTCTGCGTGTACAGACGTGGCTCAGGTAACTCCCGTCTTCTGGGAACTCACGCGATCAACTTGCTGGCAGCACAGATACGTGCAGACTGAACACTTCCGATGGCTGCTTTCACTCGTTCCCCCAGGAAGGGGAACTCACCTAGGCTGGGGGGCTTGGGGGGCTTCAGTCTGCCTGCCAGTCTCAAGGCCAGGAGCTGCCATCGCTTCATGGCCCTTGGGTTTCCCATTCCAGTGACTAGCACGAGCTTCCTCAGGCCTCTTCGAAGGTGATAGAGCTCCCTTCAGAGATCAGTTGGTAAAACATGTGCCATATCAGCGCAAGCACACATGATGTGAGGGACAAATTTATCCTGATAGTTCAACTTCCCAGAGCCTCTGAATCAGAAGCAGGTCTGTCTGCCTGCCTTCCCTATCTCCTCCCTCCCTCGCTTCTTCCCCTCCTGCTCCCTCTCCCTCAGTCCCTTCCTTCTTTCTCTATTTTTTTGTTCTGGATGTGTGTACCTGTGTGGAGGTATGTAGACACCTGTGCCTATGTGTGCGAGAGCTACATGTGGACATTGGGTATGTTCCTCCACATCTCTTCACCTTACTTTTAGAACTCTGGTCTCATTAAACCTGGGGCTGTGTAAGGAAACAAGCCGAGCAAGCCAAGGGAAGCAGCCCTAAGCAGGGTTTCTCCGCGGCCCTTGCTTGGCTCCGCCTTCAAGGTTGCTGCTCGGCTTCCCTCAATAATGGGTTTTACCACGTGAGCCAAAGCAAAACTTTTCCTTCCCGAGTCGGTTTTGGTGAGTGTTTTATCACAGCAATGTAGACCGAAACCAGGATGCAGCCAAACCAGGGCCTCTTGGATCCTCTGAGTGTCGCCATTGAAGTCAACACATTTTCTACGGTCATCTCGCACGTGTTTTCAATTTCTTTTAGGAAACTGATGTAGGTCTTTTGGAATGTGTTTTCTATCTCTCGCCGGTAGGGGGCACACTGGGACTGGCGTCTAGTTACAGGCCCGTAAGCACAGACTGGCTGTGGGGCGGGCTATGAGGAGGCCCAGCATTGTCCTGCACATCCCCGCCACAGAGAGTTCACAATTGGTGCTAATCCCTTCGGACTGGACAGGAAAGGCTGACTAGGTGTTCCAGCTCCAATGCCAACGGGCTCGAGGCCCAGGAAAAGCCCATGTTTCATTTTGAGTGTGAAGGCAGGAAAAAAAAAAGATAACCCTAGACAAACCTAAGAGCAGAATTTTAAGGGAGCCATATTTCGGTACCATATTTGGAGAAAGTTGTGGACGTTTACAGCAATTTAAACACAAAACAGATTCGAGGGGAAATTCACTCCTGCAGAAAGCAGTGTGAGGGTGAAGTGGGTGTGATGACGGCTAACACGCAGGTCTAGGTCCAGCTGCTGGTGGTTTCTTTTCACAAACATCGATCCAGGTGTGTGTGCAAGACATATGTTCACATTGTTATTACTTCCCATAGGTTTGGGGCCATGTAAACCTGCAGTGTGATAAATAAAAAACAGTTTAGGAACCTAGATGGCGCTAGAGAAAACACTGCTCAGGGGATGGACTAGGAGCTGCCGGAGACTCTGGTCCTTCCAACTGAATGGGAAAACAGAATTGTTCTTTCTAACGCCGTTGCTTCATTTCCTAGGTATTTAAATTAAGCTGACAGGGTTAAGAAATATTGGCCCGTCACAGCAAAATATTCATTTGCTTGTAAATGATAACAGAAAACGTGTCACATTTGTAAAAAAATAGCCAATTAATCATTAAAGACCATTCTGTAAATATTAAATGGTCCATGTATTTTCCTTTCTAAACATAAAATATTTATGGGGTTAAAATTTTTATTTGAAGCTTAGTAATTTTTAAAGAAGTAAACTAAAAAAACCTGACAGATAACTGAGATTAAGAAACATTTTAAATAAATAAATAAAAATAAAAAAAGAAACATTTTAATCCATTTATTTTTCTACATGTTTGGATTATTTGGTCTGTTTGGTTTTGATCATATCATAGAAATGCTGGAGTAATAGCCAAATGCTTTCTTGTGTTTTTAGAGTTAGAGGCAGGGAATACTATTGGAAATTGAATTCTCTGGTTCTAATGATTGGCATTTAGAACGTCAGGTTAGAGACTTTTCTCTTCTCAGCTCTGCCTGGGGTGCTGAGGAAGGCGTGGCCAGGAGTGAGTTTGCTGTCGGAGAGAAAGAAAACTCTGGTCTCGTGTTCTTCAGATCTGAGGAAGGCAGTTTGAGAAACACGATGAAAAGCTCTGTCCTCTGAACCATAGCAGAAAGAGTTCAGAGCAGCAGGTCCCCGTGACCATATTCGTGGCTTTCGCGGAAGGATAAAGAATGGCTCTAGGCAGCAGGTGGAGAATCAGGTAGAAGTCAGGAACTAGACAACGTGATAGGAACGGACTTGTGGTAAGCGGAGTCTTAGAAGACAGGCTGTCTGGTAGTTAAATGCACAAGTCAGAAATTATTATCAAAAAAGAAGTTTGCATTTAAAAGAAAAGCAATAAAAACTGTTTGGATCTGCATTGTCTGATGCAGTTAATGGGGGGGGGGGAGGGAACACAAGCAAACAGGGCTTATGTGATAAACACATTAAAAGACTTTGCCTTGTATCCGACATGGTGCACTGACATTATGTTGGGTCTTATGTGTTTGGAAAACATGGTTTGACTTACATTCCTGCTGTAAAGCAAGAGTCAAGATTTCCCTTCCTGAGGAGCTTCAGTCAACTGCTGTATGACAGACTGCAGTGTCTGCAAACGCTTGTTTTGTTGTGCTCTTGTCCTGTGAAGTCTTTTGTTTTGCTTACAGAAGCCTTTTTCCCCTTACAAAACTTTTTATTTAGTACTGGTTACTGAAAAATACACTTACGAGCACAGTTACTCAAGCAAGTTGCTGTTGTATATATCTTCCATTCTGCCATAGCTGTATTTCCCCCAGTTGTCAAGGAGGTTTGTGGTAAGGGGTATTACAGTGGAGGAGGAAAATTAGATTTCTGTACTAGATGTGGCCAGTCCACATGGAAACACAGGGCAGATGAAAGGCTGTCAGGGAGTGCCCACCGGAATGCCTCTGCCCCTTATGGTCGTCTCCTCGCTCAGATCCAGGCTCCACCTTGAGACCAAAGCTTAGTCACAAAAATAAAATCATTATGAATGGAATATGAAAATAAAATAATTGCCAACACTATCAGAATGACATTCTTGGTCATCATGTAAACTGATTCCTGAGCTTTCTTGGCATTAGATTATTTGAAATTTGCTTTGGTTAATAGAATTGCTTAGAAAGATTATGGTATTGGATGCATGCTGTAGCTTTCATTGATCCATTTCAACGCTTATAAACTATATAAATGAGAGATCAATATTAGCATTTCATTTACTAATTTTAAAAACAAAATCCATAATAAACCACGTACATTGTACCTGAAGGTGTTTGGTTGATAGTTTTGTATTTCTTAAATGGAACATAAAGAGAATTTATTGTCAACTAGGAAAATAATTCAAACTCTTATAGCTTGCTCACTTTATTATTGTATACCTAAAGGGAATTTAAATTTTTCTTTTTGAAACATTCCTTTCTATTGGTACATCTATTTTATGAAGCCCTTTTTAGAAGAAAGTATATTAAAAATGAAATAAGGATCCGCTACTCACATAATGTACTTTAAAGTAACAGAATAATCTAATTAACAAAGCAAAATAATACCAGATATTATGAGTGGTGCAACTTTTATAGATTTGGTAAGGAATTCAATGAGCTGCTATCTCCATCACATTTCAAAGTGTTATTTTCATAAATTAAGAAATATATCCATATGTAATTCTGACTTTAACAGAAATTCTTATTAATTATTTATCATACATCTTTTAAAGGATAATCATAGGTCTGCTAAGAGACTCAGCAGGAAACGATGCTTGTCACAAAACCCAGCCACCCGAGTTGAATCCCTGGGACCCATCTAGATGCAGAGGGAGGGAGGAGAGCACCCATGCACACATATAAATACATGATGGCATTTAAAGAGACGATCATTTGTTATTCGTATTTCTTTGGCCAAGTCCTATTTGTCATTTCAGAAGCATTAATGCTTTAAGTTATAAATACAAAGAAGACTGCAGCACATATCCCTTAACACAATTTCTGGCATTAAAAGTGTTCGCTACACATTTCCCTTCAGACGCATGGCAAGAAGGTTCTGAAGAGCTGGCTTCGCCCAAGGAGATGCTGCCTGATACAGACGATGTGGCAAATATAATTAGTATAACTTTAACAATAAGTTTTTATGGGTATATTGTTATTAGATCCATCTTAAATCATCACGAGTTTCATTTTTGCCTTCATGAGACTAAACTCACTGTTTCATTGTGTACATGACTGATGAAACATTTTACTCCAATTCCTCCCTCCCTTATTACTACAAGCTATTGGTGATATAAAATGATCTACGAGTCAGCTTTAATTAGAATTTTGGTATTGATTAAAGTTAACTGATATATAATGAGTTGGTGTGGGTGGTCCTTCTGTCTATGTGTTGCTCTTATTGGTTAATGAATAAAAAAAAAACTGCTTTGGCCGATAGCAAGGCAGAACTTAGTCAGGGAAAACAAAACTGAGTGCTGGGAGAAAGAAGGCCGAGTCAAGTGAGAAGCCATGGAGCCCCTTTGGAGACAGACTCCTGAACTTTACCCAGTAAGCCACAGTCTCGTGGTGATACACAGATGAATGGAGATGGGTTAATTTAAGACATGAGTTAGCCAGAAACAAGCTTAAGCTACTGGCCAAACAGTATTGCAAATAATATGGTTTCTGTGTGATTATTTCAGGGCTGAGAAGCCGGAAACTAAACAAGCGGCCTTTCCTTCAACAATGAGTATATGTGAAATATATTGTCTTTTCAAGTGAAAGAAAAACAAGAAATCTGTCTTGGAATCATAGCTGTTACACCTTACCTGTTGTCCTGGAAAAGCGGTCCATGCATAAACATTTTATATTTCACTGCTCAACGCCTAGCTCAGTCTTCATAGAAAAGATTGAAATGATCTTTCTCTGAGGTTTCAACAACTAGAGGTACTCCTGCCCTGTGCTGTTTGGGATTGCCTTTAGGTATAGGAGAAAGATGCACAGGTGAAACTTAATACCTAGGATTAACCTATAGAGCATCCCCAGGGTGCCATGGCAACCTAGATAGGAGAAATGGACCTCATAGAGAAAGTTAGAGGGGGCTGCTGTTAAGCCCTTCCCTCACCCAGACTCTACAAGTCTCTCCCACTTCCTGTTTGACAAAACCCTAAAGCATCTTCCTGTTGGATCTCTATTTTTCATGATCTTCCACAGTCGCCAAACTTTTTAGGAAGTGGTACTTCATTGCAGGTACTGAAAAACAGACTTGTTAATTGGGTCAGATGTAAGGTCTGCTAACATTTTTCCACTGTTCGGTTTTGAGAAATCTGCTTTTCTACCGTGTCTCATGCTACAAGCTATTCAGTGGGCGACCCTCACGTCATATACTTAAAGAATACCATGAATTCAGGACAACTTTCTGGAGCATCTCTGGGTAAACAGGAGAGTGGTTTGGAGTGTCAGGTCCAAAGCTCAGTATTCCATGTCACCAGAAGATGTCACTGTCAGGCACAGAATGGACTAAGGGAAATGGCCGGTAACTTCTCAGTGCTTCTTTGTGTCTCCCCTCATCTTGCTAAATCTCCTCTGGAGTTCAGTGAAAGAAAACACAGGGCTGAGGCCTTGTCTCCAAGTTGAAAGACTCTGAAAAATTACTACATTCAGAGGATGGGCTTCCCAGACACACACCGACAGTTTTATATTTAAAAAAAATTGCATAACAGTAGAAAAATTCTGCTTTGATTAATCATTGTGTAGAAATTAATAACCACACATTGCATCTGCATGACTTCTGCAGAGGCGTGTGTCTATTGTATGTAACTTTACTACCTATCAACTAAAAAAAAAAAAAAAACCCAGACTGTTTTGTCAATGCCTGCGATTAAAGTAACAGCTCATTTAAAGCATTGGGAACAGGCTGCCAACATACGCATTTTAATTTAAGATGAATGGATGTCACAAATAGAATAAGTACCGCTCGTTTAATTGTGAAGACACTGCTGTTTGTGTTCTGAGAGACATTATCATTGAAGTTTGCTTCAGTCTTGCAAAGCCTGTGTGTGTGTGTGTGTGTGTGTGTAGGCAAGCAACCAAGACTGGCAGGGAAGCCTGTTCACGGCTGAAGGATGTTTATTTGAGGACCAAACACTGAGGGCAGGAAGTGGATACGGATTTAAATCCCGGGTGACAGAAAGGATGGAATAGGAGGTATTTGTGCTTTGAACAGCTGGACTGGACTCAGTTCCCTGGCTGGTTTGACAGGCAGGCTATCAAAGAAAAAGCAATTAGGCAACATCAAGAATATTTTCAGCTGGGTAACTTATTTTTAATGTAAAACTTTGCTAGTTTGCTTTTCTCTTCATTTAGTCCTACACTGAAGTCTACTTTAGTACATGTGTCTATATGTTGAAAAAGAGCAAATTGTGTTGGTTTAGCATGTCTTAAAAACTCCCCTAAATTTAAAAAAATGCATTTCCTTTTCTGACTCACTAGCTGTTTTTGAAAACCAAAGCAGAATTATTTGGCAGTTTATATTTAGCTCATGTTTACTACGTGTCGTCTCTTTTTGAGTTTTTTAAAACATGGATTATTTCCTCCTAGCAAATCTGTGTAATGGCTTTTATTGTTATTGCTATTTTCATGTGCAAATATTGGAATAAAGGTTGGTAAGATATTCAAAGTTACAATGGTAAAGAGAGGCCAGCATGGTACTTACTAAGTCAGGCATGACAGGGCTGCTTTAAAAGCATTCTAAAAATAGCTGGGTGGTGGTGCACACCTTTAATTCCAGAACTCCGGAGGCAGAGGCAGGAGGATCTCTGTGAGTTTGAGGCCAGCCTGGTCTACAGAGTGAGTTCCAGGACAGCCAGGGCTATTACACAGAGAAACCCTGTCTCAAAAACTAGTCCTCCCCCCCAAATAAAACTTGATATTTTTTTATGCGTTGGAATGTTTGTCTGCATGTATGCTTGTGCTCCACATGGGTCCTGGTGCCTGAGGAGGTCAGACAATGGCATCAGATTCTCTGGAACTGGAGTTAACAGTCAGCAGTGAGCATCCATATTGGTGCTGGGAATCTAACCTGGGTTCTTGGTAAGAGCAGCAGGTGCTCCTAACTGCTGAGCCATCCTCCAGCCCCTAAAGCTCTAACCACAGTGTCTCACAGGCTTCTCTGAAATGCATGGCTGTACCATTTGCTGTTTGTTTTCTTACCACTCTGTTGTAAAATTTATTGTTAAAATTTTTCTGCTGAGAGTGAGGTCCACAGTGAGTTTTCACTCTGCTCCTAATTTGAAGCTGTGCACAGAACAGACTGGTTTAGGAGCTGATGGTTGATCTTCTTTTCGTCATTCTGAATGTTCAGAAAAAGAGGGACCATTTCACCCTACTTCAGCACATAGTTCCTTTTCATTAAAAAAGAATGGCAATTGGTGGTTAAGGGGGTCACCAGAATCTAAATGCCTTCAAATTGTGATCTTGTTTTTAAAAACTGTGTATGCATGTTAGTATATATTAAGTGTACAGAATCATGTGGGTTTTTGTTCTTTCTTTCTTTCTTTCTTTCTTTCTTTCTTTCTTTCTTTCTTTCTTTCTTCCTTCCTTCCTTCCTTCCTTCCTTCCTTCCTTTCTTTTTTTTATTTTTTTTTATTTTTTGAGACAGGGTTTCTCTGCAGCTTTGGAGCCTGTCTTGGAAACTAGCTCTGAGTTAAACCAGGCTGAGATTTGCCTGCCTCTGCCTCCTGAGTGTTGGGTGTAAAGGTGAGCGCCACCACCGCCCAGCAACTCTGGATTCTCGGTCGTTAGTGCCCCCACGCCCACTGCCCACACTTGCTCCACTTTCACTGCTAATCACATCGATCTCTGCAAATTCTCCTTTGATTTTCAAGTCTTTTCTAAACCTTCCACGTATGAGAGATGCATGCAGCATCTGTTTGAGTCTGACTTGTTTCACTTAAAACGATCCTCAGTTTTGAGACGGGAAAGGATTTGTCTTACTTTCTTTTTTTTTAATATAATTTTTTATTGAAAAAAAAATTTTCCGCCTCCTCCCCGCCTCCCATTTCCCTCCCCGTCTCGCTTTCCCCCCCTACTCCCTCTCCTCTCCCCCTCC
>NW_026067898.1:1604407-1656004 GCF_014885135.2 Alexandromys fortis
AACAGCATAAAATATCTTGGAGTAACTCTAACCAAGGAAGTGAAAGATCTATTTGACAAGAACTTTAAGGCATTGAAGAAAGAAATTGAAGAGGATACCAGAAAATGGAAGGATCTTCCTTGCTCTTGGATTGGGAGGATCAACATAGTAAAAATGGCAATTCTACCAAAGGCAATTTATAGATTCAATGCAATCCCCATCAAGGTCCCATCAAAATTCTTCACAGATCTTGAGAGGACAATAATCAACTTTATATTGTCTTACTTTCTTTTCTTGCTTTGTGACTGACAGAGCCCATTTGGCAGGCTGGGATTATGGTGAGTACTTGGCCATGGAAAACAGCAGAATTTATTGTCCTGTGTATGAATGCAGGGTCTAACTTGGCACTGAACACAAGGGTGGGTGTCGTAACAGGCTAAAGCAGCCTTCAAAACAATAAACTCCCACATTGCATTTCTAGAGAGGATTTTTTTTTACTGTGAAAGAAATGAGAGACATACTAAGGTGAATATCTATGCCAATTTTTATGGGTTATTGATTCCAACACAACTTTGGAATCTTTTGAGATTTCTAGCGATTAAAGGTGATGAATTATTTATCAACCCAAGGTCAAAAGGACATAGAAGATTTTGTACTGGCAAATAAAATAGAGATTTGCAGAAGGCAGGCCCGGTAGATGTGGTCAGCTAAGCCAGAGTCTTAGTTAATATAATGTTTTGTTTTGAGTGTGTATGTAAGGGAAATAATACCCAATCAGGGTGTCTTAGTGCTTATAAAATTTATATGTTGATGGACTAATATACTTGAATAAATATATCAAAGAACAAACATTTATCAGTCACCTTAATATGAGAATAAAACACTTAAAGGGGGCTTTAGGTCCAGAAAAATCATCGTTAGATGTGTTGAGTTTTAGTTCTTTCTTGAAGGCTTATATAGAGAGTATGTATATAATCATGATTATTTCTTCTGCTTCTCTTACAATGAATAATCTTGGCAAAAAAAAAGGGAGTCTAGTTCCCTGGAGAATTTTTGGTCTAGTTGGGAATGCAAGCCATATCCTACAATCATCTCTCCTTGGATCTGTGAGAATGTGGCTAACGAGCCACAGAGAAGCAGAGAAAGCGATATAATGGTACAATCAAGTCCACATTCATTCAGGGGAGAGGAAAGCGTAGAGCAGCCCGGGGTACAGTTGTGTGCGGTGTGGGCTTTGGCTGGATTGTGAAGTTTGGGTGTGCTTTGAACAGGGGAAAACAAGTGCCAATGTGCCCCTCAGACAGAAACAAATGGAACTGAGATCCTGGAAGCTGTGGTAGCCCAACGCCAGCCAGCTTCCTTTAATGGAGTTCTTAGAATAGGAAGAGTTTTGATGATTAAAAGCCTTTGCTTGATGAATTTCATATTTATTCCAATTTGATTATTACTGGAGAAAACCAATTCCCTTTTAAATTCATTCTCCCATAGGAGAAGAATGTGTGTTTCCTATCAACTAAATTAAGTTAGTAATTTAATTATGTGTATCCAAAAGCACGTAGCTTTGATATTTCTGAGATCAAGATTGATAGAAAAGCTGCTCTGGAATGAATCCTATGCATATTATCATAGTTTAGAAGATGATAATGCTAATACACATTCTACTGTATCAAGAATACAACTGGAATAGTGTCTTTTTGGAATGATCCCCCATTTCTCCATTCCTACCAGGCCTAGTCTACCCACAAGATCTCTTCCATTTCCCCTTCCCAGGAAGATCCAAGCATTCCCATGAGCTCTGCTTGTTACCTAGCCTCTCTGGGTCTATGGATTTTAGCATGGCTATTCTCTACTTTGCAGCTAATACCTTAACAAGTACTGATTACAGGTGTCTAGCCCAACACCAGTGTTTGGTTTATAAAGTATTGGGGACTGCTGGGCTGCTGGGGCTCATGTCTCTAATCTCAGCATTTGGGAGGCAGAAGCAGGCAGATCTCTATGAGTTTTAGGCCAGCCAGCCTGGTATACAAGAGAGTTCCAGGTCAGCCAAGGCTGTTATACAGAGAAAACCTGTCTTGAAAAACCATGAACAAAACCCGGGGACTGAACATTGCTTCATGGTAGTGAGAGTTCTACCAAGTGAGCTGTATCTCCAGATCTTCAAGCTCTGAGTCTTAACGTCTTTCTTGAGGAGCTTGTCTTCACTCTTTTGCAGAAGGCAGACTTTCCATTCTGTGACTCTGGAGGTGTCATTTGGCATTGGAAAGCTGAGACCTAGAGGTATATTTGTTCTACAATCTCCAGGCCCTTCGGGAGAGCAACATGACTACATAGGGTCAGAGGCTTTTAGGAAAGACTCAGCAAACAGGGGCACAAGACCCAGGCTTCTTAGCAGCAACAGTGTGAGCGTTCTGTTTGATTTACCTAAATAACTGCTGGCTGGTGGGGAATTGAAGACTGTTCAAGGATGATTAGGCATAGTATGTGACTCCCCTCATCAGGGGTCTTTGGTTAGACGACTCTATCTATCTATGACGGAATCGTAGAGAAGCCACTAAGGGCTGGTTTAGCTTAGATAGAAAGGAGGGGTTGGAATGGGTATTTCAGGTCTTACATTGCAGGAACCTTGGTTTAATGCCACAGCTGCATATTTTAAGGATGAAGGTTACCAGTAAATCAGCAATACAGTGAGAGTTAGTACGAATTATGAGACACTTCTGGACGTACTGGCTCTCTTACTTTACTTGAGTTTACATCTTCTAATGTCATCTTTTCTCTGGGAGGGGCAAGTATTCAGTATTTATCATTGCATGTATTATAATTTAATGAGTTTCTAAGGCCTTAGCTAAGTGACAATTTTGGCTTTGATAACAGTTTTGCTACATTTACTAAGGGTGTTGTGTCTTTTAAACACATACCAATGATTTTATATTTACTATTTGAAATTTTCAGGCTGATGCAGCTACTGTGTGTTTTATAATTTAGATGATTCAGGATGTGATTGCAAGGAAAGACATTATACCAATGTCCTATAACCTAAATGATTGTCAATGCATAGAAGTTAAATTTAGGATGGGCATTTCCGGTCCTTAAGTACTACTTAGCTTTCTCTTTATGGGCTTGGATTACAATTGTCACACAATATATGGGGCAGTAAAATAGAGTCTTAAGGAACTCCATTCTTAGATAATCATTGCTGCTCTTAATTCAATAGCCCCAGGGTATTGACTGAGTTTAACACATATGAATGCCAATTTTAAGTTCTTTCTGGAAAGGCTGAAAGGTTTTTCATTATTCCACATTGAATCTTAAATTTCTAATTCTGACTCTACTTCCTTTGAGGGATTCAGAAAACTCAATGAATTCTCTTCTCATACCCGTGTAGGAGCGACCTGAAGCAGTAACATCAATGCTGAAGGACTTACTAATAAACCTATGTCAGAAATAGTAAGTTATACAAAGCAGAATTTAGCAAAGGAGTCCCGCTTCCAATAGGACGGGAAGACAAGTAGTACACTAACCAGGCTTGTTAGAAAGTATAGAAATGAAGATTCTCCACTATAATGGAAGTTTAGGGTTGCTGAGAATGTTGTTCCTAATGTTTATATACGAAGATGGTTCCCTTATAAGAGTTACTGTGAACTGTGCACTGTGAACTGTGGTTGGTATATAATGAATAAAAAAACTTTAAAAAATTGCTATGGTCATAGTGTCTCTTCATAGCAATAAAAAGCCAAATTAAGACATACATCAAATAACAAAATAAAAAATTAAAACGCCTGTCTTTATTCCCATAAAGAGATAGCAATAGCAGGAGATGTGTTGATATGTTTACAAGGCAGAGTGTATTTGTGGTCTGTGCAATACCTCCTCTCCTCTCTATGTTATCAATAGTGATGCTGTCTATATTAGGTCAGGATTAGTTGAGGGGATATGAGAATAAAGGAAAGGAGACTGACCTCTTCAGAACAACTCGAGTCTCTCCACTGGAGTGGAAACTGACGGTCTGTGGCACAGGGGACTCGGGGCTGGCTGTATAGGACAGAAAAGGAGACCTGGGGGATGGAAGGTTTCATTTGCAGGTGAGTTCCATGCAGTCTCAAGGTGGTAAACATAAAGGTTGCTGTGACAATCTTAGCAAAAGCTTGTAGGATCCTAAGTGCACACAGGTCAAGCTGACTTTCCTCTCTGGAGGAAGCCTCTTAGCCCACCTGAGGCTTTTAGGTCATTAACCCTTCAGGTCAGGGTTACAAAAACACGCTAGTTTTCTCTGTAGATTAAAAAATTAAAAGGGCAGGGAAAGTTAGAAAACCAAAGTCAGAGTTTATTAAAAAATAATTTAAAAGAAAAACCACAGGACAGGCCAGCTGAATCTTATTAGCTGCCTGGAGGAGAAGAAAGGATAGGAAAAACAAAGGTGTAGCATTTGAGGAACACTGGAATGGAGTCAGCCACACTTCTCAGAGACCACGCACCAGAGAGAACACACTTAGGTTAGGTTCTGGCCAGAATCTGAATGAAAGAAGGAGCCATTAAAAGAGAAAGTTGTACCTTTAGAATCAGGAGTCAGGTGGCCTCACTTGGTTGAACTTCATGACGTTGTTGGGGACTGTGCCAGCTGGCAGGAATTTGGGGAAGAAAGTACATCATCTCACTAAAGAAATACGACGCTGCTGTCTCTTTAGGAAGGTTTTAGGCCAGCCCACCTCTCTAGGGTGGTTCTGAGTGGTGGTTCATTAGTCAGGCAACCGAATTAAGTCCTTTGTGTTTTGGGTAGCTTGGAATTTCAGGTTTCCACCCAGGTCAGAGATTTTCATCTGTTTGAAGGACCAGAAGGAACTAGTTTTTCTTTGTAAGTTGTGTTAGTAGAACCCTGATTTTGTGTCTACTGCAAGTACTTTCCCTCTTTCATATTCCTAGGCAGTGAGAAATGGTTGTGGGTCTTGGGTATAATTTATCAAGTTTTCTTGGTCATTTCACTCATACTGTCTCAGATTTTTTTTTTGTCATGGCTCACATCAACCAAAAGAAGTTAACAGTTTTTGGCAGTTCTATTCAAGCAAAAATGTTTACTTTCTAAAAAAGTGGTAGCTATTTTAAGAGCTAATTAGGAATGACTTAAAGAAAACCTGTTTAGAGACAGAGGCAGCAAGTTTAGGGCCTGCACAGGTCTGCCCCAGTTTCTCTGCATATATTATAGCTTCCAGGTTAGAGCTTTTTATGGGGTTGCTGAGTGCACACATGAGTGAGGTTCTGACTCTTGGGCTTCTCTTGGGCTCTTTTTCTTCTGTTGGTTTGTTTTGTCCAACTTCAACGTTATGTTTTTGTTTTATCTTATTGTACGTTTGCTGTGGAATATTTAATTATGTAAAGATGTTATATTTTTATACTATAGAATATTACTTTCATTTAATTTTATACTATAGAAAATGACTTTAATTTTTATACTATAGCATATCACTGTAACTGTGTAAAGGTGTGTTACATTAATTTCTGCTGCCTTTGTTAATGATGTAAAGATGTGTTACATTTATTTATGCTGAATTTGCTTGATTATGTAAAGACCTGTTGGTACCTTCCCAAGGTACTGATTAGCATAAAAAGGAGCCAAATGACCAGTAGCTAGGCAGAGAAAGGATAGCCAGAGCTGGCAGGCTGAGAGAATAAGTAGGAGGAGAAAGGTAGACAGGAGAAGAGAAGAAGGGGAAAGAGGGGCACATGCCTGGGTTAGGAACCAGGCAGCTGCCAGTCAGTCAGTCAGCCATGGAGACAGCAGGAAAGTGAGATAGGAAGAAAGAGAGAGAGAGAGAAAGAAAGGAAGGAAAAGAAAGAGAAAAAGAAAAAGAAAGGAAGGAAGGAAGGTGGGTGAAGGGAAGGGAGGAAGGAAGAAAAAAGAAAGAAAAAGAAAGAGAGAGAAAAAAGAAAGAAAGAAAGAAAGAAAGGAGAAGGGAAGAAGGAAGGAAGAAAGAAAGAGAAAAAGAGAGAAAGAGAGAAAGAAAGGAAGGAAGGAAGGTAGGTAAGTATAAAGTCCTGAAGCAAAACCCAGCGAAGAGAAACAGATTAAATTCTAAGAGCTAGCGAGAAATGAGCGTAAGCCAAGGGCAAGCATTCATCACTAACATTAATCCTCAGTGTCATGATTTGGGGGCTTGTTGGTGGCCCTAAAAGAAAAAGCTTGCTACATTTTTATTTTGTTCTGTTTTATTATCATCTTTTAGAAGCCCGTGACACAGAATGGGAGGGGATCCAGATGGGAGGGCAGGTGGGAGGAACTTGGAAGAACGGAGGGAGTGAAAAAGGTAATCAGGGTCTATTATGTAGGAAAAGACTGGAAACAACAGGAAAGAAAGAGTTTAATTTAATTTTTTGACCAAGAAAAATTACTTATCAATGGGATGCTTGTGTCTTAAATGTGGCACAGGACTTTAAAAACATTTATTTTTTTTCTTTGTATATATGTATGCGAATGAAGTACATATATGTCTGGCGTATGCTACCGTCTGCTTTAACTTAGAGCTTTCACCTTGCAGCTAGACTCGTAGCCAGAAAACCCCAGCAACCCTTCTGCCTCCACCTCCTCAGGGATAGGGTTTGGGGTAGAAGCCGGATGACACTAGCTTTTCTTTAAGTGTGGGATTTGAACGCTGGTCTTCAGGTCTACACAGCAAGTCCTCCTAACTGCTGAGTCAGCCCTGCAACCCAGGGCTCTTTCAGTCTTGGAACGGGATTGGCTGGTGAGCACTGCTGCTGGCATTTCCGCCCCATGGTTTTCATGTAGTGTTCTCTTTAACACAAAAGCAAACAACTCACCAGGCCAGGAGAGATTGCTCTGGGGTTAAAAAACAATGCACTAAAGACAGAGTTTGCTAGGATAAGTCATTTCAACCTATCACGGACAATATTGAAACTGAGCTCGGTTGGGTTATGCACTTACTCAGTGTCTGATAAGTGTTTTCTTTGAAAAGGTAAACTATTCTGTCATCACCGTCATAAATTTGATTCTACATCATGAGGAAGTTTGAGACACAGGTGGGAACTATGACCGCCAGCAAAGCTCCTGCGTGAGACAGAGGATATTTGGAAGCATGTAAAACTCAGAAGGCAAGGGTCTTTCGCACTTTCCCCGACTTCTGGATCAGTCAGCACCAAGCTAAATGGCCTTGTAGGAAGATTCCTGCTGAATGATCTGAATATAATCTTAACTGCCTTGCTATAAATTTTTCTGATTTCTCTATCGAGTATCAGCCCGGACTTGACATTTCCATATATCTGACTGCCATTTTAAAGGGACAATCAATATTTAGAATCCTTGAAGGTCAGGCTGAGTTCATTAGGAACGAAGCATTAAATATTCCCCAGAAGAAGGAAACACTCCAGGTTTCTGAGTCCTGATAGTGGATTTGTCCAACAATGAAGCATGGCTGCAAAAGATCTAAATTTAGAACCAGACTTAGGAACCTGAATTAAAAGAAATGAACTTTAATGGACAGCCCGACTACCTCCATTTAGAGCAGGCTCTCCAAACCTTTTCTTTGTACGACAAGAAATTGTAAGGACATTGGACTGTTGCCATTGACATAAATGAAAATGCCAGTGTCCATCCATTCGATATTAGCAATCTTGCTGCTTTTCAATTCCACTTTATGTCTTTCTTCCACGTGCTCTTGCTGTCACCCAGTATGAAAGGTCCAAGGACAAATGCTTTCACTGTTGTTTTAAAATAGGGCCTTGGGATGGCTTTTCAAACGAACCGAAGGATTCTCTGCTCACTTGCTGACAACAGAGAATTCGTTGGGAATAGTGCTTAGTAGAGGAGCAAGAGACACACAGCCTCTACTCCCAATTTATTAGCATGTAAGCACCAACCACAGAAAGGAACCGAAGTTCCTGTCTTCTTACCTTTCCAACCAGATTCCAAGAATATTTTGTTTCCTTGTCATTCTTCACCTTCCTGGCTACAGTATTCCTCCCTCAGTCCAAATAGAAGCATAGTGTAGAATTTACAAGTAATTTGGAAGGAACTTCGCTGCACAAACTTGGAAAGTTTTCTTTGTGTGTGATTCAAGGACCTCCTATTATTTTCATCCTTCACTCTTTGCCACTGATCGCAGGCAAGAAAACAACCTGAATAACCAAAGGAGGATAAAAGGATGTTTTGATGCCCACTGTGCGCTATCTTCTAGAAAATCTTTTCTCATTATTTTATTTAACATTTTTGTTACCTTTTTAGTATAGAATTATAACAACTAAGGTAGAATGGAATGAAAGGTGTATGTTTACATGGATATACACATATACATGTATATGCACACATACATGTACACACACTTTGTACTTACCAACATTCCCCAGTTACTTTCGTTACTTTCCTTTTACAGGAACACGTTAGCATGATGTTCTTTGGCTACTCATGATTGCAACTGTAAGTGCAAAAGGCAGAAAGGTCCACTTTTCAGATCCTCCCTAAGCAGGGCTCACGTTGTGTAGGAGCTCAGAAACCTGTCATAAAGCATGCGCGCCTAAAGGCCAAAGTTCTGTGTCCTTTCTTAAGGGAAACCATCCTCAGAAGTTATGGAGCTGTTTTGCTGAAGACAGTTTGGTCTCAAAGTTCCAGCACAGACTCAGACACTTGCACAGTTGCATAAGAACCTTACCACTGATCTTCTTCCTTTTGTCCTTCGTTTTATTGGGGTCATGCCTGCACCATGTTCTGCTGTCTCTCCCAGACTCCCCCATTTCCTTTCTTATTGTTTCATATAGGGCTTGCCTCTGATAAACCCCATACAAAACTCATCTCAACCTGCGTCTGCTTATTAAGGGAGCCCGTCAGCATCAGCCCCCCAATGGAGAAGACAGCTTGCCACATCCTGTCTCCTTCACTGTAAAGAAGGCCCAGTGCCTAAAACACTGCAGTGGTCGGGAAGATGCATTTTTCATGTGTCTGACTGCATTGAACAAGGCCCTAAGCGCCAAGCTTGGAAATACATCACTGTCCCTGGGTGCCTCACCAGATACTTTATTTGGGGTTTAATTTATTAATTTATTGGGCTTTGAAAACTCACTTGCCTCCATTTTCGGCCTCAGTACCCAGTTTTTGTGGGTTGTAAGTTAAAGCACACACCAGAGAGAGGCACCAGAAACTATCGCCGTAAGGCTTAGTGCCCAGGTCAGCCTCCTAATGTACACGGTTGATTTTTATAATCTTTTGGTTAATTACCTGGTTCATTACTCTGGTAGCTTTCTTTCCCAGCGTTAAAACACTGAGGGCATTCTCGGAATTCTCCTGTGGGAAGCTGGATTTGGAAGGGAAGCCTCTTTGCCTGCATAATGAGGTGCTTCTCAGGTCTGGCAGCCATATACCTGCAGGGTTCTTCTGAGTTCATTGTTCCACTGCACTTGAAGGGTTTCTGTGGATTTTAGGGACACTATGATTTTATTTACATACCGAGTTTTAAAATATTTCTTCTGTCTGATGAGAATCTGCCAGAGAGAAGCAAAGCATTCACCTCCTTCGGCTGTCATTTCACAACCTCGTCATCCATGCCTGTCCACAGCAGTTGTAAGAGCGCGGGGCTTCCGCTCATATAAACTACGCCCAGACCAGTCCTTGTGCGCTTTCTGCTTCTGGAACTGGAACCTCCCATGGCATGACAGAGATTACCATTTTCAGTCACAGAGACTAAAGGGTCCTAAGTTCACATGACGTGACAGAGTACCGTTTTCTGTCACAGAGACTAAAGGGTCCTAACTTCTACGTTCTCAGCAATATTCCCTTGATTATTATTCACATTTTTTATGCCTCTTTTTCTCTTGTCCTATCTTCAAAAGAAATCCACCCTTTATTTTTTGTGTGGCACCCTCTTCTCCTTTTGTTGACTTTTAGGAATATTTATTATATCATCATATCTTTCACTATAATTCTAATTTGCATGTAATGTCCCCCAAATTCTTGAAACAACAATGGGGTTAATTGACGTACATACGCCAGGGTGTGTGTGTGTATGTGTGTGTGTGTGTGTGTGTGTGTATGTGTGTATGCGTGTGTATATGTGTGTATAGTGTGTATGTGTTTGTATGTGTGCACTTTACAGATAACTGAAAGTCACCATTGTCTTTCATTCTTTATTTAGAAGGTAGTTTAGAGGTGGAGGAAATGATCCTAAATGGCTCAATACAAGCACTTCATTAAAACTAAAAACTGAATTCTGGAAGATATGTTCTAAAAGATTGAGAAAAGAATACAGGGTTGGTGATTTGTTCTCACAGATGTTGATCTGAATATGTACTACTTCTGTGACCCAGTTCCAGGTTTCCTACACGTGATTATATATAATATATATAATAATTATATATAGTTATATATAATATAATAAATAATAATATATTTAATTAGTTTTTCTGTACTTTTTCTACCTTGAAGATATAATTATATCAGAATATTTCCGAATAGTATTCTTAGTAGAAAAAGAGCCTAAACTCGTCCTAGTTCAGCTTGCTATTTAGTGACTAGCAGATATTCAAACTAGATTGGCTACCCTTAAAAACATGGCATGGTAACATTAATGATGAAACTGAAAAATCATATAAAAGAAGTATAAATATCATCATTTGTCACACCAACCTCCATCACCTCTTGGAGAAATCTAGGATTTCAAATTTTGTATCTCAGATTAGAAATAATTTTGTTCTAAGTAATCTCGAGGAAACAGTTCCCAATAAAGGGGGATATGCTAGGAATCTACTGATCTGTGGTTTCCAATGGGAACTTGACAATGTGTGTCATTATGCCTTTCACCGTTGTAAAGACATTTTCATAAAATCTTAAAAAATTAAATGGGCCATATGTGCACACCTATAATCCCAGCACTTGAGAGGCAGAGGCCAAGGGATCATGAGCTTGAGACTAGCCTGGGCTACATAGCAAGACCTATTTCGAAATAAGAGCAACAGTGACGAAAGCAACAACAGCAGAAAAACCAAAAGGAAGGGTGGATGTATAGCTTAGCTGCTTGGACTTTATATGGAAGACTTTGGATTTTGGTAGTACTAAAAATTAGCAAATTAACTATGCTTAATGTATTCATAGAATAGCATTTTTTGTATTGTACTCATTTTAAAGTAAATAAATAATTGACAATATTGCCTAAGTAAAATACTTCCTAAGTTAAAGAAATTTAAATCTATGCATGTATTTTCTTATCATTGTATCTTTCATTCATGGATAAACCTACTTCATAATACAAAAACAAAGCTACCATTTACTATTAAAAGAAGGGATGTTATTATTAAATATTTATTACACACTGGGTCATGTCCAAAATATAGTATAAATATTATGTGAGTTAATCTTCACAATCTCTTTATGAGGTGAGATTCATCATTGTTTTGCTTTTAATGTTTAAGAAAGGAAGCTTAGCTCTTCGTTCATGTTCCTGAATCTATTTAGTCCCTGATGGACAATTAGAAACAGGCAGCCACCCTACTAAGATCTTTGCTTCAAAAATATTTACTTTGTTTGGCCTTGAAAAATTAAAATCAAGCCAGATTGCCTCTATCTTGAGTATATGCAGTCTATTTCAATAGATGACTTTTTAAATGGCAATGGGTTTTTGACCCTACTGCACGTATTGGCTTTGTGGGAGCCTAGGCAGTTTGGATGCTCACCTTACTAGACCTGGATGGAGGTGGGTGGTCCTTGGACTTCCCACAGGGCAGAGAACCCTGATTGCTCTTTGGGCTGACAAGGGAGGGAGACTTGATTGGGGAAGGGGGAGGGAAAAGGGAGGCGGAGGTGGGGAAGAGACAGAAATCTTTAATAAATGAATAAATAAAAAATTACAATGTATAAGAAAATAAAATTGTATTGGGAAAATAAAAAAAGAAGTAAATTCAGTAAAAAGAAATATGAACATGAAATTATGCCTAGAGCAGTCTGGGAAGGTTTCACAGAAGGGATAGAAGTTGAGCTAAGTCTTCCTGCATGAGGAAGAATCTTCCTGTTGTGAGAGCAGGGGTCAGTGGTGCACTTGAACACAATCATATGACATTCTAAAAGTGTATGTGAGCATTGTACATCGAATAAGAAAGAGAAATTATAGATGTTAAAGTTTAGAAGCAGAAAGAATGACTTCTTAATGAAATGAGTCCTGTAAGTTTTAGCACTCTCCCCCTCAATCCTTCTCTGTTTCTTTCTGTCTCTGCAATCACACACACGCCCTGCCCCTCCCTCCTCCCCCTGCCACGAGTTGTCTGAGAGATATATTCAGTCTCCTGAATTGCCTAGAAATGACACCTCTATTTTTCCTCCCTGTTGACAGCCTGCCACTGTTTTTTTCCATTTCTTCTCAGTGAAATAATTTGGTCTTTATTGGACACTCTTAAAGATTTCGAGGCCAGGCTCTGTCCAGCAGAGTGGCTGCAGTTTTCTCTTATTTCTGTCCTTAACAACACAATTACAAATACATGGTGACTGCACAGGCTGCCTCTGACACCGGCGCGGGAGAAATGCGCAGCAACCCTGCAGACCTGAGCATTTGCCGCCTCTCATCCACCTGGGGTGAAGGAGATCCAGCTCCAATCGAGACGAGTAATGAGCAATAACATTTTCAGGGGACGCCCAAAGAAACCGTGCTCTGGGAGAAACCTAAACTGTATTGTTGATGAATTATTTCCCTAGTCTTCTTTTTCAGTCGTAAGAAAATGTAAAACTAGTAAGAGTACTGATACAGAAGTTCTGGTTTTGAAACACCAGCAATACTTAAGCTTTAGAAATTAGAATATGAATTTTATTTCTTGCTGTATCCATGCAATTAAAATGTTCATGAACAATCAAAATGATTTGTTCTTTAGTAAAAATAAAAATACACGTTAAGTGAAAATTTCATATGGGAGAGCAGAAGGGTGGGAAAATGATATTTTTCATAGTCCTGTTATCCAGAACAAATTTTATTCTTATTTGATGTTTTTGACAATATTTTTATGAATAATGATCAATTTTAGCATTGACACATTTTGACTCCATTATAAGTAGACATTGGTTTATAGAATAATAATGATGACTATCTTGGTAATTTTCACATTTCCTGACAGAGTATTTTTTTTAATCTTGTCTCTGTGTATGTGTGGTGCATGCATATGTGTTTATAGGTTTATATGTCTATACACATGTGTGCAGAGGCCAAAGGGTGATGCAGGGTGTTTTCTATTGCTCTCTGCACTATTTTCTTGAGACAGAACCTCTCATTGAATCCAGACTTAGGTTTTCCAGCAAGGTGGGTGACCAACAAGTCCCCCTGTCATTTTGTTTTACCTCCTCTTAGTTCTGGGGTTACAAGCATGCATTGGTGATGGCTTACTCTCTTACATGGGTTCAGGGGATCTGAACTTAGGTGCTTATGCATGAACAGTGAAGGGCTCTCACCCACTGAACTATCCCCTAATGCCCTGACAGTACTTTCTTACACTTTTGATTTGGGTAGTTGATGATTTTTTCCACTGTAATGATTTCAATATGAAGTCTGTCCCACACAAATGCTTATTTGTTGAAGATTTTATTCCAATGCCATATTCAAAGGTGGGGATTTTGAGAAGTGGTGAGATCATGCCAATACTGACCTCACTGATGGATGAACCTACTGATAGATTCAAAATGTAAAATTACTGGGAATTTTTAGAAACTTTCAGAGGCACATCCCAGTTATATAAAGTATATCTCTGGGTTTCTATTGTGTGCTCAGCCCCTTTCTCATTCCATTTTCCCTGTCCCTCCTGCTCTCCCTTTCCCCACCCCTCCCCACTCCCCCCTCAACCTCTCATCTGGCATGAAGTGATCATCTTTGTTCTTCCACATGCTCCCATCACCATTGTGTTGCAGCTTGTGTTATCCTGAATCGATAGGACTCAGAACCATAGACTGAAACCACTCGCCAAAACAAATCTTTCTTTCTGCATATGGGTTTTACTCAGGGATTTTATCAGTGATCAAATAGCACACTGATACATCTTAAAGTTGTACTTCTACTGTTGCCGCTTTTAGTTAGATATCAAATGAAGTTTCATTATTGATATTCTGTAAATTCACACAGAATCTATTTCTGGTGGTGACAGAAATTTATTGAAAAGTTGGTACAGAATGACTGTTGGTTTGGGTCTTGCTGCCACTCCAGAGATGGGTAGACTGAGCCTTAGAAGTCCAGTCCCAAATGTGTAAATTCTTTAGTAGGTTCTCTCTTCAAGCCTGTGGCTTGAATGTTTTCTTTCAGGTTATACATTGTATTTCCACTACACAGGCTACACATTGCATCTCCTCCATTACACAGGCTACACATTGTATCTCCTCCACTACTAAGGTTATACATTGTATCTCCTCCACTGCCAAGGTTATACATTGTATCTCCTCCACTACTAAGGTTACACATTGTATTTCCTCCACTACTAAGGTTATACATTGTATCTCCTCCACTACCGAGGTTATACATTGTATCTCCTCCACTACCAAGTTTATACGTTGTATCTCAACCACTATGCAGGCTATACATTGTATCTCCTCCACTACTCAGGTTGCCTTGGTCCTCTTTCTGCTGCTGTGATGAACTAACTCCACAAAACTAACTTTCAGAAGCATTTATTTGCTTCACAATCCTATGTTACAGTCCACCATTGTAGGGAAGTCAAAGCAGGTTCTTGAAGCAGCTAGTCACATTCACAACCAAGAACAAAGAATTGCATGCATGCATGCTTACTTGTGCTCAGCTCTCTCTGTTCTTAAATATCCAGGATCTAAACCTAGGGAACGGCGCCACCTACGAAGAGAGGTTTTCCTCTTTCATTGATTACAGTCAAGGCAATCTCCATAGACATGTGCACAGGCCAGCTAGATCTGTGTGAAACTGACAATGAGAACGAACCATCGCAAAGTTGCTTTGGTGAGTTTATGAGTCAGGCCTGAAATTCATCCTTCTCCCTAGGCTCGCATAAAAAGAATAAACAAAACTACAATCCTCCCGCAAGCCTTTAACTGCCTAGTTTTAAGAGGGAGGATATATGTCTGTAGGAGGGATTTTGTAATACAACACTCTCATCTTGCAATAAGCATTCTTCATTCTCCTCACAAATAATATTTTTTCATAGGCCGTCTCACCTCGTGCTGTACTGAAGTCTCACGTGCATTGCTAGGTTCCTCCTTTTTCATTGTGCTTGTGTTTCTTCCTTGCTTCTTTTCCTACATTGTCTTATGGAACCCCAAATTATTCTCAAGTTTTAAAGGGAAATGAATTCATGCGTTTTCAAACCCCACTCTCACAGCCTTGATTATCCAGACTAATGAAAGAATTCAGAAGTATAAATGAAAATGCCCGTGTATTCCCTTTATATTAAAAATATTTCTCATATTAACATAAATACCACATCCTTAGACCTAGCATTAATAGTTAACCTAATTAAATCAGTTAATACAATTATTTCTTCTCTCCCATTGTCTTCCTCTAATGTTCTTCAGATTAGTTGTCTCATGAAATTTTGCAAAGATGTTTTCTTTAAGTTTCGTAAATCTATATGGGGATACCCTTACTCCTCACAGTCCATTGGCACCAGTCTATGAGGATGAAGGGGCAGAAGCAGCAAAGCCAGAGAGCCTTAGATGATTGCAAACACAGTGGAAATAGCTTCCGGAACATGACTTCAGTGAGACCCCAGTATTCCCTGGGGTATAGGGGAAATACAGGATTGCGGTGGTAGCTGGGCAAAGCCTAATCTGCTTTTCATGCCATGCTCCTATCATATAGCTGGGTTAGTGGTAGCATGGCCCTATGAAAAGAGCTAGAACATGAAACTAATTACCATGTGGGCAGCAGAGGAAGAGAATTTGTAGGTAGCTACATCAAGGATGATTCTTGAGACAAGTCAGGCATTGGGGCCTAGAGACATCCTCCACATAAGGTTGGGTAGAAAGCCAGAAGCCCTGCCTGGGGCTGGGGAGAAAGTGCTGAGTTTAGGGAGGGCCGCTAAATTATGGTAGACTACAGTCTCTGAACAGCAAGGCCTCCCAACAAATACGCCCTTTAATAAAGGACGAACAATAAAGCACATGCAGAGACAGTCATATAGATTTATTTTAAAAGTCATGTTTGTCCTGCATTGGTCATATACACTGTTAATCCCAGCACTTGGGAGGTAGAGACAAGCTGATCTCTGAGGTTAAGGTCAGGCAGATCTAAACATTGAGATCCTGAAAACAACAGAAAGACAGGTGATGTTTGTGTACTGTGACCCTACACATGGCAAACGATGTCAGTGTTTCCTTGTAACCGAGCAGCTGGATCTGTCAATCATAGCTTCTGAACTTCTAGTCAAAGGTTGAGAGTTGTCAAAATATGGCCTTATAAAGTGAACGCCAACCATAGCCAGTCTTGTTGTCCTTGTCACTTTTTCATAAGTGGAACTTTCAGAAGGGTCACTCTTAATTATCTTTGGTGTGAAATGATGTCCTGGCAGGCACTCTTATACAGGTGAGTAAACAGCAACACTAGTTTTGAATTCCTAAAAATGTGAGAAACAACGAAAGTTTGGGAGACTGAGGTGCCCCAGTAAGGTTTGTGTGTAGAACTGGAATGCAAGGGTGAAGGAGTCCGGACTGAAGAAAGGGCAGGGGTCCTGATCAGAGTCCAGGTCATGGGAGGCAGATACAGCCTTTCCTAGAGTATGCACACTCTTCTGCTTAGAGACAATGATGAACCATTGAATGATTGGGGTTGGGATACGCAACTTTAGTTGGGTTTTAAATTTGTTGGTGGCAGTATGGCAGTGTTTGTCAAACACACTATTCAGAAGTATTCTTTACTAATGTTTGCACATTCATGTTTTCATTTCCTTTACAGGGGAATAGCAAACAGTTCCCCTGGCCAAGAACTACACAGATCTTTGGCCTGTCGTCTCACTGCCCATCCCCTTGTGTTACCAGGAGACAGAGTAGTGAGGTATTTATAGCTTTATCTGTGAATAAAATCCCTTAGTATATTACCTATAAACTTTATTTTCGTCTATGTAAAACAGAAAGTACACTTATGAATATCCTTTATAATATTTAGAGAACAAATAGGTTAAGAATAAATTATGAATGACTATAGGGACCTGCAAACAGGGGATCCAGTCAGATATGTTCCTGAATATCTGAACTCAAATATAGTCCTGAAACGTCACATGATCTGAATTAAGAAAATATTTTTTTCCAGATAAGATGCATAGGGACCTTGGGAGAGGGTTGAAGGGGAGGAGAGAGGCAGGGAGGGGAGCAGAGAAAAATGTAGAGCTCAAGAAAGATCAATAAATAATAATAGACAGAAATAATAAAAAAAGAAAAAAAATAGTTTTCCAGTTGCGCTAGACTCATAGTAAAGCATGTTGTACATTGAGGAATAAATTAAATAGTTTCATGCAGAAGTCAAAAATGATGTAGACAGAAGCAGGAAAGTGACAGTATTTTGCAAAAGAGCAGGTTATGTGGCTAATAATAGGTACTTTGTAACTCTCTGTGGAAACCAGAGCTGGATTAGGAAACCTGAAATGTAACTGCAGAACTGATGGAGGGTCTTCTTGAGAGAGAAAGGATTCTAGCTGGACTCAGTTGAGGACAGGAGAAGGGAGAAGGGGCTGAGGATATGGGGGATGGTTTCTACACAGCTGTGAACTTCACCCTTTGGAATTCAACTGAGTCCTCACAGTTAGTATCAAAGGAGACTTGATGCTACCAGGTGGGGGATGGGGAGTATTCCGAAATGTGTCAGACCGTTCTGTTCTTAAAACAAGGTCCATCTTTAGGAGAAGCAACTCAACCAGAAAAAAAAAAAATATCTGCAGTTTTAGCTTGACCTAATTGACTAGATGGAAAGGACATTTTTAACTTTAATCCTCTCCCAGCTTTCCATGGACTAACTGGCACCTTCCATATCAGCCTAGGAAGAAATAATGGAAAAGGGTGTGTGAAGTTCATTGTCCAGAGACATGCACCCACTGTAAGACTAACGATTCTGTGTTTTCCTCAGTGCCCCATCAACACAGTAACAAAGGTCCAGTCACAACAGTTTTTAAACCTAGTGTGCTGCATCTCAGTACTGAGAAAAGCTTACAACATCAGAAAACACACCAGACGTTCAAGCCACACAGTTACAAGAGGCAGAGCAAACGTGGGAAACATATTTAGATATGACATGACGCTGGCAGTGCTTGGATGGGTGGGGAATTGAAGACGACTGTGGGAAACATAACCAAGGCCTCTAATGGATAATGCAGACAGCATGAAAGAATAAATGGGCACCATTAGGAGGGAAATGGAGATTATTACAAAAGACCAAAAGCAATGCTTGGGGCTAAAAATGCTGCAACAAAATAAAAATGAAGAATGTGTTGAAAAGGCTTGTATACAGAATGGATGTGACTGGGGGATTGCCAAAGCTTGAGGCTGTCACAACAGAATCTCCAAAACTGAAAAGGAAATGGACGGGGACGTATAAGCAAAAGGAATAGAGAATCCATAGCCCATGGGACAGTTATAAAAGATAAATAATTACTAGATGAATAAAGTATAGTAAAAAACATTTTAAATAATAACGACAAAGAATTTCCCTAAGTGCCTGTCGTGTAGTGTAAACCACAGATGCAAAAAAACATAGAGAAAACCCAGGAGGATCACTGCAAAACACGAAACAAAAACCCACATCTTCGTTGTATCATTTCAAACCATAGAAAATCAACGCTAAAGAGAAAATCTTGAAAGATGCTAGATGAACAAAACAGAGTATCCAAAGAGTAGTAAAGAGATGAATTGTGTTTCATTTTTATGCAAGAACCATTGAAGCAGACAAAAATAGACCTAAACAAGGATGATCCCCAGAGAATAAAAACAAATATAATACCTTGTGAATTTGGCAATATCAAAGCACTCTTTGGATGTCAGTGATATAAATGAACCAACTGAGAGACAAATTGTCAGTATGGGTTAAATAGTAAGATCTGCTATAAGAAACCCCTTGCAAGGAGAATGACTTATACTAAAAGTAAGTGCGCAAAGAGCAGTAAACTGTGATGGATTTATCAAAACAAAACTAGAGTAGCTATGTTAATTTTAGACTAAACTGACATGATAGCAATGGTAGTGGTTGTTGAAATAGGACGGCGGGGCTGCGTCCCCAACACCCCTGCCGCTTGGCTAGCTCATGCCCGAAATAACAACACACAAACTGTATCCATTGAAAGAACTGCTTGGTCCATGAACTCTAGCCCTTACAGGCCAATTCTCGCACCTGGACTAGCCCATTTCTAATGATGTGTGTAAGCACCCCAAGGTGCGCTTACCGGGAAGATTCTAGCCTAAGTCCATCGTGGGTTGCAGCTGCCTGGGAGAGCAGAGCATGGCGGCTGTCCGGAGCATGGCGTCTCTCAGGAAGCAGAGCAGAGTCTGACCTCACTTCCTCTTCCGCCCAGCACCCTATCCTGTTTATTCCGCCCACCTATCTTTTAACCTATCAAGGCCAGCAGTTTCTTTATTGCTCAGCCAATGAAATCAACAGATTGATATGACACTCCCACATCAAGTGGTGAGGATTAGGAGAGCCATTATGACATAGGGGTAGATCCTCTAAGAAGACATGATGATTCATTTTGTATATGTGCCCAACAGCAGTGTTAACCTATGTGGTTCGCATGGAGACATAGTTGAGTTCTCTATGGTTGTCGAAGATGTCAGCACCTCTCTATAAGAAATGTGTGGATCTAGAAGTATGAAACCAGTAAGAAACCATGCGAACTCAGTAACGCAGTTTCTAAACCCCTGTAGTGGGTGTCTGCAGAGTACCTCATCCATACCCATGGACTGCGGTGCACACGAAACATCTGTCATGACAAACTGCACTCTTGGTCATAAAACACACATAAATATGTAAGACTATAAATCATAAAATGCTTTCAGATCACACTTGGACTGGAAATCAGTAACAGGGAGACAAGTGGAAAACCACCCTATTACTTGCAAACTGAGTAACATACTTCAATATATCCATCAGAAAAGATGCTTTATAAAAATTTTAGAGTATATGTAAATAAATAATACACACTGTCAGAAACTGAGAATTTGGTATTAACAGTGTCTAGGAGGAAAATGAGAGCATGCATGCATGCATTGGGCAAGGACAACCTGAAGAAAACTGACAGCATGCATGTATGCGTTGTGAAGGACAACCTGAAGAAACTGACAGCATGCATGTGTACATTGGGAAACAGCAGCCTGAAGAAACTGACAGCATGCATGCATGCATTTTGGAGGACAACCTGAAGAAACTGACAGCATGCATGCGTGCATTTTGGAGGACAACCTGAAGAAACTGACAGCATGCATGTATGCGTTGTGAAGGACAACCTGAAGAAACTGACAGCATGCATGCATGCATTGGGCAAGGACAACCTGAAGAAACTGACAGCATGCATGCGTGCATTTTGGAGGACAACCTGAAGGAGTGAAGCAGGAGGGACCTTCACAACTACTTTGCTACATTATGGGGAAAATCCTAGGTGAGGATGAAGTAAATTAATCATAAGAAACAAGATGCATGCTATTTGGAAATGGAGCCATAAAACTGCGTCTATTCACAGATGATGCTAGTCCACGTGGAAAGCTGGAATCCAGAGAAAGGTTCCTGCAACCAACTAACAGTTACAGAGGGTTTTCAGGACAGAAGGTGAATGTGCAGAGTCAATTGCTCTCCACAAATGACTAAGTCAGAATTAAAATAAAAAATGCACCAGCGCCATTTATATTAACCCATGTGATGAAATTAGACACAAGCTTAACTAAATAGATGCATGACGAAACTGATAAAACTCTGATGACTTTGTCTGGAGTTTGGACTCTTAAATAGCTGTGAAGGAAATGGAGGGACATTCTGTGTCAGTGGATAGAAATGCTTACTTAATATGCCAAGTTTGAGTTCAGTGGGGCATCTCTACAGTCAGTGCAGACCCGGTCATGATGTGTGTGTGTGTGTGTGTGTGTGTGTGTGTGTGTGTGTGTGTGTGCTAATGACTGCCAACAAATAAGGAGTAAGTTTATCTAAAGAGACAGACGGCCAGTAAACCACCATAGAGGACACAGATATTCCAGGGTGGCCTGAGTCTTACTCATCTTTGTGTATATTGGTTGCAGACTCAAGCTGATAACCAAACTGATTCTCTGGGTTCTGTCTAATGAATGCACAGGACTTTCTGGGGGTCGAAATTGGCAGCCATGACTCAAGAGTCACCATCATGTCACCATTTTAATACAGCAGCAATCTCAAGGCAGAAGATCCCCGGGGGACATCTTGTCTTTGAATGAAAGGTGCGAAGTATATGTGAGAGATCAGGATAGCTTTTAAAGCATTATTTAAACACTAAAAAATTCATATGATATAGAATAGAATAGATATGCTTTTAAGTAAGTTTTTCAGGTAGTGTAAGCAGATATATGACTACTCATTACCTATGGAAAATTATATATCTATGATTTTTTTTACACATTTCACCTGTATACTACTATACTGTGATATTACATCACTTACTGAAATATTTCATACATTGACTTATATATAACTTGATATTTAATTCACCTTTTTGGCTTATTACATCTTTATTTAAAAAGGTTTTTCTCTAGTCAGAAAAATAAGCTAGAAGTGGAGCAGTAGACTTTTTAAAAAAAGCTAATGACCAACCCACACATAGCCTGACAGCAAATATAGAAATGAAAAATAAAAGAATAAAAGGACTCAGAAACCTATTGACATTCTTAACTTAGAGCTTGATCATGTCAAACATCATTTTTAAAATTTAATTTATTTATTTTACATCTTGACCTCAATCTCTCCTCCCTCCTCTCAACCAGTGACTCATGAAAGCGAGGTGGATTCAAAGACCCAAGGCCAAACATAGGGGGCAAGCTCAATAAGTATAGGTGAAGAGAGAAAGGAGGAATTGTAGGAGCCAGGGGTTGAAGGCTCTCATGACAACCAGGGTTGTCAATCCGATAACAGGGGATGGCTAGTTCAGGCTATACTACGCATCCACTGCTGTCAAGATTCATAGCTGGGGCCACCTTTGTAGATTTGTGGGAGTTTCCCTTACATCAGGCTTTTACCTGACCCAATACCCCCCCCCCCAGTCATCTCTCTCAGAATCTTCGCCTCTGCCCACCCCCAACCTGATCCCTCAAGTTCCCATGCCCAACTGCTTCCAGTACACCCAGCAAATCTCTATTTCCTCCTCACAGGGAGAGAGCCATGCTCCGCACACCTCCCCCACACTTTGGCTCTCTCGTCACCCAGCCTCTGTGGATCTGTGGGTTGTAACATGGGTGTTCTTTATTTCTCAGTTAATATCCACTTATGAGTGAGGACACACCACATTTGTCTTTCTAGGTCTAGGTTGCCTCGCTCAGGATGATTTTTTTGTAGTTCCATCCATTTTCCTTCGAATTCCCAGATGTCATTGTTTTTAACTGCTGAGGAATACTCCACTGTGTACCATCTTTTCCTTATTCATTGTTTGGGTTGATTGTTCCAGGACTAACAATAGATTCCGACCTAAGTTCAGAAGGTGAAATCCACATTCATCTGGTCGGAGTGGACCATAGGCTTCTCTAGCCCACTCAGAGGGAGATAAAAGGGCACAGAAAGGAGGAAGAGAAAGAGCCAAGAAAGGTAGCCTGGCTCTTTTATTCTGGGCAGTGGAGAGGGTAGGGTGATCATATTTGTGTCTCTCTGTGGATCTCTCAGCTTTATTCCCTAACATTGACCCTTAAGTTTTATTTTTTAATAAATAAATCCCAATATCAGGGCCACAATAATCCCTTCTTCCATTGAGGGACATTTAGGTTGTTTCCAAATAAGGCTGCTATGAACATAGTTGAGCAAGTGTCCCTGTGGTGTGATTGAACATCCTTTGGGTATATGCCCGAGAGTTTGTATAACTGGGTCTTGAGGTAGATTGATTTCCAATTTGCTGAGAAACGGCCATATTGATCTCCAAAGTGGCTGTACAAGTTTGCACTCCCACCAGCGACGGAAGAGTGTTCCTCTTGCTCTGCATGCTCTCCAGCATAAGCTGTCATGTGTGGTTTTGATCTTAGCTATTCTGACAGGTGTTAGGATGGAATCTCAGAGTCGTTTTGATTTGCATTTCCCTGATGCCTAAGGATGATGAGCATTTCTTTGTTTCTCTGCCATTTGAGATTTCGCTGTTGAGAATTCTCTGTTTTGGTTTGTGAAACTCTTTTCCCGTTCTGTAGGCTGCCGTTTTGTCCTATTGACAGTGTCCTTTGTCTTACAGAATCTTTTCAGTTTCATGAGGTCTTATTTATTAATTGTAAATCTTCGTGTCCTTGCTGCCAGTGTTCAACTCTGTGCCAGTGCATTCAAGGCCGTTCCCACTTTCTCTTCTTTCAGGTTCAGTGTAACTAGATTTATGCTGAGGTCTTTTATCTACGTGGACTTGAGTTTTACGCAGAGTGATAGATAAGATCTTTTTGCGTTCTTTTACGTGCTGGAATCCAGTTTTTCAACACCATTTGTTGAAGTTTTTTTTTTTTTTTTAACCATTCTACAATTTTGGCTGCTTTGACAAAAAAACAAAAACAAAAAAAACAGATGATTTATATCTGTGTCTTTGATTCATTTCTATTAATCTACTTGCCTGTTTTTATGCCAATACCATGCAGTTTTTATTGCTATAGCTCTGTAGTTGCACTTGAGATCAGGGATGGTGATTCCTCCAGTTGTTAAGAATGTTAGCTATCCTGGGTTTTGTGTTTTTACATATGAAGTTCAGTATTGTTCCTTCAAGGTCTATGAAGAATTGTGTTGGAATTTTTATGGGAATTGCTTTGAATATGTAGATTGTTTTTGGTAATATGGCCATTGTCACTATGTTAATATTACTGATCCAGGAACATGGGAGATCTTTCCCTCTTGTGATGTCTTCTCCAGTTCCTTAAAGTGTTAGGAATTTTTTAACGTTAAAGTTAATGTGTTTTTTTTTTGGCCAACAAATCTATTTCCTTTATTGTATCTTCATGTCTGCAATTCTCTCTTCCTTCTCTTGTCTTCTATTGCTTGCATCTGTAGTTCCTCTTTGTTTTTCTAGATTTTCCACTTTTGGAATTGCTTCAGCTGTTTTTCTTATTGCGTCTATTTCCATATTGAGGTCTAGAAATTCCAGGCAACTGTTGTTTTCTCGTCATTCTTTAAGAGAGTTACTGATTTTTTTTTCCATTTTTAGGTTGTCTTTTGCTCCATTTCTTTAAGGGATATTTCCATTTCTTCTTTAAGAACCTCTATGATCTTCATAAAGTTATTTTCAAGGTCATTTTCATTGCTTCAGCTGCACTGGAATGTTGGGATTCTGCTGTTGTAGGATAGCTGAGTTCTGGTAGTGACATATTGCCCTTTCTGTTGTTGATTGTGTTCTTACATTGGCATTTAGGCATCTGAATTTGGGGTGATTATAAGTCTAGGAATTAATTTCTGTGTTTGTCTTTGTTGGTTTGGTGATTCATTCCTTGGTTTTTGCTTCCTCTCTGCTCTTCTAGCCTAAGTGGTTAAGGGTTCTGGGGACTGTTGAGTCTTTGGGTCTAATAGGATATCTTCCCTGGGGTTTGGGGGGCCTTGGGTGCCTTGATTTGGTCTGGCTTCCAGTAAAGCCTAAGTGTTCTTGGGTCTCTAGATCTGGTCTGGCCTGAAATAGAGCTTCTGGGGCTGTTCTTTCAGATGGTGTGAGCTATATATTATGGCTCTGTGGTGTCTGTTCTTCCAACTGGTGTGGACTGTGTTTGGGTCTATGGAGTTCTGGGGAAGAACCCCTTGTGGACTGGTGAGGGTAGTTGTGGCTGTTGTGGTCTGAGACTCAGTGGTGGAAGTCTTCTGTACTTGGGAGACGGCCCAGCTGTGGGGGTAAGGACTTCCTGGGATTGTGTATTCTTGGGGAAGGGTCACAGGGGCAGAATCCAGGGAGGTATGAAGTTCCACTGGTAGGTGGGTCACTCACCCATTCTAGCTCTGTGCCTCAGTGGTAGAAGTCTGCTGGGATTGAGGGTATCAGGACCAGGGATGATTTTGTCCTGGGGAAGGGATGTGATAGACAATTGGGATAAACATCTTTTAGTAACACTTAAAGACCTAACTTTCTCATTTGTGGCAACCTTATGTTTTCCTGACAAAATGAATAGAAGATAACAGTTTAGTCTAGATGTTGTGGCTCCCCATATAGTTCATGTTGGCTGCTAACTCCTAATGCAGTTCAGGCTGGTCTATAATTTGTTATTCCCCCGCTTTAGCCTCTGAATCTCTTCTAGGGATTACAGGCAAGCACTCAGTGCTGATTGCAGTCAGCTCAGTCCAGAACTTTTCTTTCTTTTTTCCTTGTTTCTCTGAGACAGGTATCCTTATGCAGCTCAGTTTGGTTTGGAACTCACCGTGCAGCCCAGGTTGTCCTCACACTATTCTCCGGCTTCAGCTTTCCCAGTGCTGGGATATCAGGCAGGCCTACGTCTCATTTAGTTCAGCATACCCTTCCCCCCTTCTCCTGTAGCTGTGAGAACGGATGTCAAAACTCATGAGGAGAGTTTACAAGGAACCTTAGCTGCTTTAGGAACCATTTAATAGTGGACTAAAGTAAATGATAATTCTCCACAGTTAACATTAGTCAAGCCAAAGAAGCATGATAACTCAACAAACCCAAGGGAAGAGTGAAGACACAAAGGGAAAAGCTTGGCACAGGGCATGGTTTTGGTTGCTGTTATAGTGGTGGCATTAGTAGAGAAACCTGCCCCTAATTAGAACTCAGCTGATTCAAATGCAAAACCCTACGGAGTTCAAGCCAACTGAAATTCCATTTCACTCTCAGGCCAACAGCGTAGTGCTGGAGAGAAGCTGGGAAGCACAGTTCCATGTGCCTGTCATTTCATTCTCTTCTCCCACCTGCACACAGCGAATAATTCATCACAGTTTCCAATGGCAGTTCCGCCAGCTGCCAGCCAAAATGGAGACCACATTTAACTATTTGAAAGCACCCGATTCACTGTGGGCTTCCACATAAATCATAATTCCATCTGTCATTCTTATTGGTCATCTAGCTTTTGGCTCCCCCTTTAAGTGGGGTGGGTAGTTAGCTTAGCCAGTTGTCATGGCATTGAGAGAACCGCTTCTATTTGAATTTATTACTCAAAGCTGCTGAAACCAAGTGGATGAGCAAACCTGTCCTGAGTTTCCCTGTGTATATGACAAGATGAGAGAGCTAGGAGAAGAGAGTGGTCAGTAGAATGAACGCCAGACTTCAGAGTTCTACATTTGTGGATGAATAATAAGCATATCCACAGCACACAGAGGAGAGTCCCACATCAAGTTCTTCCTGTACTAGAGTTTGTAGTGCGCTGACTACTTGGTATTATGACATATTTCCTTTTTTTTTGAATGTCTGCACTTAGTACTATTAACTTGCCTCATAGAACTATCTTCATTGTGTTCAATATGTTTTGGTATTTTGTTTATTCATTTTCTATAGATGGCTACTGATTTTTCTTTTCTGACCACCCAGACCCTAATAATCACACAGAAACTTTATTAATTATAACATTGTTTGGCCTATCAGCTTGGGCTTCTTATTTACTAACTCTTACATCTTAAATTAACCCATTTCTATTATTATGTGTATCACCATGAGACTGTGACTTACCAGAAAATTTCCAGTGGCATCTTTATCCTTCAGCAGCTACATGGCATCTTTCTGACTTTACCTACTCTCTCTATATATATATCTCTATGAGCCTGGCTATATTCTGCCCTGCCATAGGCCAAAGAAGCTTTATTCATTAGCCAATAAAAGCAACACATGTACAAAAGGACATCCCACATCATCTTTCAATCAATTCTACAAAATCTTTAATTTCTTTCCTTATTTCTGTCTTGATCCATTTTTTAATTCAGTAGAGTTGTTTAGTTCCCATGATACTGTAAGTGTTCTGTTGCCTTTGTTATTGATAAATAGGTTTAATCCATGGTTGTCTGATAGGATGCAAGGGATTATTTCAATTTTCTCCTATTTTCTGAGACTTGTTTTTTTGTCCAAGTATGTGTTCAGTTTTGGAGAAAGTTCAATGAGGTGCTGAGAAGAAGGTATATTCTTTTGTATTTGGGTGAAAAGTTCTATAAATATCGACTAGGTCCATTTGGTTTATAACCTCAGTTAACGCCAGCATTTCTCTGCTTAGTTTTTGTCTAGATGACTGATCTATTGGTGAGATGAGGTATTGAAGTCTCCCACTATCAATGTATGAGGGTCAATATGTGATTTATGCTTTAGTGGTGCTTCTTTATGAACTTGAGTGCTCTTGTGTTTGGTGCATAAATGTTAAGACTTCCATATCCTCTTTGGTAGAATTTTTCTTTGTGAGTATGTAGTGTCCTTCCCCGTCTCTTGTGGTTTAATGTGTATCTTGTTAGCTGTCAAAATGGCTGTCACAGCTTGTTTCTTAGGTCCATTTGCTTGGGATATTTTCTTCAACTGTTTACCCGGAGGCAATGCCTATTCTTAATGTGAAGGTGTATTTTTTGAATGCATCTGAAAGATAGATCCTGTTTTTGTATCCATTCTGTTAGTCTGTGTTTTTTTTTTTTTTTATTGAGAAATTAAGAGCATTGACATTGAGAGATATCAGTGAGCAGTGTTTGTTGATTCCTTTTATTTTGTTGTTGCTGTGGAGGTCAGGGTGGAGGTGGTGTGTGTGTGTGTGTGTGTGTGTGTGTATCAGTCTTCTTTTATGATTTGATGATCTGGAATAATTTATTCTTGTATTTTCTTGGGTAGAGTTAACCTTTTTAGGTTGGAGTTTTCCTTCTGGTGCCTTCTGTGGAACTGGATTTGTAGATAGATATTGCTTAAATTTGGTTTTATTGTGGAGTGTCTTATTTTCTCCATCTATGGTGATTGAACGTTTTGCTGGGTATAGTAATCTGGCATCTGTGGTCTCTTAGATCTCGCAAGACATCTGTCCAGGCCCTTTTGGCTTTTAGAATCTCTATTGAAAAGTCAAGTGTAATTCAAATGGGCCTGCCTTTAAATGTTACTTGGTCTTTTTCCTTTGCAGTTTTTAATATTCTTTTTTTGTGCTGTACCTTTAATGTTTGATTATGATGTGCTGAAGGGAATTACCTTTCTGGTCCAGTCTATTTGGTATTTTCCATGTTTCTTGTTCTTTGATAGACATTGCCTTCTTTAGGTTAAGGAAGTTGTCATAATTTTGTTGAAAATATTTTCTGTGCCTTTGACCTGTGTTTCTTCTCCTTTTTCTACTTCTATTATTCTTCAATTTGGTCTCTCATAATGCCCCAGATTTTCTGGATGTTTTGTGCCACCCTCTTTATATTTATTATTTCTTTGACTGAGTTATCTGTTACTTCTAGTATATCTTCAATGCCTGAGGTTCTATTTTTCATTTCTTGCATTCTGTTGGTGAGGGTTGCCTCTCTGTTTTCTGTTCATGTTCCTAAATTTTACATTCCCAGATTTCCCTTAGTTTTTTTTTATTGGTTCTCTTTCTTGGTTTTTTCACTTTTTTGTTAAGGTTTCTCTTTATTGTTTTTTTTCAGGTCTTGAATAGTTTTCTTCATTTCCTTTCAGTATTTATTTGTGTTATCATAGTTTCTTTAAGGTATTTATTCATTTCTTCTTTAAAGACCTCTATCATATTCATAAAGAATATTTTAAGGCCTCTGTCTTATGCTTTAGCTATATTGGAATACTCCAGACTTGCTATAGTAGGCTTACTGGGCTCTACTGGAGATATATTGCTCTGGTTGTTATTGATTTTGTATATATACTCAAGTCTAGGCACTTAAGTTTGGGGGATTGTAATTCTTGATGTTGATATCTGGTCTTACCTTTGTTGAATGAGTGTTTTGTTTCTATTGCCCTCTCTGGTTCTTAGTAGAGTGTGGTGGCTCTGTATTGTCTGGTAGGAAGTTATTGTGTGGTCTTACTATATATGGCCACTGGAGGCATTTGGGTATGTTTCAAGGTGTTGTGAGCTAACATTTATGAATCAGGATGGGCTAGGAGGAGGGTATGAGGGGGTCCACAGGAAGAAGGAAAGCAGGGTCTCCCACCATGATCTGCTTAGCCCCCTGGGAATAGGGGCAGAGAGTGAGGAAAGACCACAAAAGGTAGTCTGCTACACAGCTGGAGATAAGACTGGGGGAGTAGACATGAGGGAGAGGAGGGAGTTTGAAGATCTGAAGCTTGCTTATGCTCTTTCCTGGACTACTTGCTTTTCTGGCAGGCTTGGCTGATGGGTTCCCAGAAAAAGCCTGCTGGGGCTGGAAAATGGGATAATAGGATGAGGGGAAAGAAGATGGGAGGAAAAAGTTTATGTGATCTTGATGTGGGAATGATTTCTTACTAATAAAGAAACTGCCTTGGCCCATTTTATTGGATAGAAAATTAGGTAGGCGGAGTAGACAGAGGAGAATGCTGGGAAAAAGAAGCTGTGTGAGGAGTCGCCATGGTTCTCCCGCTCCAGACAGACGCAGGTTAAGATCCTCCCTGGTAAGCCAGCTCGTGGGCTACACAGAATATTAGAAATGGGTTAGAACAATATGTAAGAGCTAGCCATAAGGAACTGGAACTATCCGGGCCAGGCAGTGTTTGAAAGAATACAGTTTCCGTGTAATTATTTCTGGGCATAAGCTAGCCATGCGGGCGGCCGGGTGCCGGGGACGCAGCCCTGCCGCCGCTCCTATTTCAACAGATGGCGCCCAGACGTGATGGCTAAATCCACTTAAAAACCTGAGAAGGCTTAAAAATAAGGGAGAGAGAGTTTAACACAGATTTTTGCTGTTTTGTTGGTGGCGTTCTGTAGAGAGATTCCTGATTCAGCAACAGCAAAAAAAAAAAAAAAAAAAAAGCCGCGTCATTTTAAAGCGCTGCTTCCTGGAGCTATGCTGCCAGCGTGAACTCTGGCTTTAAAGCATTTCAAGGCTTTTATGGGACTGGATGTTTGTGTTCCCGCTTGGGATCGGAGGAGAGTGCTCTGAGACTGTGCCGATGGCTCAGCGCTTCCCGCCTGCACCTGGGCAGACGGCAGAATCAGGCTTAGGCAGGCGGAAGAGCATGGCGGATTCCTGCCGCTGTACAGAGACGCATTTTCAGACTGCGCAGTGCTCTGCATGTCAGATTTGGCTGTAACTTGGATGAAAAGAGTTTCTGTGCTGCACACTCAGTCTCAGAGTTAAACTGCTGAGTGCGGCTCCAATGTGGACTTGCTGTGTGCCTGAAACTGTGAATGGTTCAGGGGCACCAAATGACTCTGAGGCAGGAGCAGCTGCTCCATGCTGAACTGTGCTGATCTCAGCAGGAACTACCGTAATTACCTTAAAACCGTGCAGTTAAGGTTTAGACTGGGCAGGACACAGGCAGTACCGTATTACCTGTAAATGGTGCAACTTAAGTTTTTAAGAAATGCTTAACATTTTAAGAAATGCTCCTGTATAGTAAAGAAATTACAGATTCACAATAAAACAGATTCAGACACTGTTGGATAAATGTACGTAGGCTTGGGAAAGAGAAGAAAAAGAATATAAAGAATAAAGTTAATGTCTTAAAAAGAAAAAGGGTAAAGTCTTTAAAGAGACAGAGTACAGAAGTACAGAGAGTTATAGATTAAAAGAAATAAAGAAATATAAGCCACGTAAAAATGGAAAATTCACAGAGAGTCTGGATTATGTACATTGTGTTTTCTTTAAAATTTTTGACTGTGAAGGAGCTAAGTACAGAGAGACATTTCATTACATGGGCTGCCAATCTAAACCAAAATGGATATAAGGGTATTATGATTTCAGAATTTGGGTCTAAGGATATGATGCTTTGGAGAGGGTCTTCTTTTGTTTTTGCAGAGGATGAGACCCTGTGGATTGCATCTATTCCGATTTGGTATGATAGACCACGCCCTCCTGAAAGGTTGCTGTGAATACCCTCAAAAAATTGCTTCGCTCAATTGCCAACTGAGATGAAACTAGCATACAGGTTATATCATGAACAACCTAATTAACGACGCCCCTATTCAGCAGGAAGCAGTTTGTAGAGAAAAAACTACGCCCATGTTCCCAAATATTGTTTATAAATGTTCTTTTACATTTAAAGGGGGATATGATATAGATATGAATAATTTGCATTGGTATGGATTTTATGGTCAATTTTGTTATATGTATATGTATTTTTGATCTTGATTAAGGTATTGTGATTGTGTAGTTCATTTAAAAATGTAATGTATAATTAGGAAATATAGGTTGTTAATGGATAATCATCGCTAATACTTAAGCTTGTAGTCATGTTAGTTAGATTTTCTAGATATATAGAGAGATATTTTAGTTAGATAGGCATTCTTCATATCTTTCAAAGGCTGCAGAATATGGCATTTAAGATATTTTAATAACTTAGGGTTTTTCATGACAATGAGACACATTTGCTCCTGGCAGCACCAATCTATTTCAAGAGGAAGATGGGCATCGAAGAGAATCCTTATGGAGTTTGATAGCCATTTGGGCAAGAAACTGCTCTTGCCTGGACTGTTGCATAAACTGGACACAGAGAACCCGCAGAGAGAGGACTGCTGAACTTGCCTAAAGGTGAGATGACCTTTTGGGGTTCCTGCTTCATGAAAGAGTCTGTGAGACATTCTGCAGGACACAGCAAAAAGTGACTGAACTGTCTTTGGAATTTCTTGCTTGATGAGAATGTCTGCTGGATACTATGGGCCTGTAGGCCGAAGATGGATGCCCCAACGGTACAGAGGAACTTTGGGTGACTGTCCAGGCAGCGAGATGTCTCTGTCATTTCTAGAGTTTTCTTATTTCTTGTTTGATAGGTAATATTATATCCTTCTGGAGTCTTTGATGGAGTTGAAGAATGGTTAGTTATAGTTTTCCTTAGTTATGATAAGAGATAAAATAGATATAAATATTGTAACTGTAATTCTTACTTGATAACTGTTTTGTTATATGTAATTTTACTATGTTAAAGTTAAAGCCTTTCTTTTTTGTTTAAACAGAAAAAGGGGAAATGATGTGGGAGTGATTTCTTATTAATAAAGAAACTGCCTTGGCCCATTTTATTGGATAGAAAATTAGGTAGGCGGAGTAGACAGAGGAGAATGCTGGGAAAAAGAAGCTGTGTGAGGAGTCGCCATGGTTCTCCCGCTCCAGACAGACGCAGGTTAAGATCCTCCCTGGTAAGCCAGCTCATGGGCTACACAGAATATTAGAAATGGGTTAGAACAATATGTAAGAGCTAGCCATAAGGAACTGAAACTATCCGGGCCAGGCAGTGTTTGAAAGAATACAGTTTCGTGTAATTATTTCTGGGTATAAGCTAGCCATGCGGGCGGCCGGGTGCCGGGGACGCAGCCCCGCCGCTCTTATTTCAACATGATCTGTTGGAGATGAGGTCACAGAGGAAAGGGAGGCCACAGCTGTGTTGAGGGTAAGACAGGGGAGAGAATTTGGTTTGGAGAAGAGAGACAGAGAAGATCTGCTCTTAGTCTACTGATTCCCTCGATGAGTGGTCTGTGGGTTCCCAGAGGTTGTCTGTTGGAGTTAGGGGTGGGGATAAAGCAACAAGTTTGAGGAAGGAAGATTGGAAGAGAAGATCTTTGTGATCCATTGGAAATGGGGCTGGGAGAGGAAAGAGAGGTTGCAGGAAGTGGTCTGTAACAGACCTGCTAATGAAACCTGGGGGTTTGAATTTGGGTAAGAAGGAAAGTGAAGATCCAAAGTTAGCTTACCTGCTTCCTTAGCTGGACTCACATCCATTATTTTCCAACTGAGAAACCTCTGTAAGGGATGATATTGCAAACTATAGAAGATTATTAGAGCATAATTCAGATGGAATCATTCTCTAAACCTTGTATTTGTTTTGAGATTTTTTTCAGTGAATAGAAGATAATTTATAAAAAGAGTAGAAGCAGGAAAGAATAGAATGTACACAGAAAGGTCCAACACCTTCAAGGAACTAATGAAGGAAGAAGCTGGAATACCGTGACTTCATCTACTGGAGATAAAAGATTATAGAGAACTTGTACATTACAGATTTGAAATTTCATCTTAAAGCAAGATGAGAACCAGATGTGCTGATGAAAGCCTATACTCTCAGAAAAAGACTAGTTGACTGTTGAAACGAAAATCCTAGTACTATCAAATGAATGCTTCTTGGTTACCTGGAATTTGGTACAAGTTTCAGAGGCACTGAAGAAAGAGTGAATGATTTTATTTGAGAGAAAAGCAAGTGAAATTCTCATAAATGGAACATTCGAGGACTAGCCATTTCCATGGCGGATGCAATGCATAGTAATTATTTTAGTGGAGGAGGGGAGAGATTATACTCAAAGAGTTGAAATGACTTTTGTGCACTGTAATTTCTGTTTTAAATAAAGTAACGGTAGCAACTGTGCTGCTATCCATTTTCCTAATGCAAATGTCTATAATTAAGCAACTTACTTCATCTATCCCTACTTATTATGAATGTCAAAGTTTTTAAACCATAATAACTTTCACAATGCTTTTCAACTGAGCAAAATTTAATGGAAGAGAATAAAAATATCCCAGGGATATCCAGGAGCTAATGAATAGATGGCATGTTTCTTTCCCTTACGTCTTTATTAATAGATACAGAGACAATGAGCTTTATCGGGTGCTTTTCTGTAGAAACCTTAAAGGTCCCGTTTTTGAAAAGAGACTGCCTTTATTCCTTTCACTATTTTCATGTTCCAAAACAAAAGAAATACTTAGCGAATTTCATTGGAGTAATGAATTGACATGGAAATCAAATAATAAGGGGTTGGCCAAGGAATTTGAAATTTTTTAAATAATAAAATTTATAAAATTAAAAAAAAAGCAAGTGGGATTCTAATCAGAGTTGGACATTGAAATATGCAACTAAAATCCTTCTTTTTTGATGCAAAAATATGTAAACAGAGTGTATTGACATAGTGAACAAAACCAAAATAGGTAGTTTATAAAAGATGCAGTGGCCAAGGGCAGACCCAACTCTGAACAACACTGATTGCTTTGTTTCTCTGCATTCCTCAGCTTCAACATAGCTGTATCCAATAGTAAAAATCAAACTTCAGGATGAAGTAATCAATATTCAACACTAATTAGCATCTTAATCATAAATAATTTTGGTGAAAGGAGAACAATAAATGCCCAGTGTCACTTCTTATTTGCTTATATAAACCCACTGTTTCTAGCCCATTCATTTTATCATCCCCACTAACATGAGGAATGCTTTCATTGTTTTTTGTTGGGAGATTGAATCTCACTTAAATTCAGGCACCCTGTGCCTCAATCCTCCAAATATGTGGAATTACAAGTTTTTGCAATTATATATAGCTTTGTGTGGCCTTTTAGTCGAGAGCTTAAGATTTTCTTCTGTAAACTCAAAGTGGATAATTTGATCTTATTCTTATTGTGTTGGGGATTAAATATAGGCTCTCACCCATGATGAGCATGTATTTTACCACTGAATACATTTTCCACCTCTAACACACCTGTAATCTTGATTGCTTATTATATTGACTAGATGTGATAACTGTAACAGGTTCTTGGTTCTCTCAACTGATACTTCTCAGAATATTGCAATTACTTTAAAGATAATATTAAGGGCAGAGGTGGTGAATCTTGGTAATCCTGCCACTCAGGAGACTGAGGCAGTAGGTTTATTGTGAACTCAAGGTCAGAGTAGGCTACAGAAGGTATTCTTGCATGGAAAAAAAAAACAAGACTAAATCTTTTTCAGCTCCATTAATTTAGATAAAGTAGGTAAATTTCTTTACAATTATTTGATGTTTAAATGTTAGCTTAACAAGGTTGTTAGGTCCTACTGTTCTTAAAAGTTTGGAAAAGAAGTTTTAGAGACTCTGATAAGACCCCAGCAGCTGACAAGTTTCTGGCCTCTCACACAAAATTTATTGCTTCGGGATTGACTCACTCCGATTCCAGTATTGCATTAGCCTGTTTTACAAAGGAGTAATGGTGAGATAAGGGGATTAGAACTTTTGGAGACATATTTGGCAATAAACAATATTAAATCTTTCGCTAGGCTACTGACAGCATTTGGACAACACACAGATCCAATCTTGAGGCCTTCTGAGTCACAGAATTGAATTAAGGGGGCCAAGCAGTAATGTAAAATGGAACATTGGTTTCAACACACCTGGGCTTTCTCTGCCTTTGAAGACCTGAGTCCTTACCTTTTTAGAAGATCAAAAATTCCAGATGTGAGCATTCAAACAATCAGCATTCCAGCTGACACAATTCATTACAGAACAAGAACTCATTACAGGGAATGTACACAAATGATTTCTGAATTTTATTTAGTCTGTACTTTCACAAATCCTCAAAGGCTTTCAAGTCTGTATCTGTCATCACAGAACTCAAGAGATTAAATAAGTCTTTAAACACCTTTGAAAAATATAAGATGTTGAAAGGTATTCAAATTCTAAGATTATGTTTTCAGGCTGTGTTCCTGTAAGGGTACTGTTTCTACCTCTCTTTAAATATATTTTTTAAATTAAGTAAGTACCTACAAATAGCTTAACATAGCAACTTAAAAGTTGACATACTTATGCCCATCATTTTCCAACACTGTCTTCTAGCTTGCTACTGGCATCTATTCTACAGTCTTTTGATTGTTTCTCCTGGCATTTTTCTCCATGTATAGCTATGAAATTCTATGTCTTAGTAACTTGGTAACTTTTATATATATTTTTTATAATCTAAGAGTTAACCTCACTGTTCCTTCCCACCTTAATTATTTTGTTTTCTTGAACTTCTGTTGCCTACCCTAGAATAATACTTTAGAATGCTTGATGAGTGTGGATTAACCAGTCATTATTATTCTTTGACTAATAATATAATACATTTTAGCGATTTTCAAACCCCATTATTGTCTCCTATAGCCACCTCCCTGTTGTAGGAGGCCACTTATTTGTTACCAGCTGCTCAGCCCTAAAATAATCACACAGAAACTGTATTAATTAAATCTGCTTGGCCCATTAGCACTAGCTTCTTATTGGCTAACTCTTATATATGAATTTAACCCCTTTCTGTTAATCAGAGTATCGCCATGAGGCTGTGGCTTACTGGGTAAATTTCTGGCGTCTGTCTACTGTGGGGCTACATGACTTCTCTCTGACTCTGCCTTCTCTCTCCCAGCATTCAGATTCCCCTCCCCCGTTTAGCTCTACTCTACCCCATCAGGTCAAACCAGTTTTTTTTTTTTAATTCACAGCATATAGAGAGGAATCCCACATCACCTCCCCACCAAGTGGGGCAACTCTTCTTGTCCCCAGCCTACCCACCATGTACTTTTTACTCTTCTTTTTGTGTGTGATCCATTGAGCTTAAATTGGTGTCTTAGTTACTTTTCTATTGCTGTGATTAAACATTTGAACAGAAACACCTGTGTGTTGACATTTAAGTATTTCAGAAACTTTTGAGAAGTATTTCTGAGCTGCTGGTTTATCCCCCTTCTCCTTTCAAAGCCCCAACTTCTTGGTTGGTTCCATCCTTTGTGACAGAATAGAGGAAGGCAAGAATTGACTAGGAGTTTTCCAAAGAGTTGGTGAGCATATCCCCAAGAGAGTACTCCATACTGGAAATATGGTGACCAATGGGTAGATGCTGGAAAATAACTTGATGTTAGTTTCAGTACTTTTTAAATGATACCTATCCTAGCATAGAGAACGTAGGAGCCAGTCTAACAATTGCTGGTATCTTCAAATGTTCGCCAACAATTGTGGATTGGTCAGTCTGGAGCCTTATAACTTGTAGTTATTCATGGTAGGCAGAGGTTAGGGCTGGTGGGGTATGCTGGCTTGTTTTATGTCAACTATTCACAAGCTAGAGTTATCTGAGAGGAGGGAGTTTCAATAGAGAAAATGCCTCCATAAAATCTGACTACAGAACAGGGCAGTGATGCCTTTAATCTCAGCACTGGAGAGACAGAGGCAGGTGGATCTCTGTGAATGTGGGGCCAGGCTGGTCTACTGAGTTTCAGGACAGCCAGGGCTATTACACAGAGAAATCCTATCTTAAAACTCCAGACCACCCCCCCCCCAAAAAAACAAAAAACCAGATCAGGTTCCAGGCAAGTCTGTAGGGCATTTTCTTAAACAGTGATTGATGTGGGTATGGAGACCCCTGGGCTGGTGATCCCACGTACTATAAGAAAGGCTGAGCAAGCCATGAGGAGCAAGCCAGTAAGCAGCATTCCCCCATGGCCTCTGCGTTAGCTCCTGCCTCCAGGTTTCTTCCCAGATTAAGTTTTTGCCCTCACTGCTTTTGATGGTTAACTGTTATGTGGAGCTGTGAATGAAATACACCTTTCCCTTCCCCAAGTTGTGGTGCTTCCTCACAGAAATAGTAACCCTAATTAAGACAGAGGGACTAGCGCATATACCAAGAATATACAGACTTGTCCCAGTAAGAGTTGGTGGTAATGGTAGCATTCATTCGTCCGTTCTTAACTTCTTCCCTATATCAGAGAGTTCTAATCAATTGTGATCCTACTTCTCAACCAACTTAAATGTGGCCTAGGAATTAGTTCTCTCATTGTACAAGACACTAGACCTCAGTTTTGAAGATATAACTGAAATAAAAGGGGTTTTGTTGCTATGTCCATCTTAAAGAGTCAAACTCTGTGGCAATCAAAATCAAGCCCTTTGCAATGAACATTTCTTGAAAAGTCTTAGGTACTTTTCTTTCTTGGAATCTAGTATGAACTTTCTTTTCCCAACCCAAGCACCTTAGATTTCAGAATGTTAAAGTTTTCCTCCCTTCTGTTTCCTCACAAATCTCTCTATCGTGACGTGACGCAGCAGTAACAGTTCTAGAATAATTAATATATCTATTCTTGGCACTGGCAATCATCACTTAGGTTTCTTAATCCTTATTCAAGGAAATTGTCAAATGAGGTTTTTCCTATATGCAAGGTAAGTATTGTTACATGTTATATATTGATGTGGGAGTGTCATATCAATCTGTTGATTTCATTGGCTGAGCAATAAAGAAACTGCTTAGCCCTGATAGGTTAAAGCATTGGTGGGAGGAGAAAACAGAATAGGATGCTGGGCGGAAGAGGAAGTGAGGTCAGACTCTGCTCTGCTCCTGCAGAGACGCCATGCTCAGCCCTCCCAGGTAGACGCAATAGCTCTGCGCTCTGAGGCAGATGCATGAAGCTCAAACCCACGATGGATGGAGGCTAGAATCTTCCCAGTAAGCGCACCTTGGGGTACTTACACGCATTATTAGAAATGGGCTAGTCCAGGTGCGAGAATTAGCCTGTAAGGGCTAGAGTTCATGGGCCAAGCAGTTCTTAAATGAATACAGTTTGTGTGTTGTTATTTCGGGCATGAGCTAGCCAAGCAGCTGGGGTGTTGGGGATGCAGCCCTGCCGCCGCTTCTTATTTCAACAATATATGAGGCAACCCATCCAGGAGAAAGCATATTTCACCTTAAGGATCACTTCTTACTAAAACTTCATCTTAATATTGAATTGAGATATTTAGTGCATTTAATGCTGAACTTTATGGAATTATATTAATCATAACGCTCAGTATACTAGTTAATTTTGGTTGGTTTTATTAAATCATATCATTCAATCAACAAAATATGATAGCATGGTCATCAAAAGATGACATAAAATACATCAATCTCTACTAGAATTGCTCATCAGACTCAGTAAATTCTAGACCTCTACATAAATAGCTGTTGTGTTTAAAGAGGCAGTCTTGAGTTTATGGTCTTAATTGCCACCGTACTATTTAAACAGTAATATACCTTTAATCCCAGGTAGAAGTACTGTACAAATATCACCAGGGAAGTAGGGTTTATTTTTCTTTAAATGATTATTTTGGAAAAGTTACACAGAATTTGACTGCTTCTCAGATACCCAAATTAGAAGTTGCCTTCTCATTTGTTTCACAAGTCTTAAATTCAAATTGAAGCTTCTCACTTGAGGCTGTCTTTCCTAGAAGTGATAGCAAACATGATGAACCCCAATTACAGTATTTCGTGGTGTTCATTTTAAGTTCTTAGCAAGAAATACAATATATAAATTTATATGAAACTATGGATGTGTCTTAGGGCTACTATTGCTACAAAGAAAAACCATGACCAAGGCAGCTTACAGAAGGAAGAATTTATTGGAATCTTGTGTAGTTTCAGAGGATGAGTGCATGATCATGATAGGAAGCATCACAGGAGGCAGGCAGGCATAGTGCTGGAGTAGTAACTGAGAGCTTAGACACAAATATAAAGGCAGGAGGATGGGAGTGAGTGAGGAGGGAGGGAGGGAGGGAGGGAGGGAGAGAGGGAGGGAGAAGAAGAGAGACAGAGAGCATGGTATAGGCTTTGAAACTTTGAAGCCCACCTCCAGTGACACACTTCTGACAAGGCCACACCTCCTAAACCTTCCCAGACAACTCTAGCAACTAGGGACCAATCATTCAAACATATGACACCTGTTTTGGTGGCATCCGTATCTGAGACATTAGAGAAATTATTTTGTCTTATGAAAATGAACTGTATGAAAGCAGTTTTTTTTTGCAACAAATTTTGAGATGACTGGATACCAACGTTTGAATTGATTATGGGAAGATGTTAACAGTTCTATAGCTTGGTAACAAATATGGCTTTATTTAGAATGGCACATCTTGATGGAAGGACTTAGAATGGAATAGAGCAACATATTCAAGACAATGCTGGGAAGTTGTAACTTCCCAGTTATTTTAGCTTTTTATATCATCAGAAATTATCATTTCATAATGCTTTTAAATTGCTACACACCCTGAAGTAAAAATATATTACATTTACTATTCTTTCAGGATGATGTTACATGAAATTTGCTTTAAATATATATTGCAAAAAAGAAATCTTGAAGAAAGAAGAAAGGTGTCCATAAATTCTACACATTTATATAAAACTAGAAAGCTATCAAGAGACATATTTTGGCAGCAGTGCAAGGGATATTTATATTTTTCAACATTTTGGACATGATTTAAAGGATGTTATGTACTAGAGTATGGAAATATGAATGGATCTGTGTTCTCTAAAGATAGACTATTTTTCCTAAAATTTTTTATTCCTGGTTGTTTATCACTGACCTTAGCACATCTGATTTATGTTTTTTTCATAAACTGTTTTTTTGGTTAAAATTGTGGTTGGTTAAATAGTGATGTAAACTTTGTCTTCTGCGACTGCAACAGAAGAATATAGACCTGGCCTAATTTTTTTTAGAGAAAATATGAATATCTTTACTAGATTTTTTAAGAAGCCAACTCAAATTGACAAATGCAAGTCTTTAATTTTGAGCTATCCTGAACAAATATCTCCTTCCTCTGCAGCCCTGCCTCTCAACACAGCAAGCACAATGGTATTTTGAGAGGTAGAAATTAACCTATGTTCTATCATCTCTGTAAACACTTCCAAAGATATTCCTTGAATGTCAGAAATTTCTAAATTGGTTGGAGGAAGTGCATTTTACTTGAGATCTATAATTTTTCTGGAATTGCTAGCCAAAAAATAATCTACCTTCTAAGGTAATTATTTTAATTTATATTTCATTCTCTTTTAAGAACCTTTCTGTTCTTTCTGTTGCATTTTTTTTTTTAAATTGGAGTTTCTTGCTTGGTCATGGAATCATAGAACTTAGAGCATTCTTAAATGTTTCCCCTCATGAGCCTTTATGTCAAGAAATTAAATCATAATTTACTTTGAAGCAATTATTTGGTATACAAATAATTTTACCATTTATTAAAGATTAAGGAAAATTTGCATACTAATGAGAGTGAGTACTTATTTGCATTTTATCAATATTTAAAAAAATAAAAGATAATTGCATCATTTTCCCTTCCTTTTCCTCCCTCCAACTTCTCTGATGTGTCTATTTACTTTCTCTCAAATTCATGGCCTAGTTTTCTATCTCTCTGTGTGTATTTATGCATAATTTATAATATATTATATATATATATATATATATACAGTCTCAATAATTGTTTCTATTAAAACAGGAAACTTTGCACAGAAGCACAATTTCTTGCTTGTTTTTTTGAGACAGAGTTTCTCTATGTATCTCTGACTGTCCTGAAACTCACTCTGTAGACCAGCCTGGTCTGGAAATCACAAAGAACCACCTGCCTCTACCTCCCAGACGCTGGTATTAAAGGTGTGCACCACCATCGTCCAGTTGCAATTCCTAAATAAAGGTTTTTTATTCAATGTTGTCTAAATCATTGATATTACAGAGTAGAGCACATGGTGGCCAGCCTTTTCAATTTTACACAGCTTAGACTCATTACAGAAGAGAGTCTCAATGAGGAAGGTTCTATTGCGTTGGTCTGTGGGCTTATCCGGGGGGAATTGTGTAGACTAAATGAACTGGCAGCAGTCCCAGGCAGGTGATCTTGACTGTACAAGCCTGGATAAATCAAGTTGAGCCAAAGCAGTGAAGCAGGCAGCGTGCGAATATTTATTTGTCTCTGCTCTTGACTGTGGATCAGATGGGACTGTAAGCTTCAGATTGCTGCTGCCTCAACTTTGTCTTGGCAATGTGGTATAGCCCAGAACTGTGAGCTGAAATAAACCCATTCTCTCTTAAGTTGCTTTCTGTCATGCTCTATTGCCATAGGAACGGAAGTGACTCTAGGGCAGATCATTTTCAGTGTTTCCCATGGTTGATTATTTTGTTTTTTAATCATCAATACTGCGAATGCCTCTTCCTAGAAATGCAGTGTAAAAACGGCGTAGGACCAGTTCTGGGACATTTGAACAATCTGTCCTCATCCAAAGCCAAGGTGCCTTTAGCAGCAACTCAAAAGCGAGTTTTAAAATTGTGCTGTAATAGAATACAACCCAAAGACATCGGGTTTGGTATGCGCTGAAGAGGAGCAGGAAAACCGTGTCTTTGTTTAGCACAGTGGAACCACTGTAAGAAGAGCCAGCTTTGTACCTGGAGAGCACTATTGACAATGTGCAATAGTTTCCCCTCTGAGATGCGTCAGGCCTGGTCTGGTGGTGTGCTCAAGGTTTGGTGCATGTGCTGTGCTGTGGTTTCAGAACCAAGGCTGCATTGAAGGCTCATGAGGCAACAGGTGTGAACCCTGCCAGAAATAACCTGGATTCGTATGCTTTCAGTTTGGAATACATTTTGTATCTTTTCATGCTCTGAAGCCAATTCTGTTGTTGGATTTTTTGCAAGACCCATAAAGGGTCATGAAGCACATTTTAACACATTTGAAAAAACTGTACGACAGAGTTTTATACTTCATTTAATTCTCTATAACTGATGCATGCATTTTCTGAAATTCTATGTAATTTAAGTTTTTAACACAAACTCTAGTATACTTCTCTGGAGATTACAACCTCGATCTTGAGTAGACTAATGACATACATCTCCTTAGTTTTATCCTTACTTCAGTACAGAAGAAAGAAAAAAAAAGGACACATTTTCTAAATAAGCCTCCCAAATTTTTAATGAAGTTATTTTCCTAGTGAAAATAGGGGTTTACCGAGTAAGGGCAATTGAGACTTAACTTAGAAAATATTTGATCATTAAAATATTTAAGAATTTAAATGATATTTTTTGTTTATTTTTAAAGTAGCATATAATATGTCAATACTAATTTCTTCTTCTTAATGCTTTTAGCTAACTGATTATTGGGATTTGGGGGTTATATGGCTGTTTTATATGTTACAATGTTTCTTTGCAATGCATTTATGAAATCGTTTGTAAGACTAGAATTGTGGAGAAGTAGTAGGGAGAGCTGGTGAAGACCCTCCCTTGCGTTCTGCTTCAACCAGGTTTTCTAAATATCATAACCATACCTTAAGACAAGAAAGAAAAAAGAACAGTTGCATTTGTGTAGCCATTAGACTATAAAGTTATCGGCCTGAATGGTGTTTTGATTATTATAAAAACATTATGGAAGGCTAGGCAGGATGCTTCCACTAGTTGACAAATAAATAATTATTTTTTCTACCAACAAATTGGAGTGACGGTCAAAAATCAAGAACATCAAAAACACTGATTACAACTTACACTGGAGAGGATGTAGGGCAAAGGAAACACTCCTGCATTGCTGGTGGGAGGGCAAGTTGGTACAGCCCCTTTGGATTTCAGTATGACGATTTCTTAGAAAATTAGGAAACAACCTACCTCAAGATCCAGCAATACCACCTTTGGGTATATATCCAAAGGATGCTCAATCATGCCCACAAGGGCATGTGCTCAACTATGTTCATGGCAGCATTATTTGTCATAGGCAGAACCTAGAACCTAGAAACAGCCTAAACTCCCCTAGACCGAAGGATGGATAAGGTAAATGTGGAGTACCACACAGCAGAAAAAAAATGAGGACCCTCAGAGAGACAAGTCTGTGTTTTTGGCCTAAGTTCTAGTGCCCTTATTTAGTAGTGCCTGTTTTTTTTTTTTTTTTTTTTTTTTTTTTTTTTTAACAGGGAATGATAGCGTGTTCAGGCATGGGACTACATGTTTTCTCTGTCTGAGAGTAATATGAATAAGAATGAATCAAACCATCCCCAAATAAAAGGTGTTTTCTGCGTCCCTAAGTCCAGGACAACCAGTGCAGTCCATACAATGTATCTTTTTGTAGGAGTTCTACAGCATTACCTACAGCTAGGGTAGGGTGTGTTGGCTAAGGGTAGAACTTAGTGCTAGAGCATGATTAGTGTAGGTAACCCCAAGCCCATCACCTCAGACATAAAAATAACTAAGTCACCAAATAGTCTCGGGGACAACATCAGATATCTGAGTCAATAATAAAATGGTGCCAATCACTTTTAGAACATTCAAATGTCTGTCCGTTTCGGGTAAAATTCTGAAAACACATTGTTGTTACTTCTTCTGGAACTTACCTTCTGTATGGGAAAATGTTGGAGGTAGGTAGGTGAAATTTTTATTTTAATTAAGCATAGTCTTTTATATTCCAAAAGCATATAGGCTAAAAGGCAAAAACAGGAGCTTGAAGAAGAACGTTGGTTGCTCTTTGATGAATTGTAGCATAGTTAGTCAAAAAAGAAGAAGCCACTAAAAAAAGGACAGAGCAAATATACTTTTAAGAACCGGCCTCGGTGTCAGCTCAGATGGTCAGAGCCAGTGACTCTAAGATGCACTTGGAGCCTGGTTTTGGCCATTATGCAGCCGTTTACCCCTCCTTGACAGTTTGCCAGCTAGAGCCTGGGGGTGTTCTGGGTGCCGGCTCCCTGCAGGGCTGTGTTTATGTTGTAGAGGAAGCTCGGGCAGCTTGGAAGGCTTTCAATGGTTCTGTTGGGTTGAGGATTAATGAGGTTAAATTAACTCAGTCACTTAGTGCACATTTTATTGAAGTTCAAGCTGTTCAGCCTATTGCAGTTAATATGAGGAGCCCAGAATGTCGCCAGTTAAGTGTAAGTTACACATCAGGGATGCGGCATCGTTAAGACAGGAGGACGGCGATTGTATTGGGTTATGGATTTTATTATAAAGGCATCCTATTTTTTGACACATGTCCCTTTGCTTTCTCTAAAATGTCATTCATTAGAGGATTTTTTTTTTTGTTACCTGGGGCAGGTGATGATTATACCTGGAACTTCTTTCATCTTTTTTTTAGAAAAAGGGCTAACTTCAGATTCATGAAGTGGGTGTCCCTTTCCTCCCCCTGAGAACAGTACCTATGAGAAGTATGTCAGGACAGATGTTTTCCTGAGTTTCTACAGACCCTGAGAAGGAATGAGTTGGACGTTTGAGGCAAAACCTGGCATCAATTCACTGACTGCGAGCATATAATATGTGCTGCTGCTTAGGGTAGCACTGTGGATACATTGTTCTAGCTTTCCTAAGTTTAGTGTGTTTAGCTTCTGTACTTAACACATGTATACGCATACACGCATGTCTATGCTAAATAATTAGGGACTTTATGATTTCTTTCAATGCATCCAAAGGTATACTCCTGGCTAAAAACAGTCATTCCTAGATGCCCAGACAGAAAACGCTTATGGGGTGGAACCTACTGCTCATGTAAATTACTCTTTATTTTATATGGCAACGGCAGATTTGCTGCATGATAAATGGCCATACCCTTCTCTACTAAAGGACACCAATATTACACACAGACTTTGTGAAGCTTTCTCTGCAAGATACTGATTGGAAGCATCACCCAGCCCCTGGCCTGGGAGTTGCCTTCGGCCGAACTTCACTACTGGACTCCAACTCCCAGCCTGACAAGCGCTGGCCCCTCCCCAGGGAGGGTCAGGACTACTCCCACAGGCTATTTAGGGTGGTGTTGGAAAAAGGAACACACGATCTTTGGGGTTTGTGTGGGCTCCTCCTCCCACCATGCTGTCTCTGTCCACTTGGGATTGTGGCATTTATTAAATGTCGGCATTTTTGATTCAGCCTAATTTGGTTTGATTGGAGTTCTTTGTACCAGAGGAGGAGGAGAGGCTCTTCTTAATAGGTACTGTAGATCTTTTTATGACATGCAAAGTTCCTTTCCTGTCTCACTTACTATACGTGAAATGATCACTTCAAATATTGCATTTATATTTAGGGTAGAAATAATAATGATATAAATAATATCTGCAGAGAACTCTCTCTCTCTCTCTCTCTCTCTCTCTCTCTCTCTCTCTCTCTCTCTCTCACACACACACACACACACACACACACACACACACACACCACATACTCGTACATGTGGAAAAGCGCTCATGGCCAGGTACCAGGAGCACTTGCCTGGTACCAATGCTGTGTTGAACTTGGCTTCCTCTCTCCAGCCTTTCACCCAGCCCTGTGCTGGTTTGGAAACAGAGCTTGGCCTTTCCTGCTGAGAATGGGGCACCGAGGAGTGCTTGCTGGATGGAAGAAACGTTACAGTTGCCAGTAGCCACCACAGTTTTATGATTCTTGCCATCTCCCTGTGGCTATGTTCCAATAACTCTTCAGCTTAAAATCACAAGTGGTAGTTATTTAATATAAGCTTTTATTAACTGCCGTGTGCTTTGTGGTCTCTTTAAGGAATACGCTGGATTCCGGTCTTTTAGACTTTTTGGTTTAAGGAGGACGAAGAGAACAGGGATAATATTAATGTGATGCAAAGCATCATTGGAAAATCACACACAGTGGGACCTGAGCGTGAAGGAGAAAAATAGCAGAGAAGAGTGGTGTAGAGAAAATAGAGTAAGCCTAAGGATTACCGTCATGAGTTATGAAGGGGACTTCTGGGGGGGGGGGTCAAAAATGAAAGACCAAGCATAGAAACAATAAACAGAACCAAACCTTGGGTCTAGAACCTGGAACGACACAGAGACCTAGAAATGATGACTGGATGCATGAGACCGCAGGAGGCAAATGGGAGGCACGTTAACGGAAACTGGTTATTCGGCAATGCACATGGCAATGGCTATATTTCTTAACTTGCAAAGCCCAGACTCCTCACTGTTTTTTTCTATTTCTTAATATTTTACTAAAATATACATATCAAAATCATAGAAGTATGCATTGTGTTCCTAAGAGTTTATCCATTTCCTCCAGGTTGTTCACTTTGTTGGTGTACAAGTTTTCATAGTGCTTCCTGACAACCCCTTTGATTTCAGCAAGTTATGTTTCCTATTTCATTCTGAGTTCCGTCATTTCAATCTTTTTTTTCCCCCTAGTCTGTGTTGCACGTGTCTTTCAAGTTTAAAATCTGATAAACATTTAAGTAGTCATTAAATTATTTTTTTCTCCTCTGTATATTATGTCTTTAATTAAAAACATTATTTCTTTCCTTCTGCTAGATTTGGAGTTAGTGCATCTATCTTGAGATGGTCCCTTAAATTAACAAGTTACATTTCTGACTCATTATCTTTCCTGTTTTCAATGTATTTAAAAGTCTTATCTATGCTTTGGAGTCTATAAATTTTTGTATGTTGCATTTTTGTTTTCATTTGTTTCTGAGTATTTTCTAATTTTTGTTGTATTTTCTTCATCCATTGGCTTTTTAAATGTGTTTTAAGTTTCCATATTTTGTGAATTCCTTAGTTTCATGTCCATTGATTTCTAAATTCTTCTTATTGAAGTCTGAGAAAATACTTGACACCAGTCTTCTAAAAATGTATTGATGCATAGTTTGTGAGTTAACATGGTGTAGGCTCAGAGCTGAGCCTTGTATACATGGGAGAATGCATGCTACTTGCAGGGTGGAGTGTTCTGTACATGTGTATTAGACCAACTTGCTTCCTTGGGCTGAAATCCTGAATTTCCTTTCTTACCTTCTGGTTGTCTATTACTCATTGTGAATGGTGTATTGAACTCTCCAACATCATTGTAAATGGTCTATTTAACTCATCGATTCTGTCAGTTTTCATTTCACAAATATTGGCTAGGCAAGTAATTATTTACAAAGACTATATTCCAGCACTCCGGAGGCAGAGGCAGTCAGTTCTCTGAGTTTGAGGCCAGCCTTGTTTGTAGAGCTAGTTCTAGAACAGCCAGGGCTACACAGAGAAATTCTGCCTCAAAAAACCAAAAGGATAAAGAAAAAGACAAGGTGGTGGTATCCGGAGATGTGTCAGTGAGGATTGTTCTCTGGGTCTCAAACATATACACATACCTGTGCAAATAGACGTGTATCTATCCACACAACACACACACACACACACGTTTCTAAAATTAGGTCAAAATAATAATCAAATAACAAACCTGTTTTTAATAACACTACTTCCTTAAGAAGCCTGTTTGTTTTATTAGAAGATTTTTTCCATGGTACTTTAAGTTACAGTTTAGCATTTTTTCATTTAGCTTCGGAAACTCCTTTGAGCCCTTTTCAAGGACAATTCTACTGTTAATTAAGTCCCTGAGCTTTTGTTTGTATGGAAGAAGTTAAATTCCATCCTCCCAGTTTCAAGGAAAGTTAGGCCGTTTACAAGATAATTGGTACGTTAGTCTTTGCATTTTGATTCATTGCCTTCTGTCTCTCAAGGGTTCTGGTGTGACATCTGCTGATCATCGAACAGAGAGAGGCTCCTTTCTGTGACTTGTTGCTTCTTCCTGCTTTCAAGGTTCTCCTTCTGTGTTTTAAGGGTTTGATTATAAGGAAAATAAAGAGAGGGAGCACTCTGAGTGGAAAATTAAGAGAGGGAGCACTATGGGTGGAAAAGGACAAGGAGGAGGACTAGGGAGATAAGGTAAGGGATTTGGGAGGCATTAACTGGGGAAAAATATGATGGAAAACAAGATATGCCTAGCTGTGCAATAGTGGCTTGGCTGTTTGGGGGTAGCTCACAGTCCCCTGAATGGATTCAGGAATCTCCTCACAGGGGAACCAAAGACTGGTATAGCAGGTCTGGCTAACAACTCAGTCAAGGGGAGGGAGGTAATGGACCCTGGAAGCAGCCAAAAATGGTGTTCTCTCATAAAGTTTTGAGAGAACGTCATTCATTTCAGATGTCTAGTCTCCAGAAACATTTAGATTTTATTCTGTCATTTCTTTCTCTCTCCCCTCTTACTTGTAATAGGATCTCACCTAGGACACACTATGTGGACCAGAATGGCCCCAAGAGACCTGCTTGCTCTCTGCCTCCTGAGTGCTGGATTAATAGCGTGTACCACCTTGCCTGGATTTTTTTTCATGTTCTTAATATGCAATTTTTGTAGCTCTTTTATAGTGACCCATGTAGCACACTTGAGAAAATAAACAAATCTAATTTGGGTGCAGTTCTTACTAAGACATTTATTGCCACTTTCCAATAACATCTGTGGCCACTTTAGTTATCTTAGAAAGACAACCAATCAAGATAAACATGACTGGATCATGCCTCAATATCGACATTGAGTATTTTGTTGAGGAATTTGAGTTCTAAGATAAAGAAATAACTTAAAGACTAAATAAGTAGTTGACTCAGTTAAATTTCAGCTTTGGAAAGTTTAGTCTACATTGAGTAAAAACAAAAATCAACACGAAGAGACTGCTGACAAACTTATTACACCTGCAGACTGGAGAGGCTGCGCTGTAATGGGGATTGTGGATAATTTAAGGTATTTTTCAAAGTGAATTTGACAGAATTGTAAGGAACCCATGAAAAGCAAGAGGCTATCACTCTCCTAGGCTCTGTAGTGTGCTCCTTGGTGGGTGGTAGCTTTAGTCACGGACAGAGGGAATACAGGAAAGGGGCTAAGTGTTCAAGAGAACATATCGATCCAGTCGAGTTTCATTCCAGAAGGCTGGGAAACGTTGGAGTAGAGATGGTATCAGCCACAGCTCAAGCTCTGGCAGCATGAGGATGCCTTATTGACCAGGATGCCTGTGGTTGTGCTGACTGAGAACAGCTCTGATGGTTTCAGGATTAATAATATCTGTTCTCACTCTAAAGTGCTTTTGTCTAAGCAACAGCCAGTAATGCTACTCTGGCTACCCACGAATAATTCATATACCTGAACCTTCCGCAATCGGTGAAGATTTCTTTTTGTTCATTTCTCCTGTCTATTCCCATCTTTCTCATGAATAATGCCTTAATATTTCTTTAAAGAGTTCACGCTACTTTTATTTATGTGGGTTGGTTTAGGTATGGATCTCTGTTGACATTACTTTATCGTGGAATGATATTCAGTCAGGGATACTGAGGGACACACTTAGGCAGTGAATTCCAAGACAGCGTGTGAAAAGAAAAGAATGCATATCCCTATATGGTGATGGTGAAGTATTGGTAGATAAGGGCTGGAATTATGGCAGCCATTACTGACCATAAGTCGGTCTGTCTCCCTCTTGTGGGGTGTGTGTGTGTGTGTGTGTGTGTGTGTGTGTGGGGAGAGAGAGAGAGAGAGAGAGAGAGAGAGAGAGAGAGAGAGAGAGAGAGTTTCTCAAGGATGTTTTGGTAGAAGATTGGAGAAAATATATGCTCGGGGGGTTAAAGCCTCTGGTGAATGAATACAGAGTACGAAGACAGAGAGAAACCACATTTGGTCATGTTAATTTAGTCCCTGGGTTATAACTTGCTATAATCCAGGCATGCTGCTTACATTTTTTTTTAGATGGATGAAAATTTGTCATTATTATCTAGGCTAGCTTGATTTGAGCTTGGTTAATTGCAAAATTCTAAGTTGTAACGGGTCTGCTGAATATTTATTCTCTCTCACAGAAACATAAGGTAAAATAAGAAGTTTGTTCTTGATTGAATGTTGACAAAAGATTATATATTACTCCTTCTGCAGCTTTTCTATTCAGTCGCAGATTGAAGGTGAATTCCTGTGATTTAAGGACTCTTCAAGTTAGCAGAAATTGAAAATATAAATATAGACTGTTCTGGCAAATATGCAGAGTGATGCCTTCAGAGAATCAGCAACTGTAGCAGTGACTAATACAGCTTAGGTAGGGTGCCCATCTCCTGGCATCAGGAGATCTGGGTTACCCGTAAACCATTACTTAGTTTGTTAGTCATTCATTTTTAACAAATACGAATTCTTCCTCTGGTAGTTTTTAGGTAGTCTGATCTATTTGGAGATCAAATTAGATACTTTATGCCCAGTAAGAGCATTCATCAACAGTCACGTTACATTTCAGTAAGTGCGGGTGATTTCTTTAATATTTTCACCAGCAAAGGGAAGTGTTCCCCTTGCTTCACAAAATTTCCATCACATCTCGAAGGCAACTCTTTAAGACCTTGAAAAGACAATTTCCTACTTTATAAGGAAAAACAAAAACCCAGATAGCTACAGCACTCCTGAGCAATAAAAGGACTGCTAGAGGTTGCGCCAGTCCAAATTTCAAGATGTTCTTCAGACATATAGTCATAAAAACCACATGGCATTGTCTTAAAAACAGACACATTGCACAATGGAATAAAATTCAAACCCAGACATGAATTCACACACACACACACACACACACACACACACACACACACACACATTGAGCTATTTTAAGGATGGAAAGAGGGCTAAGAATTTGAGAAGCCAAAAAAGAAACACATTCCAGGATCTTGCTCTGAATGAAAGAAGTGGGATTTGAACCTTCAATGAAAAGTCATGTGAAACCAAGACAATGCTTACAATTTGGAACATAACACTGTTTGGCTACTGTCTTTTACATGGGGCGTAAACTGCAATGTTTCATACCATCAAGAAACATGCCAGTGAAGCATCTTACATACACACGTTTTTGCATTATATCATTTTGCCATATCAAGGATAACCAAACTCTAAGTTGAATTATCTTTCACTAGGCCATCATCTATCTATCTATCTATCTATCTATCTATCTATCTATCTATCTATCTATCTATCTATCTATCTACCTACCTACCTACTTACCTACCTACCTACCATATCTATCTATCTATCTATCTATCTATCTATCTATCTATCTATCTATCTATCTATCTATCTATCTATCTATCTATCTACCTACCTACTTACCTACCTACCTACCATATCTATCTATCTATCTATCTATCTATCTATCTATCTATCTATCTATCTATCTATCTATCTATCTATCTATCTATCTACCTACTTACCTACCTACCTACC
>NW_026067898.1:1656382-1721398 GCF_014885135.2 Alexandromys fortis
TCTATCTATCTATCTATCTATCTATCTATCTATCTTCTTCTTCTTCTTCTTCTTCTTCTTCTTCTTCATCATCATCATCATCATCATCATCATCATCATCATTATTATTATTATTATCTATCATCTACCAATCTCCCTATCTACAATCTGTCAGTCTATCTCATCTATATTTATACTATATTCATCAGGTATCTATTATCTGTCTCTACTTCTTAAACTAGAATCTCTGCCTTAACTCTTGCCTTAGATTGGGGTTTTATGGTGGGTCTCACAAACTGAAAATTACTAGAATTTCCCCCATGATAATTATTATACCATGTGATACAAAAGAAGAATCTAGTTGTATTCTGCTCCTCAATACATTTTTTGTGTGAACTGGAGCATTATGGGTACTTTTCTTATTTGGAGAGGAAGACAGTCTCACAATGCTTTATTATTTTCATAAACTGTTCAGATGTTAGTGGTTTATATTAGAGTTCAGGTTCTTCTATATAATCTTCTAAAGCAGTAGTGAAGTCTACTGTGAAAGTTTCATATTTAAGGTAGATATTTGTGCTAAAAGTAACAATTAACAGACTTTGCAGAGGTGAGGACTCCTAGGTATCATGAAAACCGAGATTGTGATTAACAACTATGTTTCGTGTATGCCATCATCATTAATGTTTGGTAATCAGTAACTGGGCATAAGAGATTGTATCTAATTATAGATGCAGCTATACCTTTGGCAGATTCTCCAAGGCTTAAAAGCAGCTGGTTATGAGCAGGACATACAGTCTGCCAAATCGAGGCAGTTAGTGAAAAATGTTTCAACTAGGTTTCAAATGATAATGGTCAAGGCAATTCACACATTTTCTATAACCTTTACATATGAAAAGAAATCTCATTCAAGAATGTATATCCAGAAAACAGACTGTAGAATCAGCAAAATAAATTAGAATTGCTATACTCTGTATAAAACACTCTCAAAGTTTAATAAAGACTTCTATTTTTTCTTGTAACAAAAATTTAACTAGACTATGGGCAATTGGTCCTGACATCTTTTAAAAGCTTTACTGACCTTGAATATCAAGGTAGCTTAAATTCATACTGGTTTCTTTCACACTGTGTATTACTTGTTGTGGTGGCTCAGTGTTGGCCTTAGCATCTTAATTGATCCCATTTTCTTGACAAATGGTGGATTCGAGGCCAAGTTAGTTAGTTCATGGCTTTCCCATTGGTCTTGGTAGAATTGGACAGAGGTTAATTAAGTGACTTCCAGCTCTTTCATTTAATAATTCTAGGAAGCAGTATTTACATTACCTTGGAGAGGCCTTGTTTGCTATCAGAAGCACCCTGCACTAATGAGGGCAGCTAACGTAAGGAGGGACGGAAACAGACAAGAGTGGCGATGCAGGGGTTATAGAGGGAGTTGGAGCCCAGCAGAAATGGTGCCTGAATTTCCTTACTCCATACCCCATGGACTGAGTTACAACATTCCCTTAATTAACTTCACAGGGGTTAATTAATGATCTTGCTGATACTTGTGAGTGGAAACATTCTGATAGACAGTCAATGTATACATGGCCCCAAAAGGAGATAAACAGAGTGCCTGTTGATTAAGGGGAAAAATGGAGAAAAAGCTTCAGCAATTTAAAACACCGTATCAACAAAATCTTGAGAAAAGAATCAGAATGGTATATGACAAGTGCGGAAGCATTTGAATCTTAGGAAAGGGTGATGGTGATATTGGAACACTAATAAAAACAGTGATTTTGAGGCTTTCTGTACCCTGAATTTCATTGAGCTCTCTTAGACTTCTTTAAGATATGGTAGAGTAGCACTGTTCTAATGTTGCTTGATACTTTGATGAGTAATGTGAGGAAGGAAAGCAGTTTAGTAACTTGGGACACCTCTGGTTACAGAGCTGACATTCACCTTGTAATTTAATGAAGATCTGAAAGTTTTGATGAAAAGAATTTTTTTTTTCAGAATAGTTTCTGTCAAAATAGATTCAAGAAGTAGGGAAATGCATGGACAGACTAAAGATGTTCAATCACAAATATCTCAAATGAGATCATTTCAGATTATGCCCAACTTTAGATTTATATGCAGTATTTGTCAGCCTAAAAAGACAAACTTTTTGTCCTCTGGCTGGGTATCGATACAATCTTACAATCATTTCATGTAAAAATAACTTTCCTGTTTTAAGAGCCTCTGAATATGTTTCTGAAGTGCAGCCTGCTTTGATGTTGAAGGATGACCCCAGTACAGAATCTCAATCAGTTAATCATAAAGGCACAACACTTGAAGACATCACAGAAAAGAACGTAGCTATAAAGGGACAGTGTTCGCTCCTGCCAAGCAATTCCACAGCTCCCCACAGACCCAAGAGCAATACTCTCATCCTGAATTCCAGTGGGTAGTGTAATTCCAATAGAGATAGATTGGGTAAAAGGAAAACCCACGCATTCTATGAAAGTCATTATACCCTGTGTGAATTCTTCAGAAACACGAAGGGAAAAGCGATTTCTTTATGCCAAAAGAGAACATTTAAATTTAATTTCTTTCCTTAGATATACTGCTTTTCAAATGACTGACATTTATGAAAGTGCCATCACTTTAATTTTGTATTTATTAACAAAAGAATTTCTTAAGGAAAATAGGTAGGCTATTTCTTAGGTGTATATAACTCAAAGTAATCCTTGCACAATGAGGGATCACAATCAGTTGCTCTTCCAAGATTGTGGAGTGTACCCATTTTGTCCTTATCTTTTTATCTGTGTTATAAGAATCACAGTCAAAAGCCTGAGGTAGGCAAGATATATCACCTCATTTGATTCTCCACATTTGTAAACCTGTCGCTAGATAAAGGGGATTTAATTGGACTGATATAATTTCTTGCTCACCAAGAGCTGTCAGTTACTAACCTGTGTCCTGTACTTTCCAGGGCTTTGAAAATTGCCAGCTGGGGGATTGTTCCAATACCAGGAAATCTACTGATGTTAAAGCAAATGGATCTCTGACTTTAAAACCATGCTTTATTCGGCTTCATTCTTTATCTTTTAAATTTTATTTTTAAAATTTATTCTTCTCTCATATATTATATCTTGCCTGCACCTTCTTCTTGCTCCACTCCTTCCAGTAGCCCCCTTCCCCAGATTCGCTCCTCCTCCATTTTCTTTCAGAAAAGAGTAAGCCTCCCAGAAATATCGACTGGACATGACATAACAAGTTACAATAAGACAAGGCATAGATCCTTATATCAAGGCTGGACAAAGCAACCCAGTTGGAGGGAAAGAGTCCCAGGAGCAGGTAAAAAAGTCAAAGATACTCTCCACTCCCATGGTTAGGAGATCCACAGAAACACCAAGGTACCCAACCATAACACGTATGACCTAACTCAGAACCATACAGGCTCTATGATTGCTGCTTTATCTCTGAAAACCCCTATAAGCCCTGCTTAGTTGATTCTGTGGGCTGTGTTCTTGTGATGTCCTCCACTCTTCTGATTGCTATAATTTTCCCCCCTCTTCTGTGGAGTTCTGGAGCTCTGTCTAATGTTTGGTCGTCAGTTTCTGCCTCTGCTATTTGCTGCCAGAGGAAGTTTTTCGGATGACAACTGGACAAGGCATTGATCTATGAGTATAGCTGATATCATTAGGAATCATTTATTACTATTATTTATTATTTTGCCAGTTATGTTTTGGTTCTATCCTAGGTCTCTGGGTTAATCCAGAGATAACCAAGATGGTTCCTGGTCATCCAGACAGTGTTAGGCATGGGCTACTTATCACGGAGTGGGCTTCAAGTTGGACCAGGCATTGGTTGGCCACTCCCACAAATCCTTACCTTAACACCTTTTGCAGGAAGAGCAATAAATTTTAGGTTGAATGTTTTGTATTTGGATTGATGTCCCAGTCCCACTACTGATTACAGAAGATGGCCTGTTCAGACACCATATCCCCTAGTACTAGGAGGCTTTGCTAGGGTCACCCTGGCAGATTCTAGGGGGTTTCCGCTGTGTTAGGTTTCTACATCCAAATGACCCCCAATTCCAGTCATCTCTCCCAGTACTCTCTTCCTCCACTCTTCCCTCCCCGACATGATCCCCACCTGCTCCCCAGTTGACCCACAGCATCTGTTCTATTTCCCCTTCCCAGAGAGATCCATGCATCCTCCTCCCCACTCCCACTGTGAGCCCTCTTTCTTACTTAGCGTCTCTGGATCGGTGGATTGTAGCATGATTATCCGTTCTTCAGTCGAGGGCTATCTAGGTTGTTTCCAGTTTCTAGTATTATGAATAAAGCTGCTCATCTCAAGTCTTGTGAGTCTGCCGCACTTCTGACTGGTTACCTTCCAATCCCTTCAACCTCTTAGAGAAGAAGAGGTGTACGCAATTTCCAATTATATGGCTATCATGCCTCAAAACACATGCAGATACTTGACCATGTCTTAGTAAGACCCTCTAGATAAGTCACACATCACCAATAGTTTACCTTTTCAACATACTTGTCTTGGGAAGTAATATTAGACTATGTTCATTTTTTTTTCCTTTTTTGGTTTTTTGAGACAGGGTTTCTCTTTGGTGCCTGTTCCGGAACTAGCTCTTGTAGACCAGGCTGGCCTTGAACTCCCAGAGATCCCCCTGCCTCTGCTGGGATTAAAGGCATGTGCCACCATCACCCAGCGACTATGTTCATTTGGGAGATGTAGTGTTTCTAGTGTATTGTATTGTAGATACATAGCACAAATTTCAGATATTTTGATAGGTGTGATTGTTTTGGGGCAGAGATTATTGAAGAGAACTTGAAATCTTTCTGAAAACTTAGTCTATATAAAAAAAGGGTCACTGAGCAATCTTTGTCTACTTTCTTTACTCAAAGGAATACGCAGAAATAAATATAAATAACTAAAAACAACAACAGCTCTAAATGCTGAGGGATCCAGCTTTCTAATCTTCATTACTGATTTCAATTCTTTAAATCTGTTTCCTTAGATGAAGGGTTTTCTCACCTTGTTACTCTTACTTCTTATTATTGCCTTTCTTATGTACCCACTTTTCTTATTTTCCTTTTTTGTTACACAAATTATTAATATTTTGTCATTTCTCATTACACCTTGAATGACTTTTCTGATTGTACTATGATTTTCAGTTATCATCATCTATGGTAGCTTAAAAGAAAATGGTCTCCAGAGGGAGTGGCGCTATTAGGAGGTATGGTTTTGTTGGAGGAAGTGTGTCACTGTGGAGGAGGGCTTTGAGGTGGTTTGAAGGAAAATGGTCCTCAAAGTTAGAGGCACTTTAGGAGGTGTGACCTTGTTAAAGTAGGTATGGTCTTCTTGGAGGAAGTGTGTCACTGTGGAGGTGGACTTTGAAAAATCATACACTCTCAAGGCACGCCCAGCAAGGCAGACCACTTCCTGTTGCCTCTGAGTCAAGATGTAAGGACTCTCAGCTCCAGCACCATGTCTGCCTGAATGTCCTCATGTTTCACCATGATTATAGTGGATTGAATCTCTGAAAATGCAAGTGACCCCAATAAATATTTTTCCTTTATAAGAGTGACTGTGATCATGGTGTCTCTTTACAACCAAGACACCATAATTTCACAGATTTTATATTTATGAGACATTACACAGTTTATGGCATGTCTATGATTATCTTGACAGTTGAACAATAATGGCAGAATAATTCTTAAATTAAATCACTATGAAAAAAATATATATTCATGGATTTATCTCGTTATTGCTAATTTACCAGAGTAAAGAGTAAACCCAGGACGTGCAGGGAAAGTTAACACAGGTACATCTTGAGTCAGCCTAGTCCCTTATAAGGAGCAGAAGGAGATGATTACTTTTGATTACATACCCAATTTTAATGATGTCATTTCTTAAAGGTCATTTGTGATGTGGAATGCAAAACCATATTAATGACTGTATTTTACTTGGTTTCATTAAAACTACTGTTCTCTCTTACATTTTTGAATTGATCTTTTACTCATGCATGGTTCTGTAATATAATTTATTGACTTTTATCTTTGTACCTTTTGCACTTTGCCTTTTACTGGCGTGAAATTTATTTCAGTCTATGATGAGAGAAAGGGAACTACTTTTATTTGTCTTTGTATACTTAGGAAAAATTTCTAAAGCAAAGAATAGGTACTTCATTAATTTCTAGTTAGGGAATATAGCTGTGCTTTCCTATACTGAGTGTGTAGCACTCTTGCACATTTGTGTGCCCCCCCCCACATCCTTCTTTATTTAGATATATTTAGAAACATAAACATTACTGTATTACAGCTTGTTACAGTATTCACTATAGCAACTTACTTGTTACTTTGTAGTATACAAATACGAGTCCTAGGCTCAAGCAGATGACCCATGTGCCTAACAGAGGGCTGCTTTGTGTATGTTCTCATGATGCTTATCCCATGATGACTAATGATGCTTGCTCCAGAATGCATTCTTCAACGTAAGCGATGTATTATTCTGTACATATCTGTTTAGTTTTCTATATTTAATTGAATTTCATGTATATATTTTATTTCCTACATATACATATATATATATTTACTTGATTTCAATATTTTTATTGATGTTGGGCCTTATGAGGTTTGGGCATGAGGTCCAGTATAACTTCCTAAGCCTAGTGGATTTGGTGAGACCTAGTGGAACTTCCTGAGCTTAGTTTGAGTTTGGAGACCTGTCTCTGGCTACCTGACCTAGGCCCGCCTCTGCCCAGCCACTGCTAATGTGGCAGAATATTATTGGCCCTTGCTCCTTCCTCTGCCTCAACCCATCCTAGGCTTTCCATCCCCCATTTCAGCCTATATAAGGTCCTGCCTGATGCAATTAAACAAGATCCTGCTTCGAGGGACTCCTGATTCTGTGGGTGTGTTTCTCCCCAGTGGCCACGGGGGAGGACTGGGTTATTCGACACTCACCATTTTGCTTCACCCCAGGGAGAATCTGGTGGGTCTGCTCTATTCACAAAGCCAGTATACGGAATCTGCCCATCAGATGAATGAATAATGAAAATGTGGCAATAAATCTTTTAAAGCAAATAAAATTTGCAACTAATTAAATTGATCTATAAAAAATTTTATTGAGAATGGTAATACAGGCACAGAAAAAAATAAAAAAATATCCACCACATTTTTTTTAATATGTGGATCCTAGCTTTGATTCTTTAGATGAGTGTATTTAGTTTGGAGTATCTGTAGAAGTCAAGAAATTAGAAAGGCTGGGATGCTTTAAGGGAGGGAGTGGTAAAACATGTGATATGAAAGTAGAGAATACTTGGGTAAAAAGATTTAAGGAGAGATGGGTTAGAAAGAGGAAGAAAATGGGGGAATCGGAGGATTACACACACACACACACAAAGTTGTATGAAAATACTGCATGGAGACTTCATACTTCACACAGTTAAACAAAAGATTAGCAGGGTAATATCCTACAGGGCATCTAACTCTTCTCCTGACAGTCATGGCCTAAAATAGTGGTACCAGTGCCAGGCAGGAGATGCCTCCTCATGAACTGATGGTCAAGGAAGTCCTGGGAGTTCCCATATTACATAGGATCTTACTATTTTTCTTGTTGTTCACCAGAAGTAGACAATAATCGCTACCACTGAAGGCATCACACACCCTGATTATAAGATATAAAGAAATCAAGCTTGAATTACCCTGGAATTTTCCTTCCTGCTGGTTAGTTTTCATAGTTCCAGAAGGCTGCTGAGGACAAGAAGAAATAAATATGCTTTACCAGATGGTAATTTATCAACTACACTGTTGACCTACAGGGCCAAATGTGCTAACTAGTGCCATACTGACACCATTGTCAATGGGGATAACCAGCTACTCTCTCACTGTATTAGAACCTGCTCCATTGATGAATATTTATGCATGGTATGTAAACTCTGTCAAAAATCCACAGCTTAAGAGGTCATAGGTCCTATGGGAAACTCATAAGTGTTGTGTAGTTAAATAGAAATGGTCCCAAACTGCCTTATATTTGCTGATAATCACAGACAAATGCTACTTTTATACTTAATCAGAGATGCTTCTCTTTGTTATTAGCACTACTGAATGCAGGGACTGATGGCTGCTGACGGTGTAGACATATAAGTAATGACTGAGTGCTGAGTACTAACTAAGCTATTTATATCACCACTCTAAGGCCTCGGGAACACTGGAGAAGAAAAATAGAAAAACAAACAAGCAAACAAACAACAACAAAATAAGAGAGAAGAACCAGGAGATAGAGGAAGAACTGGGAAATGCTATAGTCTAAGGAGCAACATAGCTATCATAATCATGGGGCCTGTACAAGACTGGGCCTCTCATCCATCAAATATAGAATGTGAGAAAGAGCTTGTCGGGATGGTACTGACAGGTGAGGGTGGAGGGAGAGATGAGAAACTCGGGGATGGAAGTAACTAGAAAGAATTACACACACGTAGGACCGTTGAAGAAGAAATTAAAAATTTACAGGTACACATATGTATGAAGTGAGTTTGAAATTATTTATAATTAATCACATTTGATCAAATACATGTTTACATTGTAGAATTAAGTTTTTTTTCTCAAGAAAATTTTGTTAGACCCAATGAATTTATATACCCATATAATGCATACCATTTTATCTACATTTTCAGAATTATATATTATATATAATTAAGTATATTTTATAAGAGAAAATTGAAGATATCTAATCTATAGTTAAAAATTACATCATGTTTCCTTAGATTTAACTTACACATGGGAACAAAGAATAGGTCATGATTCTGTTTCACAAAGGTATTTTTACCAAAAAAAATGTGTGATTTTAATAAATCTGATATGCTGGCAATGACTTTTTCTTCACAACTCTAAATTATTTTCAGGTGACTGTGTGTCACTAATGGTCCTATATTCTTGGCCAGTATTTGAAGAGAGTAACTTCGTAGGCCCTTTCCAGACTACTAGCTGCTTTAAAAGACACCCAAGGCTTTATGAGAACCCACCTTCTTGTAGCTGCAAAAAAGCTGAGAGGTGATTCACTTAGTGCTTTTGTTCAAATCACAAATATTTCTACAGCACTAATTTACTCATCAATTCAACAGAGTGTCACAGAGGGCCCACCGTGTGTTGAGTAATCTATTAGGCACCAGCAACAATAAATACCAAGACATATAAAACTGAAGGACCCTTTCCTTAAAACAGTAGATCGCAGGCATCCCATCACAGGGATTATGTTCATACTGTGATAGGGAAACAATCCCAGTTCTACAGAGAAGATGAATACTTATTCTGATTGGAAGGCCATAAAAGGCCTGGAGAGAAAGTTGATGTTTTTAATCAGAGACATTTTATCTACTATTGGAAACCATTGGTTAATATTAAGTTAGTTCTAAATGCCTTAAATTGTTCTTACTGATCAGAGCTTTGTTGTGGGAGGGTCTAATTTTCTTCTCCATCCCAACAGCTCCCTGTCCTATACCAGACATTCTAACCAAAAGCCAATCACGCCCTTTATGTTTTATTTTCTCTTATTTATGTATTATGTAACTTTTCAGAATTTTTAAATCACAGATTGTGTTTTCTTCCCTTTCCCAACAACACTCAAATCTTTGCTCCCAGCAAACATTTACTGCTATGGTTTGTTTTACTTTCATGTGTTTCGGATTGACCTTCTAATAAATACATTTTATGTGTTTCTCCCCCCAGAGCCACAGTTTTAAAATACTTCAAGTACTGTGGGCAGCGAAGAGTGGTGCACTTTAGGTGGGATGTAAACAAAAATAAAATGGCTATAAAGTAACAACCGGTGTGGGGGTGTGGGAGGAACGGAGAATGGGTCCTTCTCTTGAGAAATATGCCCAGGAGGAGCCAAGACTGAGAAGACATACAGAGGAGCACTGCCGTGTAACCAAACATTACTAGACATGTCCTTCCAGGTGCTATCACATCATCACTGACTTAAAGAGTAAATCAGAGCAAAGGCAACAGAGAGATAAAGATACCCATTTCATGTGTCTATGTTTGTATATGTGCACATGCGGGTGAGGGCTCATGTTTGTGCGTGCAAATGTGAAGACCAGAAGTTGACATCGGGAGTCTTTCTTAGTCACTCTACACCTCATTTTTGGAGGCAGGATTTCCCACTCACTAAGCCTTGAGTAGGCTAGAGTTCCTGGTGAGCAAGCTCTAGGGATCCGCTGACCACATCCCATGAATGGAGGTCATAGGCACGTAGTATCTATACTTTTTTGTGTGGATATTGAGAACTGACCTCAGATCCTCACTCTTATGTGGTAAGCACTTTACCATCTCCCACGGAACCATTTCCCTAGACCTGAAGACTATTATTTATTTAATGTCAGAAATCCATGTGCTTAGTTAGTTTATTATGTGTTGAAGTTTGTATCTCAGTTGCAATATTAGTCCTGGACATGCACAGGTATATGATACAAATCTTTGCTTTTTCTATGTCTTACAAGATGTATGATACTGGAAAGATAACTAAAAGTCTGTTAACTTTACTCCTTCACTTATGAGAATTTTTTCATGTTTACTTTGGGGAAGTATATAAAACTCAGGCCATTTGCAGTTCTTGTTCATTCAGGTCAATACATTTTTTTAAAAACTATTTTATTTTGGATTATGTGTGTATAATTTCACTTGTATATGTGTGTAGTCAGAGGCGGCTCCTATATTCCTGGCTGCCCAGACTCAAAATAATCACACAGAAACTGTATTAATTAAATCACTGCTTGGCCTATTAGCTTTAACTTCTGACTGGCTAGCTCTTACATCTTAAATTAACTTATTTCTATTAATTTGTATATTGCCACGTGGCTGTGGCTTACTGTCAAGGTTCGAGCACATCTGTCGCCTGTGGGCGGCTACATGGCATCTCCTTGACTCTGCCTACTCTCTCTATATATCTCTTTCAGCCTGGCTTTGCTCTGTTAAGCTATTGTCTAAAAGCAGCTTCTTTATTAACCAATGGCAATAAAACATATTCACAGCATACATCACCTCCCACATCACCTCCCCTTTTCTGTCTTAATAAAACCCTTTTTATTTAATCAGAAAAGGGGAAATAAATGGTGTGGGAAGTCCTTCTGTATATGTGTTTATTGGTTAATAAAGAGAGTGCTTTCGGCCAATGGCTTAACAGAATATAGAGAGGCTGGAAATATATATGTATATGTGTATATATATGTATGTATGTATATATATATATATATATATATATATATATATAGAGAGAGAGAGAGAGAGAGAGAGAGAGAGAGTAGGTGGAGTCAGGGAGGAGCCATGGAGCCACTGCCAGGGACAGATGCCTTCTTTGGAGCCCACTGAAATTTTGCTGGTAAGCCACGATCTCGTGGTGGTGCAGAGACTAATGGAGATTAGTTAGTTTACTATATAAGAGTTAGCTAGCAATATACTTAAGTTATTGGCCAAACAGAATTGCAATTGATGCAGATTTCTGTGTGATTATTTCGGGTGTCTGTGTGGCTGGGAAATGAACAAATAGCCTGGATTCTCTTTTAGTTTTGATTTTTTTACTACTAAACAATATCAATGTCAAAAATTCTTCAAGCATAAAAGAAGATTTAAAATATGTCTGCATTTGTCATATATAATCTACTTGATAGCATCATTTTATTTTTATTCTTTTTTTTTAAATAAGTATCTTTTAGTTATACCAGTTCCTTGTCTTGAAGCAGGTGAGCCAGAGGAAATCCAAGGACAAACTCTGAGACCCAGCCTTTGCTTAGGCAGTGTCAGAGTCTGACCATAGCAAGTTCCCAAGCTGCCTGGAGCAAGGGAGAATGTTGCTTGAGGGTAAAAGAGACAAGGAATAGTCTCAGGTCAGTGATTAGCTATTCAGTTGTGGGTAAATCAACCTCATTGAATTTGATTCCTTGCTTTGTAGATTAATTTGCTTCTAGCAAGGCTCAATGATTCTGACAGATCTTTCAGGTTCCCAGCTTTTCCAGATCCATGGTGTGCGGTGCCCTTTGCAGGTGAGTGGGTCTTAGTGACTAATGGTGGGTAGTGGATTTCAAAAAATGTCAATCTACATCACTGATGAGAGTGAACACACTCCAGTTTAAATTGAAATATTGAGATTGCAAGCAATAGCAGATTGTCTAGACTTTCTCTGACTGGCAACAATGTCAAAATTCCATTACCTTAGATTGAAATATAACAAACCGTTAGAATTTGGGCCTATGTGGAAAGTGTAAACAATTCAAACAAATGTTACTTATTTCAGAGTTCTTGTCATGATCAGTCAATTGTGGATAAAACCGAGAAGCGCATTTAAATACCTTCAAAAGGACTTTTGAATACTTTTAAAAGGGGTACAATGCAAGTATCAAAATAGCCAACCTGGTCTACAAGAACTAGTTCCAGGACAGGCTCCAAAGCTACAGAGAAACCCTCCTTTGAAAAAACAGAAAAACAACAAAAAAACCAAACAAAAACCAAAATATTAAATAAATAAAATCGCAAAACTAGTGATCTTGAACTAATTACAATGTTTTTATTTTAAAGCTCCTTTGAAACATCTTTTACAAATTGGTACACAAACATGTGGTTTAAATCAATTGCTGGTTTGAAGGTCCATAGCAATTAAATGTGGCTATTTGCTGGCTTGAAAATTCAAGTTCTAGACTGATTCAAGACAAAAATGGCTTGTTTGGATGGAGAGACAGCTTGTTTGCATGGGTAGACAGCTTGTTTGGATAGATGGATGACAGCCCAGTGGTTAAGAGTGCTTACTGCCTTTTCAGAAGACTTGAGTTCAGTTCCACCTGTGGGGTGGCTGATAACCACCTGTAACTCCAGTTTCAAAGGCTCCAGTTTCCTCTTCTGCCACTCCTCCCTACATGTACCAGGTGTCATCACACACACACACACGCACATGCACACACACACACTCATGCACACACACATGTGCACACATACACTCAACAGACACTAATGCACACACACACATGCACACACACACACTCATGCACACACACGTGCACACATACACTCAACAGACACTAATGCGATACAAATTAATCTTTATAATGGGCATGAACCAGTGTTTACCACTGAGTTGACAAATTAGAGATTAGGGAAAGAAAGTCACGCAGTGCATACAACTTTTAATATTTCTTCAGTGCTTGTGTAGTGTTAGTGTTTATTATACTGAAGCAGAAGCCCTGGCCTACAGTATTCGGGAGTTGTCTAAGACTGTCTGGTGGTTAGAACTGTGGCCCTAGATGACAGAAACTCAGCTGGAGTGTGTACAAAGAATCCAGACAGACCAGCTAAGTAATAAGCCCGAGATTAAGAAATTGGTATGGAAGTGAGTTTTGGGGAAATGTTTTTAATGTCCACCCTGTGTGTACGCTCACACACATGTAGAGGACTACTTTTGGAGTTGGTTCTGATCAAACCCAGTCATTACCTTTACTCACTGAGACATCTCTCTGGGCCTTCTTGTGTTTTTTACTTTTAACAAAAAGCAAGTCCTTTAAAGAAATATTTCATAAATGAAAGCCTATGGTGGTTAGACTTATGTACTAATAGAAACTATGTACTTCCGAATGAGGACAACAAAAACCATTTTTTTTTTCTGAAATAAAAAAGACTAATTTTTGTTATGACAAGATTTTCACTAGTCCAAACTCTGAAGTGTGGTTCATCATCAGACAGCTTGAGTCATACCTGACAGAAAATCTGAGCTCCTGGGATGACTGAACAGCAGATGGGATGATATACAGACAAATATAAAGAAAAATGGACTCAACAAAGTAACGTAACAATATCTGAGATCCAAGCGTGGAAAAACTACAGTGTACTATATAGTAAGGCTACTAAAACTGAATTTAAAAGTCACGACTCAACAGAAAAATGTGTGGAAGACTTGAAAGTTGCTGCATAGAAAAGGAAAATCAAATAGAAAATACATGAAGAGGTACTACACCTTGGCCATAATCAGGGTTTCGATAAAGAAGTCACCGCTGTTCTAAATATGGTCTGATTTCATCCTTAGTTCTTGGAAGATAACTTCTGATCCCCGGGATGTCACGCCAGAGAGTTGTGCCTACCTGTGGGGTCTTGCTTACATTGGGTGCTATCTGAAGAGGTGCTCACAGCTACTTTGACTAGCCAGAGTGTGCTGATAGTGAGGACTGTGGGCCCCAGTATGAGTGGGATTCAGGATGAGGGCATGTGGTCATGAGGCTCAGTTAGTGCAGAACTGGAATGTTAGCCATGCAGAGTCAAATATCCCAATGCGGTGGTGCTCTGATAACTTGTCTTGACACCAAGGTGCAGAGGTGCTTCCGTAACTAACAGCAATATTCCATGTGGAAACCAATGTTCAAGGAACATTGTTGTCCTAACTCTGAAAGGAGAAGATAGCAGGGTTGTGGGTTTGGTGCCTTCTTGTGAATTCTCAACAGCTCATTTCTTCACTCCTCTGATTAATCTTCATGCTTGTACAAAGCCACACTGATGAGGCTGTGAGCCTTCAGTGTGGTCTATGAGTCCGAAAATTTGTTGAAACAGAAATCAAAGGTTACTTTGAGAAGCCCTCAAACTTACTGTCAGAGTTGGGGGCAGTCTCCTGTGCTCATGGATTCTGTTTCCACTCCTTTTACCAGGCTTGCTCTCCCAGGTAAGCAGCAAGCCCTTCCCCTGCTGTCTCTCAAGTCCCCGTGAAGCCTCCCTAAACCCACAAGCTTCAGTTTCCAGATACAACACGTCACTGCTTTGGAGAGTGCTAGACAGAGACCCTTGGATCTGCTTTCTGAGGCCTTGCCTAGTCTGACCTCCCCCTTCTTTTCCCTCTAGTTATCAGTCTCCCACTGATTACATTGTGAGTCTCTGAACAGCCATCCATGATCGTTTGTCAGACTGGGTCTTCTGCACTGTCCTAGGCAGCGTCGCTTTTGCTGGGAGGCTCCTGAAGATGATTAATCTTAACCATTAGGTACTGGTTTTAGAAAGTTCATTCTCAAATGCAGACCTCTGGGCTTTTCCTTTTGGTGCACCTTGTCTCTTTCCTCATTGTATCTGATGCTCAAAAATTCTTCTTTAACAACGTAATATAAAGCACTTCTTTGTTAACATGCCTTCTCCTTGATGGCATTTATTACTGAGCAGGAAAATGTCTCTCATTATTTCTGCTATGTGTTCTTGTAAAGAATGCTTTTTTTCCTCTGTGCTAGCAGAGAAGTAACATGTACAACTTGGTTTTCTTGTGTATTTTTTTTTTCACTGCTAAAATACTTACCTGGCTACACTAATATGAAGATTTTTCAGCAATTTAAAGCCATGGTGCTTCTGAGCCTACATTTTCTCTCCCACCACTCTAAGGAAACCATGGGAACACAGCATCCAATCTTGTTTGACAGGAACCTGGTTAGCAGATCACATGTGGTGTGTTTGTTTTGTTCTATAGTTCTTTCCCCTGTGCCGTGCAATTTATCACAAGGATTTTGAGAACGGAAAATGTCACAAAGCAAATATACAAAATTAATGCTTAGTTTACTTCATTGCAAAGGGCAGGTAGTGAACAGTGAGGCAGAACATTAGCAACAAGAATCCCTGGACGCACGTGTTTCTACCTAATGAAGCTCAGATTTCAACTGCAGTGAAGTAGCCAAGGCACCGAGAACTGTCTTGTTTGATTTTTAAATCTGCTAACAGTCACAAATGATGTACTTTACATAATCTATTAAACAAGCTGAACCTGTTTTTTTTTTTTTAATTAACTAGAAAAAGCAGCATTAAAACATCAGCATTTTCAAGTGGTGATGGACAATTTGGAACAAAATCTTTCAGAGCGTCAGATTCATTTCCAGTTGATTTGTTTTTGGGGTGACACCCAGAGCAAGGGGCCCATGTTCTTTCTTACATTCTTTGCTTTGCAGACAGTATTGATAGCATTCATTTACTGTCTTCAATAACCTGGGGGGCCTCAGTGGGTATCTCTCACAGTTCATTTTTTAGAAGCATTCAATACAAGATGAGAAATAGCCAGAGATGCTTCACTTTTAATTCCTCCTTCATTTGTCTGTCTTCCGGTTCCAAGGCAGCACCTGGTATTTACGACATGAAGTCAGCTCACCTCTGACTAAGGCCATTCAAATTCCCAGACTTCCGGTTTCCTTTGACTGGAAATGTCCACCAATAAGTGCTGAAAATCATGTTCCAATTGTTGACGGGGGATCCAAAGACGTCTCTTGAACTTTCCTTCATATCGACAATCAGTGGATTATAGTAGTGCCTGATTTTTAAAATTCTACATAGAAGTTATGGAATAGTTTATTTTATTTGAGGGATAAACATGAACTTAGGGCCTTGCCCAAGCGAGTTAAGTACTTTACCATTTGGCTATATACCCCAATCAAAACAGAGTTTTTAAAATTTATTTTTTATTTTTTGTTATGTATTTTTTTGTGTGTGTGCATGTGTGTGTATGTGTGTGTGTATGTGTGTTCATATGGGTTCATACGGCATATGTATGAGAAAGCATGTGGTAGTCTAAAGTTGAATGATATCAGGAATCTTCCTGTATGGCTTTTCCACAATACTCATTAAAGCAAGGTCTCACAGTCAAACTCAGAGCTCATGGAGAGTGGGTAGCCCAGTCTCACTAGCCAGCTTGTTTTCAGGCCTTCCAAGGTTGGAATTACTGGTAGGCTGTAATGTTTACGTAACTGTCGTTCTCTTGTTTTGGTGGTGTGTGTCTTTTAACTCCTGGGTCATCTCCCTGCCTCTGTTTGTTGTTTTGTCTCTGGGCTCTGCGATGTCAAAGGCTAGCCTAGAACTAGTGACCTTGCCTTAGCCTTCTGAGTGCTAGGATTAGCTGTGGCCCCCATGCCTTACCACATTCTAACATAAGACGTGCACAGGTCCTGGAATGTGTAGAGAAGCGAGGGAAATAGAGGACAAGAGTGGGGCTAAGCTTTTCTCCCGCAGTTTCGGGTCCTGCTCTTTCCTTGGGAAGCTTTCCCCGCATCTCTCTGTCTGATGACTTCCAGCTAGGTTTTGTGTTGGCAGAAGCTCTTCTGGAAAGCAGAAGTTGAAGTGGGAGGTTTGGCTAGTCTTCCTAAGTCTTTTATTAGGCCTGTTAATGTCTCTTACACAAAGCTGAAGGTTTTTTTTTTTTTTTCCCCAAAATGGGCTCTTCTACATGGGTTTCTCATTTTCCTGGTTTTGATAAGCAGTTCTACTCTCTGCAGTACTTTCAATGAGAACAGTACCCATGGGCTCACATATTTGAAAGCTTGATTCCCTGTTGATGAAACTGTCAATTGTTAGGAGATGTGGCTTTGTCAAAGGACGTGTATAACCCAGGACCAGTTTTGAGGTTTTCAAACCTCTCACCATTCCTGGTTAGCTTTTCTCTGCCTCCTACTTGGAGATAAGAATGTAAGCTCTCAGCTATTTTTCCAGTGTCACGACTGCCCGTTGCTCCCATGCTCTCCACCATGATGGTCATAGACTTATCCTCTGGAGCCATAAGCTTCCATTAAACTCTCTGTTCTGTATGTTGCCATGTTCATGGTATCTCTTCATAGCAGTGGAAAAGTGACTATGGCATTCTCTTAATAGACCCATGTTCCTGCTGTTCTCTGGAACTTTCTATTCCCAACCCAACCTTGACACTTAGTTCCTATTGTCAGTAAATTCATCCCATGACCTCATTTTGTGTGGGATATGGATATTGCTAGGACTATGATAGAAGTGTTATACATGGCAAACATGAGTAATTTCACAAAGCAAAGTAATAGGAATTATAACAGTTCAAAGCTTAGCCAGATATGATGGTGTTGTTCTGTAATGCTAGCCCTGGGAATGAGCAGCAAGGGGACCAGGAGTTCAAGGTCATTCTTAACCATAGTTAGAGGCCAGCATGTATAAAAACAAAACAAAACAAAACAAAACCCCAAACTATACTGAAATCCACGTGTCTGTTCTTTTGTAGGATGAAAAAAATAGTCTTCTAATTTCACCCACACTTAACGCTTGATAAGACAACTATAACAAGTGAAAGTGGAAAAGGGGCGGCTGAAAAAGTGCCCCGTAACCACACACACAATTCCTTTTTCTCTGGAATGACCCTGGATTCCTCCTTACATACAGAAGTGGTCTCAGTGCCCGCCCAGCCCTGTGTACAAGATCTCGCCAGGACTTCATATCCACAGTTTTTCTTGGTCATCCCAACACTTAGATAATTTACGGTAATTTTGTTTTGCTTTGATTGGCCATGGTGGTGAGGAGAAAGGTTTCCTGAGACTGGAAAATTACAGAGAGGAGCATGTTTCCGAGATACCTGCATCCCATCTTTATGGAAAGGAGGTATTTCTCAAAGAAAGTTTGGTTCAAAATCTATGAAAGCTTAAATAGTTTCAAGATGTTTTAGAGCAGAAGTTCATGGCTAGTGAGTGGAGGTTCTGTGGAAATGAAAACAAGATCATAATCTAAAAGAACAGCGGTGGAGCAGGGATTTCCAGTTTCCTTTGTGGCTACAACTCACATGGGGATAAAGTCTCCAGAAAAAAAAAAAAATAAACCACAAGCTGCAGCTTCACTGTGTGCACACTTCTCTCTAAATTCTGTCTCCTTTGCCATAGAAAGCAGGAGTGTGCTGCAGGTCACGGTCTGGTGCCTCTTCATTTTTGTTGATCCTTCCAGCATCCTCTGGGCAGGCGTCAAGTCTGCTCACCCCACATGCTGCTTGTGTACCTGAAAATGCTTTTCCTCTTGATCAATACTTTAGCTAATGTTACATTCTGAATTTTCTTTATATCTTAAAGCTGATTTCTTTGCTTTTAAAGTATAGTATTTTTTGAAATGATATCAGACACCAGCCTTATTCCCCTTCCTTTGAAGACATTATTAAAAACGCACTCTTCATCCCTGATGCTGCCTGAAATTTTATAAGGAAGAGTCGGAGTTTGCTCTCCTTCTTGCAGTCCGTTTTCTTCTGAAGCCTCGTCTTTTGTGACTGCTGGGAAATATCCTTTATTCTATGAAAATTTATTATATCCATCTTCTTGCCATGGAATTCCTTTAAGATAAATGCTGAACTCCCTGGATTAATCCTACATGCATGTTTCTCCCATTGTCTGTCTCCGCCTTTTTGATCTATGTTCTAGGAGATTGCCTTACTTTTGCTCTTGCCATCTTAGACATTTTAAATTATAGTGTTATTCTTTCATTCTCCTCAGATTTTATAATATGATTTTAACCTCTCCTTAGGATTCTATTTTTGATTTATGAAAGCAATATTTTCTCAAATCTTTCTGAAGCATATTAATTTTACCTTATTTTTTTTTTCTGTTTCTCTGGTAGTTGGTTTTCCGTTTGGCCTTGGTCATTGTCTTGAATGCACATGTACAACTGAATAATTAATATTTTATTTTCTTTCTTTTTATCGTATTAATTCTTCTCTCATACAATACATCTCAACTACAGTCTCCTCTTCCTCCCAATCTTACCCCACTTGCCCTTTACCCTAGAGCCATACTGCTCTGTTGCTTTTTTTCAGAAAAGAGCAAGCCTTCCAATCTTGTTTAGAAGACTCTCTCTCCTCCTCTCCCCTCCAATTCTTTCCCTTCTTCCATTCTCCTCCAATATTTGTGAAGAAGTATACACACTCTTACTCACCTTCATGCACAGTGTGTTTACTAATGTCTTGTTAGTGTTGTTGGCTACACTTTCATTTAACTCTGACTTGTGTGTGTGTGATGGGAACCTTGGAATGATGGTCAGATGTGGGCTTCTACCTGTGAGGATGAGAAGAATCTTATTTTTACACTGCCAATATTTACATTGGAAGCATTAGATTTTTTGGATGATTTTCTTTCTTTCTTTCTTTCTTTCTTTCTTTCTTTCTTTCTTTCTTTCTTTCTTTTTTTTTTTTTACAAAACATTAGCCCCCTGTGCTTATCTGTCAACAGATGATAGACGGTGAAAATTCTGGGTGGTGGGAGAGCCTTCCCTGACAAGCCTTTCCTGTTCTTGCCTCTGCCCTGGGGTGGCTGAGGTGATTCCTCATTGCGAGTATTTCCAGATGAGCATGAGACATTTTATTGCCATAATCAGTTAGCATGTCTTTCTGTCTTTCTGCTGCCCTAGCTTATGAACTCTTGGTCATGACAAGGGCAATCTATTATCAATCTTTTGTCATCTGTTTTTCTTTCCCTATGCTCTTACAAAGAATAAAATTCTGGGACATTGAAAGCATTTGTTGCTGTTAATATAGATATTTCACATTGGTAATATATTATAAAATACTTGGAATAATGTTTTGCTCCTTTAATGATTTTCTTTGCACTGTTTTTTTGAGGATTTTGCATCATAGATGCAAAAACGATTGCTTCTTAGTATTTATAGCTATCTTTTCTATATATGATTTCATTTCTCAAATGCTTCATCTTTATACAGCTCATTTGGTTCAATTCATTTATCATCAGTTTGGGAAGAAAAATCACATGAAATGTTTTTCTTTTTATTTTCAGGGTGAAAGAAAATAAGACTCAATTATCTTCATACTCACAGGACTGGGACATTTGAGGACAAGGATTCCCATGGAGATACGATTTCTAACTGTAGCGGACCTCAGAGTAGAGTGACCAGATACTTTGTCAAAATGAAACTTGCTGCTCTAGTGCAGGACATGCAGTCAGGAAATACCTCTGGCTGTCAGTACACGCTCTCTAGACAACTCGTCTCCCTTGACAGAGACAGAGTACCAAAGCACAGCCACTTCTGCCTGGTAGATGATTCTTTGACAGCTATATATGCTCTGGAACTGCATGTGGATTTTTCAAGACTTTGTGGAAGGAACATATATTATTTTTAATTTCTTCTCTCAGTGTTTTTATATACTTTTATGTCTGCTGATTCTTAATAAATGACCTTTTCTGCCACATTCCATTTAAGCAGCTGCTTCTGGAGATCCTATTCAGTGCACATATTTCTCCAAATTGTAAAACCTTCATACTGAGGATTATGCACTTAGACTTCTTCCTTATGCTACCTTACTGACCTGGAAGGTTTTCATACGTCTTAGATAAAAATAACTAAGATATAGTGTTTTACATTTGTAGACATGATCACTCAGTTCCTTAATCTCTAAAGATTGTAACCATCATATGTAGATTCTAGCTATGTTTAGACCCAGCAGACTAATTCTGTTCATGGTCAAGAGAATCTGCGTATGACACACTAAACTGTGTGACACAAGGTTGCCTTTTTCTCATGGGTAGTACTGAATATATTCCTCTGTTGCTTTTCCTTCACTAGACATTACTGGACGATTGCCAGATCTGTTCTTTTTTAGTCTTCCTCTTTGAGGATTGATCCAATTGCTTTGTTCTGCAAAAATAATTGAAGCTCAAAGACCCCTAAACTAACTGATGTTTTTTTCATGAGGTTGATTCACTCTAAAATTTGTCATTCATTTATTGGAAGAATGATTTTTCTTTTAACACTTTTGACGCATGCACACACACACATCTCCTTTTACAAAATTTTATGCGTATAAAAACTCATAGAAAAAATCTGGCTGAAAGCCCATACATCTCAAAAGAACGAACACCTTGCAAAATGCCTGTAAAGATCAGCTCCCCTCCACTCTCAGTTCCCTGAGCACTGTTGGGATAGGGATTTCGCTTCTCTTTAATCCACCCTTGACCTTGTGCTAGAGTTCTTAAGACTTATCTAGAATTCAAGAGTTAAAGAAAATCTTCTTTGTGCTTTTTCTCTCTTTTGTAGTTTTGTCTCTGGGTCTTGATTTATTTTTTGGTGAATGTAAAGCAAAAATTTAATAAAACCCCACAAACACTACTCAAACACAAGCCAAGTCTCTTGAAAGAGTATTGGTGGCTAAATTCATCATTTTATACTATGATAGTTAGTATGTACAATTGAAAAAATTAAGCATTATAATATGGCTATTCAACTATGAATTTCGTTTTTGCTTTATTTATCGAAATAAAATGACTGATATATCCCTTCCAGTTTACTTGTAGTTTGTAACCAACTAACATCTAAATAATTATTTTCCATTTTTAGAATTCCCCAGTTTGTGTTTTCTTTATTGCTCCCATTTCCATTTTGAGTTCTTGAACAGTTTTAAGCATTTCTTTCACTTGTTTGACTGTTTTTATTGAATTTCTTGGGTTTCTTTGAGGGATTTATTTATTCCCCTCAATTGTTAGTGTCTTTCTGATTTTTTAAAAGATATTTATTAACTTCCTCTTTAAGGACCTTTATCTTCTTTATAAAGTTGGTTTTAAGGTTGTTTCCTTGGGCTATGGCTGTGTTGGAATATTCAGAGCTTGCTGTAGCAGGGTAATTGGGCTCTGGTGGTGACATTTGCCCTGGGTGTTGCTGACTGTGCTCTTACACTGGCATCTAGGCATCTGGGTTTGGGGTGAGTAAGTCTAGGAGGTGATTTCTGAGTTTGTCTTTGTTGGATGGATGCTTTTTTTCTCCCTTTGGTTTGGTTTCTGTTTCCTCTTTGATCTTTTTGGCCTAGATTTCTAGATGTCTATGACTTCTGGTCCAGCAGGGAATCTCTGCCCAAGTTGAGGAATGGGATACAGTGATGAGGAAGGTAGTAGGCACTGGGGTTAGTGTGTGGCCTACACTGAGAGAGTGGATAAGATCCACGGGTAGGCTACCTGTCTGCTCCAAAGTCTTCCACACTCCTGTAAAAATCACAGCCAGGCTCTGTATCTTGTTCTTTGGCAGTAATTTCCACGTTAGTGTCTTCTTTGGTTGCCGTGACAAAACAACATGAGCAGAAACAGCCTGCAAAAGGAATTTCTTCTTTTGCCTTTTGCTTCTAGAGGGAGAGTCCATAAATTGGGGGAGGCACGGCAGCAGGTGGTCAGAATAGGAATCTTTTGGAACCCACCTCTCTTCACACATCGGATCAGAGTACAAACTAGAAGTCTGGTAAGGCTATGAACTGCCATAGTCTGCCCTCAGTGATGCACTTCCTCCAGCAGATAGTGAGTATTTTTGCATGAGGGAGGTTGGTCTGTAATTCTTTTTCTTGGTTGACTCTTCGTGTGGTTCTGGTATCAGAATAACTCTAGCCTCATAAAAATTTTTGACACTGTTCCTTGTGTTTCTATTATGTGGAACAGTCTGAGGAGTATAGGTATTAGCTTTTCTTTGAAGTTCTGGTAGAATTCTGCACTGAACCCATCTCGTCCTGGGCTTTTTTTTGGGGAGGGGGTTGGGAGGCTTTTGATGACTGCCTCTATTTCCTTGCAAGTTATAGGTCTATTTAAATTGTTTACCTGGTCTTGATTTAATTTTGGTATTCGGTATCTACCTAGAAAATTGTCCGTTTCTTTAACATTTTCCAATTTTGTGTAGTACAGGTGTTGGTAGTATGACCTAATGATTCTCTGGATTTCCTTGGTGTCTGTTGTTATGTCTCCCATTTTATTTTTGATTTTGATAATTTGGATGTTTTCTCTCTGACTTTTGATTAGTTTGGATAAGGCATTGTCTATTTTGTTGATTTTCTCAAAGAATCAGCTCTTTATTTTATTTATTTTTTGTGTTGTTTTCTTTGTTTTTATTTTATTTATTTCATCCCTCAATTTGATGATCTCCTGCCATCTGCTCCTCCTGGGTGAGTCTGCTTCTTTTTGTTCTAGAGATTTCAGGTGTGTTGTTAAGTCTCTAATGTGAGACTTTATGTGGGCAATTAGTGCTATGAACTTTCCTCATATCCTATAGGTTTGGGTATGTTGTGCCTTCATTTTCATTGGATCCTAGGACGTCTTTAACTTTTTTTTTTTTATTTCTTCCTTGACCCAGGGGTGGTTCAATTGAGCACGGTTCAATTTCTATGAGTCTGTAGGTTTTTCGGCTGTTAATTTCTAACGTTAAACCATGGTGACCTGATAAGATACAGGTGGTTATTCCTTTTTTTTTTTTTTGGTGTCTGTGAGCTTTGATTTGTTACCGAGTATGTGGTCAATTTTAGAGAAGGTTCCATGAGGTACCGAGAAGATATACTCCTTTGTGTTTGGGTGAAATGTTCTCTAGATGTCTGCTAAGTCCATTTCAGTCATGACATCTGTACATTTTCTTACTCGTCTGTTAAGTTTCTGTCTGGCTGACCTATCCATTGGGGAGAATGGGGTGTTAAAGTTTGCCAATATTAGTGTATGGGGTTTGTTGTGCGATTTATGCTTTAGTAATGTACCTTTTACATATGAGGGTGCTCTTGTATTTGGGGCATAAATCTTCAGGATTGAGACTTCGTCTTGATGGATTGTTCCTTTTATGAATATAATGTGTACTTCTCCATCTCTTCTGACTGATTTTAGTTTTAAGTCTATTTTGTTGGATATTAGGATAGCTACACCCGATTGTTTCTTAGGTCCATTTGACTGGAAAATCTTTTTCCCAGCACTTTGCGCTGAGTTAATGTCTGTCTTTGAGGTTGAGGTGTGTTACTTGTATACAGCAGAAGGATGAATCCTGCTTTTATATCCATTCTCTTAGCCTGTGTCTTTTTATAGGTGAATTGAGTCCATTGATACTAAGAGATATTAGTGACAAGTGATTGTTAATTACTGTTATTTTTCAGTGATAGTGTTTGTGGGTTTTCCTTCTTTGGGGTTTGCTGGTGTTAGATTATCTGTTGCCTGTGTTTTTGTGTGTGCAATTAGCTTTCTTGGATTGGAGTTTTACTTCTAGTACTTTCTGTAGGGCTGGATTTGTGGATAGGTATTGTTTAAATCTGGTTTTGTCATGGAATATCTTGTTTTCTCCATCAATGGTGATTGAAAGCTTTGTTGGGTATCGTACTCTGGGCTTGCAACTGTGGTCTCTTAGTGTCTGCAGCACATCTGACCAGGACCTTCTGGCTTTCATGGTTTCCATTGAGAAGTTGGGTAGGTCTGACTTTATATGTTACTTGACCTTTTTCCTTTGACGCTCTTAATATTTTCTCTTTATTCTGTATGTTTTGCATTTTGATTATTATATGGCGAGAGAACTTTTTTTTTGTTCCAGTACATTTGGTGTTCTGTAATCTTCTTGTACCTTAATAGGGATAACCTTCTTTGAATTAGGAAAGTTTTCTTCTATGACTTTGTTAAATACATTTTCTGTTCCTTTGAGCTGGGTTTCTTCTACTTCTATCCCTACTATTCTTAGATTTGGTCTTTTCATGATATTCCAGATTTCCTGGAGGTTTTGTCTTAAGGATTTGTTGGATTTAATGTTTTCTTTGACCTATGAGACTATTTCCTCCATAATATTGTAGAAGCTAACTAGATTTGGAAAATAACCAGGCTGCATTAAAGATAAACAATTATATTTTTATTTATTATAAGGGGAAAACTCACAAAACCAGGATGAGAAGTCCAAGCTCAGGTATGTGGCAGAGGAACCACACACACACCACACACACACACACACACACACACACACACACACACACACAGAGAGAGAGAGAGCGAGAGAGAGAGAGAGAGCGAGCGAGCGAGCCGGGGCCATGCACCCATTTTTCTCTGAGTCCCAGAAAGCCACGTGCTAACTTGCTCCCACCTCTTAAATGTTAACAAGGCTTCCCCATCTTCAACATCTGAGGTTCTCTCTAACATCTTCTGTATTCTGTTGATTAGGCTTGCCTCTGTAGTTCCTGTTCATTTATGCAGATTTTCCATTTTCAGAATTCCCTCAGTTTGTTTTATTTATTGCCATTATTTCAGTCTTCAAGTCTTGAACTGTTTGCTTCACCTGTTTGATTGTTTTCTTCTTGGTTTTCTTTAAGAGATTTATTTTTTTTCCATTTTTTTTGTCTTTTTCTACATTTCTTTAAGGGAAGTTTTTATTTCCCCTTTAAAGATCTCCATCATTCTAATAAAGTTACATTTAAAATAGTTTTCTTCTGTTTCTTCTGGGTTAGGATGATCAAGTCTTCCTGTTGTATGACCACTAGGTTCTGGGGTTACCATGTTGCTTTTTAGGTCGTTGAATGAATTCTTGCATTGGCGCCTACCCATCTCTTCCTCCAATTGGTGCTGTCAGTGTTTTGGTCTCTTGGTCCAATCCTTGTAGTTGCTGTCTGTGTCTTTGGGAATTGTTTATGTTCTGCTGTATATGTCATTGGGAGCTGCTAATATCTCCCTTGGCCTGCTCTCTTGGTCTCCTCTCTTGGTCCGTTCTGTACAACCACAGCCTGTGCTTCAGAGTTTCTCTGAGGTAGCAGGGGATAAAAGGGTTTGTTAATGAACTTGTTGCGGGACTTGAAACTTGCAGGGTCCTATCAGTGGGGTACTTAATTACTTCTTTAAAAGTCCTATCTCTAAATGTAATCACACTCTGAGGTCTCCAGCACTGGGGCCTCAGCATATGGATTTTGAGGGGATTTATTTAAGTTTACAGACTATGTCTTTTAACAACTGTTTGTTTTTCTTTCCTTTCACTCTTCAAAATCCTTCTCTTTCTTCTTACGTTAATCTCATTTCTTTTTCATTATTTGAATAAAAAAGTCACACTTCTATTGTAATCATCTAGGAAGAAGTAGATAAATACTACAGTACTCTTGGGATTATAAAAAATATACAGTAAATGTGGATGCCAACATTATTATCAATGCACAGTGCTACAGGCACACAATATTGATGGGTTTATCATTATTATATTTTGTGTGTGAACATAGAGACTCTTATTTGAAGAAGCCCAATGACATAAAGATACCAAAACAAAATGTAAATCATCTAGCTAGCTTATTCTACAGCTCTAAACAGTGAGCGATAATAATATAAAACAATCCAAGTCACAATGAGAGAATAATAATGCTTAATTATGCATGTCTGGAATTGCTTGATTTGTTTTCTGAGGGAGAGCAGAAATTCCAGCTATAAGCACATAATTGCCAATCTTATCTTTACCTCTGACTGGGCCACATCTGCAGAGGATTTGACTAGCAGAATCTGGGACTTAGAGGAGCTCTGATGCCATTAACTGTTCCTCTTTTCCAGGCACCAAGTAAATTCTTCTCACGTACAGCTCACAGTTCCTATTTTGCTGTGCAAATGGCATGGTCATCTGCTTTAAACTTTTAAAAAAGCATCCAAAAGAACATTGGTCCTACGTGGCTCCCTGAATTTGGTCAGGGTCCATCTGGCATGAAACGCGAATGAATAGATTTCCACATATTGACTATAATATTCGCAAAAGCCAACCTGTAGGTGATTTTACTATCTGCAGATGGGAAATTTGACTATTGCCACCTGTTCTTATCTGCAGCGCAGTTCTTATAAAATATGTTACTGAATACTTGAGCCTTGAAAGATTTACTGTTTTTTCTTTAATTTACCATTATTTTTGTTATAATAGAAATAATTCATTTATAATATACAAAAAGTATTTTCTAATTTAAGCCATTATTAGACACAATTTAGTAATTTATCTTAAAGTAGTCATAGGAAAGTAACACCAGCAAGGTGGTAATGTGGGAGCTCTTCGGTTTTCTCTCTGTCCCACAGAAAATTAGCTAGCAAATTTTTCCATGGGGAAAAATAACATTCTAATTATCTTAGAATTTGGGAACAAGGTTGTGTAACCCCCTTAGACTGCAGACTTGAGAGAAGTCATCACCCATAAGATGATTAGTTCTATTTCTCTCCCTTCTTCAGCCTGGCACTGGACCATACAGAATTCTAGATCTGGGGTTTCTATAGTGCGAGGCTGAGTTAGAGGCATGTATTTATGTTTCCTGACATTTTGGAACCTCTTGAAAAGTTTTTCTGTCCAGTCGCTTTGGAAATGTTAAAGTAACAGATGTGCTATACAGTCCTGAGCCAGTAACAAAGACTGACAGCAGCAGTCACAATCAATGGCATTTGGATCTTGGTATTGACTCTGCAGCCAAGTTAATAGAAGTAATTAATCATAAATATGCAATAGCTACATTCTTCTAGAGGAAACATAGTCCATGAGCTTTCTGGGATCTACTCACCAGCCTTCATTGCAAGAGAGTTCAGGGACCTTGAAAAGCCTCCCGGGAAAAGTTACTGAAGGCCAATGATTACCCGTGGATGAAATCTTTGATCTAGTTAAACCCAGAGCTCAGTGGAAATTAACAAAGCATATTCCTTTGTATGCAAAGGACCTACTATATATATGCCATGAGGCAAGTCTGATCCTACGCCTGTTTGTAGAGTTCCTCTATTCCTGTCTGTCTTATGTGACCAAGGAACGATCCCATAGATCTCCCATATCTTTGAAGCCCAGTACTCAGTTCAACTTAAACTAGTTACACCATTGTTTATCCCGGAAAGGCAATTTAGAAACTATTCCAATGGTCTTTTTCAAACTTGCATATGATTAGCTGTTTAGGACACATCAGAACACCCCAAATGGCCAATACAAACTAGAAGACTTGACATCAAAGTCTGCCCTTACATGTTAACTAGGAGTCAACCCTTCTACAAAGCTAGGCTACACCAAGTGGTAAAGTTTGCTTATCATAAAAGAGCACTTTCACAGTCTAAAAGAGGTTTCCATCTCCTCAAGCAGTCTGAACATCAAGACCAAAAAAGATGTCTTAGTTACATTTGTCTTGCCCTGACAAAATACCGTGACCAAAGCACCTTAACAAAGAAAGTCTTCAGTTGGGTTTACAGCTTCAGAGAGTTAGAGTTCATGATGGCAGAGGAAAGGCATGGCAGCAGGAAGAGCTGAGAGATCACATGTTGACCCACAACACGAGGTAAGCAAGAGAGAGAGAGAGACAGAGAGGCATAGACACGTACACAAAGATGTCTCCTGAAACCTCAAAGCCCAGCCTTAGTGACACACATCTTCTAACAAAGCTAATCCTTCCCAAACAGCTCCATCAACTTCAGACCAAGAATTTAAACACATGAGACTATGGGGCCATTCTCATTCAAACCACCACAGTAATTAATGTAAGTCTCTCACCACAGCATCTGCTTATTCTATTATTTTTTATGGACTGGGGATTTAATGTACTAGGCCAGTGCTCTACCACAGATTTGTCCTGTTATCTCATGTAGTCGATGCTTATTTTCTTTAATTATTTTCAATTCTGCTGTGGCCAGGGTCATGCTTACTTTCAGATTGTGATTCACCACAAACAAAAAATAAGTGAAAATTACATGACAGCTGATGCAGTTTGGAAATGTAAATGCCTTGTCAACTGCAAGGGGAGCTCTTTTGAGGACTTGAGGATTCCTTCCTCCCTAGTCATGGGAGTGCCTGTTTCCCTTCCGTTTCTGTTGCTGAAAAGCAAGGGGAGAGAGATCAGCTGGGAGCTCTGGGCTAGCTTTCCATTTCCTCTCACACAGTCCCTGATAAACTCGCCTATCATTGGTACTCCAGGAGGACACATAGGCTTAGAAAGGTCTGGCATTTTGCCCAGATGCTCTTCCAGCAGCTTCGGCCCTTTGGCATGGGCACGAGCCTTATAGCAGTTACATAACTGCAGCGCAAATTCCTGGCAGCTGAAACTGCCCTTTGGTGGACTTTCACAAACACTGTGGTGAGTTCTCTCTGCATGGCATCTTCCACTGCGGATTGCACATGACCTCATTGCCAAGTCGTATGGTAAAGTTTCTGAACTGATTAGTCATGGAGGAAAGCTCCATAGTCCTTGTTAGGAATCACAAAAGTGGTTTCTTGCTCAGGGACAGCTTTCTTTGTGAGGTAAGGAAGGTATGTCATTACGTCACACTGAAATTGGGAGGTGACTGATGACGGAGAGGCTTGTTATGGGCTACTTCCTTGCAGTATTCGTTATTTCTTACTTTTGAGGATTAGAAGGCAAACATTAATTTAAGATGCAATCTATTAGTCACATGACCACTGCAACATTTAAGGGAAGTATATCCTTAACCTCTTACATCAGAGCAATATTTAAAATGAAAGGCGGGGGTTTAGAAATATATAAGACATTTATATTTATTTATAATTATTTTACTATGAGGCTCGTTTTTTTCCTGGTAAAGATCTGGCAGGCAGGAATATTTCTCCTTTGGGGGCTACACAGTGTATCCCTGACTTTGCCTTTTTTCCCTCCTTTATCTCTGCTTGGAATTCCCACCTTGCTCTATTCTGCACTGCCTTAGGCCCAAAAGAGCATCTTTATTAACCAATGATAATAAAACATATTCACAGCATACAGAGGAGAGTCCTAAATCAAGTAGGGGCATTCATACAAAGCTGTTTTGGGTTCTCCAGTGGGAAACTATATGTTAAATGGTCTTTTATAACTATTTGTTATTTGATGAACTATTAATATAAATAATGATAACTATATATTAACACTTATATGTAAGCATTACTATAAAGAATAATTTTTAAACAATCACTGGAACAGACTCAATATATATCTAATAAGGTAAGATGCATTGTCTTAAATAAAATCTTGTAATAATTATTGGCTTTATAATAATAATTTCAGATGATTTTGAAAGTGATTTACATGAGAATATCATGGACTCATATGCACCATTAATGCTACATGTTGACGGTCACTTAACTATGCTACAAACAAACACAAAAAAAAGCCCACCTAACTTGAAACAATTCCATAAATCTTGGGTAATATCAACCATGCCACACAAATGAGCAAGTGACAATTACACATAGAGTGTTCATTGCCAGGGCTTATGTTCTCAGTAAATCGTAAACAAAAGTGACTACCCATCTGCAAAGACACCTGCAGCTGTGACTTCCATTGTTTATCTTTGAAAAGGAAATTAGAGCAACTAGAAAAATTCTTTGACTCATTCTCTGTATCAGCTTGATAAGGTATCAAAAACATCACAAGGGGCTGGAAAAATGATTCAGTACGTACAGAGTTTGCTTCAGGCCTGAGAATCAATATTCCACGCTGGAGGGATAGATGAGAGGAAGGATGAGAAGAAGGGAAGTGAGAAAAACGTCTAGAGTTAATGGTTATAAGACAGCATTTTCCCTCACTCCCGTAAGATCAAAGATGCTCCTCTGTCTCTCCTGTGAGCTGCCTGCCCACTTGTCTTCTGACATCAGCAGAGCAGGAGAGGAAGAAAGTGTAAGATTGCTCAAGAGGTCTTTAATCTCCATTGCTGGAAGTGCTGTGCCTCGCTTCTATCAGATATCCCGCTGTCTGGAACTTAGTCATTAGCTCCACATTCCTGGAAGGATGCGAGGAATTTGATTTTTGTCTAGCAGAAGACAGCAAGAGAACCCAAACCTGTGGTTGAACCTATTGAAATCTCAGATGGGCATATTCTTCCTGGACTCTCTCTCTTCCTTTGTCTTGCCCTCTCCCTCCCTAGTCATCTCCTTCTTGCTTTACCCCCTCCCCTTTCTTTCTTTCTCTTTCTATCTTTTTGAGACAAGGTTTTACCGTGTAGTTCTAGTTGACCAAGAACTGTAAATCTTCTTCCTCAGTCTCCTGAATGCTAGGGTTACAGGTATAGGCCATTCTTCCATTCGTCACTAACTTTGTATAAGAAATTCTCACCCTCCTCTCTCTCTCTCTCTCTCTCTCTCTCTCTCTCTCTCTCTCTCTCTCTCTCTCTCTTTCTCTCTCTCTGTCTCTCTCTCTCTCTCTGTGTTTCTCTCTCACACACAGTGTAGGGGTATACCATTCAGTGTATTTGTGCAACTGTTCATTGTCATCACATGAGATAAAATTATTTTGCAATAGTGTTAGCCATACATTCTGCCTACTTATATGGCAATTTGGTGTTTTCTGTCATTCTAACTGATCTATTAATTAAATTATTCTTTCTGTTAAATATCAGGTTTTTTTTTCAATAAGCTGTTGCAAATATTGAACTGCATTCAATGCTCAGCTGAACTCAAGGGTAAGTACTACAAAAATCTATACCCTGGGTTATGACTTAAAGATAAATTAATATCACTAGCAAGAGTGACATACATTCATGTGCAGCTAGTGAGAATGGCACACTTTCCTGCTGGCTTACTAGCTCTAACAGTGGTCCCTCCCCTGTGTCCAAGGTAGAGCTATGCTTTCCCTATCAGCTCTCTTCCACTCATGGGCTTATGACAGCCAATTTCCAGTCATTTGATATTTAGGCTTGCTAAACACAGTCCCATCAATGGGTATGGTAATTGTCATCTGGAATAAAATGTGAATTTTTAAATGTGGTATTCTTTATTGGCAAATATCAATTACTTTAAGCTGTCAAATCTAGATTCGCTTGTAGATGGAACCTTAGAACAGCCTCTATCCGATTGACTCGTGGCCATGTCTCTGGGAGCACGTTTCAAATTGCTGATTGATGTAGAGGACTCCAGCTCACTGTGAGCAGTGCCATCCTTACATAAGTAGGCCTGTGCTGTATAAGAGGCAGCTCAGCAAGCCAGAGAGAGCAAAACAATAAGAAGCATCCTTCTGGGTTTCTGACTCAAGCGCCTGCCTTGAGAGCCTGTCCTGGCTTTCCTCAGTCTGCACTGAAACCTAGTAGATGAAATAAACTTTTCCCCCTACGTTGCTTTCAGTCATGGAGTTTGTTTTAACAGCCAAAGAGCAAGCCAGAATATCAGTTAATACATATAAGGGCATTTGTGTACAATTTATGTCCTTCTGCCTAACTTATATATTTCTGCCCCACTTATGTTCTTACTTTCTTATGTCTAACTTAGAGCATAGCCAGCATGGGCAGTTACAATTCTGAAATCTCTTACTAAAATACTCCTAGGGAGAAATGGGATTGGGAATCCAGGATTTTGATTATGTAGGAGGTCATGGCTGGGACTTTTCCAATTCTATGGATATATTCTATATGATTCTGTCATATCTACTTGCCTTTTGCTCTAGTATCACGCTCCAGGAGCTGGGGAGTATTGCTAAATACAAGTATTTCTATGAATGGTGGGCAAGGAGAAACTGTTGTTTGAGGAATAAATTGGTGATTGTGTGAACCAATCATGCCGTGAACACTTTATCAAAAAGAACAATTTACCTTTTGTGAACTGCTCCTGTGTTGCTGCCATTGTGTCCCCCCAGAACACCACTAATGCAGCGTGAGGTTCTGTCCAGTGAGCTCCACAACCCGAGCTGAAGGAGACGCATAATAACACTGTGATAGTGAAAATCCTCCATGCCATTTTTTCTTGTGAAGTTCCGTGCAGTAGGTAGACCTAGCATACACCACATGGGCCTCATTATTTATCTGAATGATGTCCAAAGTGGCCGCAGTGGTTTTCCAGGTTCCTGTTCCAAAGGCTGCGAGTGCCCCTCTCTGTATTCTCTGCTTCTTCATGCATGCACACAAGTTTTGACAGGCATCCCGGGGATCACGGAGGCAGCAGATGGTCTGTGCTCAGTTCCCTCAAGCATAAAACAAAATTTTTAGACTTGTTGTCAAGACCTTAAACTGAACATTGCTCTGATTATTTTCATCCTCTGTATGAACTAAAATAAAACTATTTCTATAGAAGAATTTAGAGAAAAAATGCTCAATTATAAGAGCACGGTTTAAGTGAAACTAGATCTTATATAAAAGTCGCTGTTTCCCTGGTTGTCATAGATGTTAAGTTTTTCCATTACCATTGATAACATTAATGAGTATTGTATATTTCTATTCATACAAGTAAATAAACATACTAAGGTTTTTCTTTTAACTAAATAAAATAATAAAGCTGCCATGATTAACTTTAATTGTCACCTTGTCATAATCTAGAAAGTCTTGGAAAAAGAATCTCAATGAGGGACGTCGGTTCTCTTGTGGGCTTATTGGTGAGGGAATGTCTTAATTAACTGATGTCGAGAGGCACAGTCCAGTGTGGGTGGCACCAATCCCTAGGCAGGAGCTCTGAACTGCATTAGAGTGGAATGTAAGCAAGCAAGGAAGCAAACGCATAGGGGCAAACTCATTTCTCTCTGCTCTTAACCATGGACAGGATGTGACCAGCTGCTCCAAGCCCCTGCCAGACTAACTCTCTTTTGGTGGATTGTAACCTGGAATTCTGAGTCAAATAATCCCCCTTTCCTTTTTTTTTTATCATGGCATCTAATACAGCAACAGAGATGAATCTAGGACAATATTGAATAATATTTGCATTTTAATGGGAAATATCACACAATTCATAGTGATAACAACAACAGAAATTCAAGCTGAACTAAATCCACAGTATATCAAGTTACTATTTCATCTGCTTTCACAAAATAGGGTTCCCAGTGTCACACAGATCTGTTATGAGAGTTGCTTCTACCCTGATATGGAATTTGGCATGTGGATGGTGGAATATTAAAGTTATAGATGCTTGAGAAGTTTTACATTCAAAGGAAACAGCCCACAAAGCTTCGACAGAGATAAATAAATCTACCTGGATTAAACGGATTCCTTAATTTGAATTTTGTACTTTGTTTTCAGTTTTAACTTTTTACTCTTTCAAGGTAAGGCTTTAAAATAACGTAAAGGAGTTATGAATTTAAGTCCAGCCAAGAAGTTGGTTCCAGGGGGAAAGGGAGTGGTGAGCAAAGGTTGAACAGCTGAGAGGAAGTGTGTGATGTGCAGGGGGCCAGCCAGCAGGAGTCTTCCCACTGCTTTGTGCATCTTATTCCCGCCCCCATCTAAAACAGAACATGTCTGGCAAAGGGCTTGCATTTCTTAGTCACCACACACGTTTTTCATATTGACAGCTGCAAATGACCGCATTAGGGAGGCCGGCTTCACCATTCCTCACTAGGCACTTTGTATTAACAAGTATCATTTCAAACTTTCAATCTCACGGACACGGACCTGACGATTAATAAGGATAGTTCAGACAAACTTCGGTGAACGGCCGTTAGGTCAGTTAAATAAGAAGGTTCAAGAGTAAATGGAAGTATAATTGTCTTCCTAATACCGAGTATTTAACTTCTAACAGCTCCGTTTTCCATTTCCCTCTTGTCTTTGTTCATTTCTCACTAAATTTAGTGAGTGCTGAATTGGATATTATCTAGATCCGTACGGCACAAAATCCGAGCCTAAATATAACTTAAATTGGAATTATTCGAAACAACGTTTTAGTTTTTCAGTGGTATTAGACTTACTTCAGGTGTGCGTTAATCACAGGCACCAATGGGCAGTTCAACATGAGCCTTGCCTCTAGTGTGGAAGGTTCTAAAGGCAACAGGGGTCTGGATGCTGCTCCCCACCAGGGGTTACATCACTTCTTCACAGCGGACTCAGTAGCCTCGCCAAGCTCTATCAGACTTTTACCACTGACCTATCTATCCCCAGTCTCGCAGAGTTGGCCAACCGCCTTGACTCTGTGGTCCAGGCAGAACTTGACTTACAGTCTTTTTGCCTCGGTCTCCTCGGAAGCTGGGATTTTGTGTCTTTAGGCCAAGGTCCATTACAAATCTTAAGAATCTAGCTTCCAACACTGCATTCAGGCTTCTGCGGTTACACTTTTCGTCTGTTTAGATGGCCGCTCCAGTGCCTTCCCCTTGACTCTTTTTGCAAAGCCTTCCGGGAAAAGGCTACCAATTCAGGGAACTCCAACTTGCTTTTTCCTGTCTACTTATAAATTCCTCTAACTCTTCCTCGACTCTTTTGTTTTTGTGATGTAGGATGAGTGTCTTAAAGCATACTCACCACTATCTTGACTGGAATTTGACTATCTCTTCTTATATCCCTTCTATTTTTAAATTTTGACAAGCCTTGAGTCCTAGATGGCATCCTAGCTCCCTTCTGTGCAGAAGAAACCTTGGGTCTTGCACTTTGGAGCCTTGCACACGCTTGCGTGAAATCTCTGTCCATGTCTGTGTACCCCAGTGGGACAGGAAGTGGAAGGTGTCTTTGACACAGGCTCTTCCTTTTTCTTTGGGTAGGTTTTAACTCAGAAATTAGAGTACTGGCTGCTCACAGACATACAAAATTTCCACTTTTTCAGTTACTTATGGCTTTCTTTGGCGCCTGAACACATTATGTGCAGAGATACACACAAACGGACAAATAAAATAATAAAAATTGTTATACATAGATGTAAATGAGGCTAGTTTTACAATAAGATGTTTCTCTGTGTAGACTAATTCATGCTTGGGTGTATCTTAATGGTAGAATGCTTTCCTTACGTGCACATGTATCAGAATTTGCTTCTGAGCACTGAAAAAAAAAAAAAGGATTATGTCAAGAATAGCCAGATTGAAAAAGTAACCATATTGTAGAAGTTCGGCCAAATTTTATTATATGGCATTCATTGTATATTTTAGTAAAAATCATAAAGCAGCTAGCCTTGGTTTGAAGTATAAGATATATAACAGACTATAAATAAAAACTTTTAATACACAGTTGAGAAAATGAAGTCTCGTATTTCTTGTGTTCTGTCTCACGCCTTAGTCCACTTCTCATCATGATAATGGAATGTTTGGGACAATATAACTATTAAGAAAGGAAGTGTATTTCGCTGCCAGTTTTGGTAGTTCAGGATTGTAGCATCTACATTGGCTCAGTTCTGATGAGGGCAGACTCAACTATGTCATACGATGGTCAGTAACACCTGGAGGAGTGTAAGCAACAGCAGCCGATCTCATCATGATGCTGCAGGAATGAAGAGAGATCTAGGTTGAGCTGGACTCATAACCTACATCCCAGAAGAATTATTAAATGATTTCAAGAGAACTCACTTAGTTTATTCCTCATCACCCTCTCTCAATACTGCCACTCTTGGGCCTAGGTTCCAAAGATGATACTTTGGGGAAAAAAAAAACCCTCAAATATTCAAACTATGGCACACAGCTTAAAACAAACTGAGTTCTGAGTTTCATAGAATTAGAAATAATGATGGGTGCTAGTTACAAAAATAGCAATGCTGCTTTCCTAGTTATAAAAATTATGTTCAAGCTATGTCTATGCATTCTTTGACATTTAATACTCAGAGAAGATATTTATGTCATTTTTATGCCTTCCTTTCTTCTAACTTCCTCATTCCCCCAAACTCCCTCACAAATTCATGACCTCTTTCTCTTTGATTATTATTGCTTCATATACACATCAAACCAATGAGTCCATTCAGTATTATCCTCATGTATAAGCATTTACGGATGATCATCTGGGGTTGGGTAACCTATCAAGGGTCAAAGTAATCCGCCTCCACATCCTCTACCTCCCCCCACACACACAAGAGAGTCTCTCCCCAACCTTCAGTTGCTGTAACTGTTCATCTGTACATGTGGTTTGTGAGATTTCCAGATTTCTTCCATCCATGTTGGTGTGGAGACTAGTATTGTCATTGTACAGGTCTAGTATTGGAAGGCAGATTGTTGAGATTTTATTAGTGGAGTTTCCCTACTATTTCACAGTAAGCATCTGGTCTTCTGGGTCTTTCTTTGCCCTTTCTTCCAGGATGCTCCCTGAGCCTTGGTTGTAGGGGTTTCATTGTAGATGTACTAGTTGTAGTTGGACATAACATGAACATTTATTCTTGACATTTTGATAGTTATGGGTCTCTGTAATAGTCTCCACAATGATATAATCTCCTTTTTTTTAGCAAATGACAAAATAAGCTAAAAAACAAATTTTATCTTACTGTGAAATTTATATGAGTTTCCAGCACTGGAGTCTCAATACGTTAGTTGGTTCTGACTTCAATAACTATATTCTTTCTTCTATGCTGTCTGCTTTGCCGACTCTTAAGGGTTAGATGCTGAATCTATTAATACATGGCAAATGGAATATGCATCATAAAAAGAAGCTATTTTGGAAAGAAAAACTGTGAGTATCTTACTGGAGATTTCTGTGATAATGGTCCAACATAGATCATTGGGTAGCGTTTTTTTTTTTTTTTTTAATGAAAAGGTAGGTGTTCTGGAATGAGCCAAAGCAGTAGAGAAAAGAACTGCATTAATTCAGTAATGATGTATGTAACTTCATGAACAAAATCACAGTACACATGTCAACTGCTGCCAAACAGCCTCATGCAGTACTTGGCTAAGTAAGAAAGTATTAACTAAAAGTAGTGGGGAAATAAAATGTCAGCCACTTGATAATATGATAGGAATAGTAGTGACTTTGATTTTGATTTTGATAATGAGTCTGAAGCATGAATCTTTTGATCAGAGAAATACTTTAGCAAAGGATAAATACCAATTCAGTGGCACAGATAATAATGAAACTGTTTAAAACTAATCTGACAGTGGTTCACTAAGAAACTTCATTTTTCAAGAATAAAAAAAAATCTTTGTGATGGTCTAGAAGTGTATTTGATGTCTAGGCATTTCTCAGATAGTGCATGTCTCTCTAAGCAGCAAAAGAGTCTGTGCTAATCTTACATTTTCATCAGCTCATAGGGTTTTGTATTAAATGATTTAGGATTCTTCCTTCTCCTCCCTGGAGTGATAGGAAGGCTGAGAGGATAATATAAACTCTGCCATCTTATCTTATACTGAGGGAACTTAACTCCAGATTAATTAAAATGGCACATCAAATGAAAAAATAATTATATGACATGTCATAGCTATGTTCCTAGTAGCTCCTCAGCAAAGCAAAATTAAATAAAGATATTGGAATTCTAATTACTTAGACCTCTAAAAGAAAGGGCAGAGTTTCAAAGCCATGGAGTGACATCAATATTTCATTCTAACAATGCTTATTCTTTTTTTTGACACATTCTCAATGAATCAAGAAATCATTTGAAGTTCTGTTTCACCCATATTTATTCGTTCCTTATTTCTTTTATATAAAAGATCCAAGAAAGACAGAAAAGTTTACATAGCAAGCGTTATTGACATGGTTCAAACTTTTCTTTATCAATTGGCTAGAATCCTTCTCAAAAGATGTTTTATTTGTTCTACTCTAAAAGACTAAAGCTATTTATCTACTAGGGGGAGCCAGCGTAATTTGGTAATATGGAGGAAGATAGTGGATTAGCTGGAGGCAAAACACAAGGTGTTTTAAACAGAGAGAACTGAGAAAGTTTCTAGAGAGGTTGCATTGCTGAGTGAGTCTTTAAAGGAATAACTGCAATAGATTTTAAAATGGGTTTTCCTGGTGTTATTTTTCAGTAATGCTTTGGGGTCAGACTTTTTCATTTAATCTCTTTTCCCAAATGATTCTAGGTTATGACACATTGACATTTAAACCTCATCATTATCTTCCCCTCTCTCTCTCTCTCTCTCTCTCTCTCTCTCTCTCTCTCTCTCTCTCTCTCTCACACACACACACACACACACACACACACAAACCCATCCAAAACTTTGTATTTAAAAGTACATTGTATGATAGGTGCATCTCTAATCTCTAATGAATACATTATCCTGTGGATTTTCTCAAGTCATAGAGAGGATGAACTCTAATAGAAAAGCTACATGAATGTCTCAGAAAGACAATAACACATTTTCTCATATGCAGATCTTAGTACACACACACATACATACTCACACAGGGGTGATTATGAGTATAGTTCATGATATGTAAAAGAAGCTTTAAGTAAACAGAATGGTAAGAGAAATAGAAAGCGTGACCTGACAGTGGGGAGGAGGCACTGGAGATGGAACTCATAACTGGGGTCAGGGAGCAATGGGCTAAAGAGAGAAGCAGAGAAGGGACGTCAATCTAACTCACATTGTGTATGAAACAGCGACGAGAAAACTTGTTACTCTGCATGTTAATTAAAAATTTTTAAAGAAATTAAAAAAAAAACATGTAGAATCCACTTAGATTGCTATTAATCAGGGAGTGGTTAAAGAAAATGTGGCACATAGTTACCTAATGGCGTTTTATTCCGCTTATGAAAGAAGAACAAATTTACGTTATTTAGGAAAATGGATGAAACTACAGAATATTATGATAAAAAATAAACAAGACTCACAAAGACAAATAATTGCACAAATGAGTTTCTCATGGAGGCAGTAATAAACTGAATACAACGTTCTGGCCATCACTTGGAACATTATGCTTGTGGACACCTGTGCCCCACATTTCCATTCTAATCTGGTGGTAATACTTCTGATAATGAGGGTTGACAATGTAGCCTCGCCATGAGGAATCAGCATGTTTTTCAAAAAGCAGCTGCATGGGGGTTCTCATCCATGCAAACCAATAAGGCCAGAGTTCCAGATCGAGAGCTGCATAGCAAGAGGAAGAAAGACGCTTTCTTTGTCAAGGTAAGGAAGCATGCTTTCAGAGCTGACAGGACATTTGAGGACCCGATGCAGGAATGATGCTGGCTTCTGAAAATGTATCTTCTAGCATCGTAAGTAGTTTGGGGGATACCACTGACTAACAAGGGTGCACAGATCCAATATAAAGGAAACAAACTTGCAAGTCACTATCCCTTCTATAATGTTTTGTCATTGACTGGATGAAGCGTATTCTTTGTTTGAAGTCTTCTGTAAGGCTTTTCAATTTTATCTCTGATGTCTAAACTTTATAACATCTATCTTATTAAACTTGTAATTCATCAAGCATATTTTTGCATTGATTTTTTTTTTACATTTTTTAAAATCAGGCTACCTCATTAACTTTTGCTTTCTTTGCTATCATTTGGGGTCCACTCCCCAGTCCACAACCATCTCCCCAATCCTAATAAAAGATACTCTTTTTTTCAATGTCTTTAGAACTTTAAAGGCCAAAAATAGCCTCTAGTAAGCAACTAGGATCTTCAGTGAGAAACTTCATGTAAGAATTATAAGTCAATTAGTCCTTCCAAAATTAAGTGTTAAAATCAATAGTTAAACATCAGTGTAGAGATGAAATGTTTCTCCCTCCTGGTAGATTTTATGATAATCTTATTGAGTGTATCATTATATTTAAAAAGTGAATGGCACAATCTTATCAAATTTGAGTTAGATGCAAGAATAAAAAAAGTCAGTAAAAATTTCATCTTTTATATGAACACGTCCACCGATGCTGCCCTTGTTCCAGTCTTGTTTATGAAACTGTTTCTAGGACCGACTCACAGCAGTCTCTGATGTTCTGGTTTGTACATTCTTTCCTCCCTGATTCTGTGATGTTCCCTAAGCTATGCATGCAAACACTGCAGTGTAGATGTATCCCTTGGGGCTGAGTTCTCCACGACTTGTGGCTTTGCATTCTTCAAGTTATGTCTCCTGCGATGGTTTCCATTTGTTGTAAAGAGAGGTTTCTTTGATATGGGATCAATACTAATTCGGGAAAGGTGGATGTATATACATACTAAATATATATTACAATATACATGTGCCTATGTAACAACAATAAGCAAATAAAAAAGAGGCTATCAACTTGAGAGAGGGGGTATAAGAGATGTTCAAGGAAGGGTAGCTGGAAGGGAATGGAAAAAGGAAAAAGAGGGGAAGTGATATAATTTTACCTGAATTAGAATATATATATACATATATATGTGTATATATGTGTATATATGCTGCATAGTCTAGTAAAAAAAAAGGGGGGGTACTGAGGAATGCTATTATTTTCCATAGACACAATCTTCACACTCTTGCAGTTAATTTGGCATTTCGAATAGACTGCATTCTCATTTACCTTAATCTAAATTCTTGATAGTAAATTATACAGATAGAATTAATTTTCAATTGCCCCTGCACAGAATTTTATACACAAGGTGGCAGTCTCCTGCCAAGGTGATGTTTAGAGTGCCTTCCCCTCTACCATTTGATGTACTTTGAAATGCAACGATCTTGCTTAGATTAGCTCACACAGAGGCATAAGAATGTACATTTACTGCATATGGATATTTGTGAGCTTCAGAGTTAAGTATGATTTGTATTAAATGTTATGTGGGTGGGCATTTCTTCCTTTCTCTCTTGGATGATGAAAATGAGAGTCAGCTATTATATTTACAACATATTATTTCTTACACTTACATTGTGTCTGTATTTGTCTTGTTTTTAGAGAAAATAATATCGTCAGCCATCACAAGGACGTGCTTATATCTTGCAACCAGTCTCTCAGGGCTCCTGTTCTGTAGCATATCAACCAGAATCCTTAGCATCCCTGGGCCAGTTAGTTCATAAACTGTGGCTAACTTACAGATTGTATGGCAGGTGGGATATAATATTACTCTATTGTGCTAAGATTCTTTGTGTGTGTATGCACATCTATAAGGAAGTAATGTGTCTTTATTCCTCAGAAGTATGAGCAGTTTGATTTTAACATTTTGCTTTCTCTTTATGTGTGGTTGGCTAACAAGCTGGTCAGGTCACAGAATTGAGTGCTGAATAGGCAAGGACACTATATATCATAAAACAACAAAAAGCATGGAAAAGTCAATTCTGCTCTAGTTGGATGTGGATATCTATTTAGAGTAGTTGACAATTAAATTTTACATAATCTGTCATCAAAATAGATTGTTAAAGTTAGGAATAAGACTTCACAATGAAAGTAATAAAGATTTGAAAGACAGCGACAAGTTCAGATTTTGAAAGTGTGATTCCATATGAGGAATTTACAATAAAGAATGGCATAAATCTTTAACATCTATAGAAAATGATAAACCCACTATTTCATATACGTAACCCATGATTTTTAAAGAAAGATTGTTATCATTTTGTTTTGTTCTTATCTGTGACTGGGACTGGATTTTGGGCATCACACAAGCAAGAAAAATGATCTCTCCAGCTTCATTCACAGTAGAGTAGTGTTGAACTTCTAACTAAAGTGAAATGTTCAAAATCTAAAACTAGAGACAATGCTATCTGTCATTACTACATTAATAAAATAAGTACAGATGAAAACTGTTCTGTAGATTAAAAATTTTAATGATTGACATCACACTATTTTATTTATTACATAGGGATGAAATAAAAACAGATTCTCTAAGTTTCAGTAAAATATAACACATTTAAAGTACATTGATATGCTGACATTTATGTTGAGGGTCTGATACCTTTGCAAGTGTACAAGGATTTTAAAGGAGCTGAATATTCTAGCTAATTGCCTTGGTGAGCTGTTCAAATTTGTTCTGTTCTTGACTGGTGTTAAATAAGCACCCCATGAAATGAAAGATCAACCAAAGATTCCATCCGATGTATTCACATACCCACTTTCATCTTCACTCTTAATATTAGCAGCCAACAAAGAAGAACAGAAAAGGAAATTAACTTATACAAACCTGTCATCAGCTGTCTTTGAAAAGGTCAATACATTTAGTTCACACAGGATAATTAAAAACAATCCCTTACTAGCTTGATTTAAACCAAATTTACTGAGAAAAAAGATGAGTCTCCAATCTGGAGGTAGATGTGACTCAACAATACCTACTATCAGATATTTAAGGTTCACTTTTACAGTGTGATCTATATAACAACATCAGATGATTTTTTAAGAATCGTAAAACAAGTTAAATTAAATAAGCAATTATTACCATTTTCTCTTCTATTCCTATTTTCAGAAATGGGTTTTCATACTAACACTCAGCTTCAAAGAATCATTTCATTGAGATTCTTTAAGTTGTATTTTCGGTTGCTCTACAGACTCGTAATTTTCATTATTGAAGACAGCATGAAAATGATAAGCTGATAGTTTAATACCTGGTATAGCAGCTGTCTTACTATTACATTTCACTTGAATCTCATAACCGACTGACATAAGTATACGTAATATCTTTCAAGCAAATCTTCAAGTAGTTGCTTTTCATCTGTTCTTTCTTTGTGCAATTACTTGATAAATGGAATCCCATGTCTCTGATAGAACCAGAGACCTAAAAAGGGCCTGCCTGTCAGCTTTGACATCTTGTTTAGTGGCTACTCTGTGGAGCCGTCCACACGGTCTTCAAACAGCCAATGGCAGTCTCCGGGTACTGTGGGTGAGAGTATCTCAGACAGCAATGCTCACTCAGCAGAGCAGTGTAGGTGCTGTAGTGACTTCATCATAGGTCACAGAAGAACTAGAGAAACATGAGACAAATTGCTGACACACAGTTACAGACTTAGATTGTGGATATCTTTCTATTTGGGGGATGAGAAAGGCTAGTGACGCAGACAATCACCTGACCTCTTCTCTACCAAAATGAGTGGAATGATGGAATCCTAGGAGGACGATTTTATGGCCATGGCACATTACTGAACATCAGGTCCTCTAGAGACAGAGAACCTTAGCTACATACAAAGCCAAAGGTTTGTGAATCCACTCAGAAGTCAGGGAATACAGAATTTTGCATGGAGACTTTAGATCTGCCACATGCTGTAAGATGTAAAGGAAAACAGTGGCCATTTCCAGCTTTGTTTTGTAGAAGTGTAAAATATCAAGTGATTGTGGCTTGTTGCTTTTTATGGCAATAAGATTAAAGGATCAAAATCTAGAAACATTTACTCTTTTTGTGGGAGATATGTTATACTCATTTATTTTTAACTAATATTTCAAACACACACAGTTGAAAAACACATTAATAAGGCTATCATGTAAATATTTTGTTATTTTCATATCAGTTGTCTCTGTGTATTAAAATCCTTAATAGCACTATGTAGTGCCCCTTATACCTTTTGTTGCTCACGTGAGTTACAAGCAAGGTTGAAAGTCCCAGTCAATTGGCATGGGCTGGGTGAGGGTAACTGGAGGTCTTCTGCCTGCATCACGATGAGTGTGGGCCTCTTGACAATGTTCAAAGGGCGAGGAGCAAGGCATGGAGTCACTGTCATTAATTATAACTGGTCAGGGTTGTTTTAAAGGTGACCAAGACCTTCCTTGTATGTGGTTTGAAGTTTAGTCTTAATTTAAAATATTCTTTCTAAGTCAATAGTTGCTCTTTTTTGTTTGTTAAGTAGCAACTTTTGTACATTTAAACAATTTGGAGAACACAAACTTTTGTTTAATGACAGTAAGATGAAACTGTTTTCATTATCTCAAGTAAGAAGTCTTTCGCTAACAAAGCATTTCCTTTCAAAATGGACAATAATGCTTAATTTGAAGAAGGTTTTTTCTTTTCAAGTTTTCTTTCTTCTTTTCCCCTTCCTTGGCCAAGGTCACATATGAGTCAGAATGTTCTCAAACTTAGCCTCTCAGTGAGGACTCTACTGCTGGCTGAGTCATGCTCCACCCCTTTAGACATTTTATCCCTTTAACTTTTTAAAAGAGTCTCTCTCTCTCTCTCTCTCTCTCTCTCTCTCTCTCTCTCTCTCTGTGTGTGCGTGTGTACATGTGTATGCATGTGTGCACAGAGCACAGATGTAGGTAGGCCACAGTGCTCTTGTGCAGGTCAGAGGACAACACTATGGAAAATGAAGGATTCTACCAGACTTTCAAAGAAGATCTAATGCCAATACTTAGATCATTTCACAAAATATAAACAGAAGGATCATTGTCAAATTTATTTTATGAGGTCACAATCACCCTGATACCCACACTACACAAATATTCAACAGAGAAAAAATTACAGACCAATTTCCCTGCTGATTATTGATGCAAAAATGCTCAAAAATACTCACAAACTGAATCTAAGGATACATCAAAAATATCATCCACCAAGATTAAGTAGGCTTCATTTCAGAGTTGCAAGGATGGTTCAACATATGAAAATCTGTCAATTAATCCATCATATAAACAAACTGAAAGAAAAAAGAGATCATCTAATTAGATGCTGAAAAAGCATTTGACAAAATCCAATACTTTTTCATGATAAGAGTCTTGGAGAGATCATAGATATAAGAAACATATCTAAACATAAAAAAGTCAGTATGCAGCAAGCCATAGCCAACATAAATTTTAAGGAAAGGAACTCGAAGCAATACCACTAAAATCAGGGACATGATGAGGCTGTTCACTCTCTCCATATCAATTCAATACAGTGGTCTAAGTTTTAGCTAGAGCAATAAGACAACTAAAGCAAATCAAAGGGATACAAATTGGAAAGGAAGAAATTAAGATATTATTATTTCCAGATGATATGATAGTATACATAAGAGACCTTAAAAATTCTACCAGGGAACTTCTAAAACTGACAAGACTTCCAGTGATGTGACTGGATACAAAATAATCTAAAAAGAAGTCAGTAATCCTCCTATATACAAATGATAAAAGGGTTGAGAAAGGAATTAGGGAAAATGTACCCTCTCACAATAGGCACAAATAATACAAAATATTTAGGGGTAACTCTAACCAAACAAATGAAAAATCTGTATAGCAAGAATTTTCAAGTCTTTGAGGAAAAAAATTGAAGATATCAGAATATGGAAAGATATCCCATGCTCATGGATTGGTATGATTAACGTTGTAAAAATGACCATCTTAAAAAAAAATCTACAGATTCAGTGCAATCCCCAGTAAAATTCCAACACAATTCTTTACACAACTTGAAAGAACAGTACTCAACTTCATGTGGGAAAAAAAAGAACAATGATGGCTGCAACATCCTGTGCTTCTGGAGGTATCACCATCCCTGACACTAAGTTCTACTACAGAGCTATAGTAATAAAACCAACATGGTATTGGCATAAAAACAGAGAGGTTGACCAATGGAATGGAATTGGAGACCCAGACATAAATCCATACACTATGGACACCTGATTTTGACAAAGAAGCAAGAATTACAAAGTGAGGAAAAAAAGGATATCCAAAAAAATGATACTGGTCTAACTGGATTTCAGCATGTAGAAGAATGCAAATAGATCCATAGCTATCAGCATGAACAAAACTCGAATTCAAGTGGACCAAAGACCTCAACATAAAATCAGAAAAAACTGAAGTGGATAGAAGAGGAAGTGGGGAATAGCCTTCAGTTCATTGGCATAGGAGTCAACTTGCTGAACAGAACACTAATTGTACAGGCACTAAGATCAACAAACAAGACATGGGCCTCATGAAACTGAAAAGCTTCTGGAAATCAAAGGACTCTGTCAATAGGACAAAGTGGCAGTATGCAAAAATGGAAGAAGATTATTATCAACTTCATATCTGAAAGAGGGCTAATATTCAACATATATAAAGAACTCAAGAAACCAGGCAAAAACAAACCAAATAATCCAGTTTATAAATGGGGTACATATCTAAACAGAGAATTCTCAACAGAGCTGAGAAACTGATTGGGCTGAAGAATGAAAGCAAAAGGAGAGAGAAAGAGAACTGGGACCCGGGAGACATCAGTGGGCTCTGTTGACTTTTTCTCCAAGGTTTCAGTTGTTTCACTATGTCCCATAAGCCTTGAGACGAAAGTCTCAAACTCTTTGCTGTAATACATTTCTTGCTACAGATGCGAATATGTGTGTTTGTGTTGGGTTTTAGTATAAATGTGTATGTATGTTTACCTTACATGTGACTTTATATTCACTGAGGATGCAGAGTTGTTGGTTGTAGGGTGATATTTTTTTAAGCCTCTATAATATATAGAGTCAACCAGCTAGAACTAAGAAGTTGTAATTACAATGGCCTTTCTACTAAGCTATTTGTTTGGGAGATAGTTAATAAATCATATTTTGGACTAGCTAATATTAATGTAAACAAATACACTATATTTCTCTATATCCTTATTGAAATATTGAAATCTGATACCTGCATCACGGTAGTGTTTGCAGTGAATGAGGCAACACCAGTCATCAAGAATTTTCCATGCAAAATATTTACTTGTTTCATTTTTGTACCATATATGTAGTTTTGATATTCAGAAACCAAACTTTAGAAAACCAAAATTTCTCTAACTTTTATTGTGTATTCAAAATTTTTACTATTTCATTGATATTCATATTTTCTCTGATTCATCCTCATACTCAAAGGGTACAGATCTGCTAATGAAACATGGAAGAGATACTGAATGTTTAATCATGTTATTGTTGACCTGAGTAAGACCAGATCCTCTTGAATGATAGTCCAAAACAACAAAACAAACAAAAAAAGAAAAACTAAACCAAACAAAGGAGAATATAAGGTAATAAGCATTGCTTTTGTCCAGCCTAAGAATTGTATAACTAGTGTGGTTAGATGTATGGACTATCAGGTCTCTTGATTGGTCTTACTGCATTCACATGGGAAAAGGTACATAAAAATTATAGTCATCAAAATATATTGAGTTTATTGAGTTTCTACTTATCCTTATTATTTAGCAATTGACTGTTTATTTCTTAGGGAAGACAAATCACTCTTTCCAGTTTGCATCTACCGCTGGTCTATCAGGTCCAAAGGAAAGCTCCACACTCATGTTCACACCCATGGCTCTGGTTAAAGTCAGTGTCACAAACCAACACGAGGAAGCATGGATACAAATAAAGAGACTTTTAAGGAAGACAGGGGTAGATAAGAATAGTAGGGAAATGGGTGAGGGTTGGGACAAAAGTGGTTGCTAAGTGTTATGTGCATATTTGGAGTGGTCAAAAACAAGTTTAATTAACATTTTAAAGATAGGTTATGTTAACAAGATGGCCTGCTTACAGGACCCCCTTCCTTGTGTACTTTTCTAATCATCCTTTTCTAGGAATGTTGGTGTCAAGGGGAAAAAACTTAGAATGAAAAGAACTACAAAGGAGGCAGAAAACAAGTCCCCAAGTTGCTTGGAAGAAAAGCAAGAGATGACCATTTTATAATGTACAGAGTTTTGTATTTATCTGCCCAGAGAAACTAGAGAACCAAAGCCATCCATTCCCAATGTGCCTGAGTAGTGTGATTGGCTGCTAGTATGCTTTAACTCACATTAGTGCACTCACCTCTGCATGGCTGTAAGCTGTCAGTCCTGGTATGGAGGTGGCTCTGAGAGTCCTTTTTCATTGCTGTTGTTACTGGTTCTCCTGCTAAGTCTGCTGCATTTTATTTTAAGCATTCAAAGATTCTGCATGAGGCATGGTTTTTGGAGAGTTCGTATTTTAAAAATGAAACTAGGTCCCATTACTTTCCAAAGTATTTTTTTAAAAAACAGACTTTACTTTATACCTCTTCAGCTTTATATTTCTTTCTTATGTTTCCCCAAGGGCCTAATTATGAATTCCTCGTAGACCTCTTCTGAGTGCTATTAAGGTTTAAATTTCTGGGAGTTCTTTATTAATATTTCCCCAAGCTTGCTCGAAAGAAGCTGTTTGTTCTCTCGTTGTGCTCCACTTTACTTGTGTGGAATAAAGGAGGTTTACACGGTGCTTTCCTTTTTCTAATGAAGAATATAATAAAACTGCTTATTTGTATGGTTAAAAATGTGTGTACCTGACATTTGTGTATATGTGTGTGGGACATGTGAGGTGTGTATGTAACGTTTGTGTATGTGTGTGTGAGTGTGTGTATGTGATGTTTGTGTGTCAAAGTGTGTGCCATGGCATCTGTGTGGAGGGCACAGATTTTTCTGGGTACCATTCTTTGCTTCAACCTTTATTTGGCTCTGGGGAGTTAGTTAAGGTCATCAGGCTTATGCAGCAAGTGTCTTTGCATACCTCCTTGTCAGTCCCAAATCAGATTTTTAGTAATTTTTATTTGAAGTGTATTTTTTTTATGTTTTCAGATATTGTTCATTTAAAATATGTGAAGACAGATCTAGAGATATATTTTTGATAGATGCGTACCAGTTAGAAGCTAAGGTGCATGTCGCAAAGATAAAGCATTCTAGCAAGAGTAATTGAGATGCTGCTTTTTCCTCCTCCATTTTTGTTGTGTCTGCTGCATCGTGCTCCAGCAAAACAAAAGAACTCTAAACACTAAGAAGCCACACCGTGGTTTGGTGTTTAATAAGCAGGAAGAGTTTTGGAGATGGGGCAGTTTTGGAAGACAGGAGTTCTGTATTGCTGGTGTTCTGATGTTTCCTTGTGGGAATGTGCACGGGAAGAGAAAGAATTCATTCTATACAATAGACCAGTTCTGCTGAGCTCAGGCTTTGTGCCGAGGGAACGCTAAGAATAGCAACAAGAAGTTGGGCAAGCTTCCCCTGTCCCACAGTTCTTCCCGCAGAGAACCCCTTTTGTCTGACCCCCTTCCACGAAGGCCTCATGCTAGCTGCTACATGGTGCATATTTTGCTCAGAAGTGTAGTAACTGTTTTCCCATTATATTTTTTACTTATTTGACCTTTTTGTCAGACTGCTGTGGGCATGAGAACTATTTTGTGCACATCAACCTTTTATCACGGGCGCGGGGTGAGGCTCCTCATTTTGGGGAAATCTCGGCTAATATGGGCCATCTTAGAGATAACAGACCAAGTCTCCCCTCCTGCTGAACTTCTGGAATGCACAGAGCGAGCTGAAGAAATAATGGAACCTCTTATTTTAAAATTTAATACCTTTTACTGCCTGCTGTCTAAGGCAGGCCCTCTATGAATTTGCTGACATTTTAAATTCTGCTGTGAAAACTGCCTCTCTATTTCAAATATCCACTCAACTAAGAATTGTATATAAAGTTATCCCCTCCACACACTATCGATATGAAAGTTCTTCTTTCTTTCCTGCGGCATTCTAAGTCACTTCTGTAACCAGCTCCCTTAAGAGAAAACCACTAAATCTTGCTGCTTACACAGCAGCTCCAAATCTTACCACAGTGCCTGTCAAAGAAAGAAATATTCAGCGTAAGCTCCTGCAAGGTTCACAGGCTCAGTAGATTGTGCTTGTGAGTTAATAGGAAAGAAAGGCAAACTGCAGAAACCCCGAGAGAGCTTTCTGGCAGAAAGCAGATAACACAAAATAAAATCGCTGCTTTATTTTATTAAGAACCTTTGTGAAGGTTCATTTGAAACAATTTAGTTTGTCTAACATAATTAAGTCACTAAACAGCAGCAGACAGTAGCCAGTCGAAGCCTTGGATTAACAACATTTAATTCATCTGTAATCGGTCTCATACAGGTCGAGGAAGCATACACAGAATTTTATAAAATGCAAAATGATGAGTAAGGACAGTTGATGGATAAATCATAAACGATATGATGAGCTGATACTTGAAATTTATGGCTATCAACTGGCAACCAGAGGATTTTTTTTAAAAGAGAAAATATGAATTAGATAAGTTCCATACAGTTATTCAAATGAGAAATGTGCAGCTAGAATGTGAGAAATATTTCTTCTCTCTTGCTTTCACTGTCCATAAGCTTCTTGAGGTGGGCACACCCCAAAGAGTTTAGGTGGGGTCACCACAGAAGAAGCACGGTCTCCAGGAAGAAGCAGTCCAGTGAGCGCTCACCCCTCAGTTCTTAATAATTGATATGCTTCAGCGGGACCAAACTGAATTTGATCAATTGGAGTAAGAGAAAAGGGAGACGGGGTCAGGTTTAGACAGAAGATTTTTGAGGCAGTACAGATCAAAAGCGATTAGGGTTTGAAATGAGGCTGCTAAAGGCACTTAAAAGCACTGTGGATGTACATGTGGCATGAACCTTAATCATAGCCTACTTCCCGCATTGACAGATGAAATTTAAAAGGCATTTTTCTCTGTACTTGAGGAGGAGGGTCCTGCTGGAGTAAAGAGCAGCCTTACAGAGTTTGGAAGGGAAGGGAGGCTATGAGGTCAGCATGACTTTAATTAACTGGATTCAGAGCTTAATCTCGAGGTAATTACAGCATCTGGAAATCTGTAATCCTGAAATTTCAGAAGCTATGTATGCCTACAGCGAGCAACTGGAGTTGCAGAGCTCCCAAATATCAACAAGACCAAGGCTGTTGATAGATTTAATCTACTTGTTGATGTATGCAAATTTTATTGGTTTAAAATAAGTTAAATGTTTTGTAAAATAAACTATTATGAACATAACAGTAGATTCTACATGCACTTTTCAGATAACAGATTTTAAATTTGATTTATCCTTTATTTTGTCCATGAGACCTGAAATTCTAACAAAACATGGAACCTACCATTTTAACATGTTGAACATTAAAAATTACAGAGCAAAACAAAATACTGGCAATAATTATCTGAGTACAATTAATGGAATCTCAGGGCTCTTCTGATCAATTTCTGACTATGTGAACACTGGAAAGATTAAAGAGTATCTGGAATAAATTATTCTTGGGGTTTATATAGATCTGGATGCAAGTAACATCAATATTGGTTTGTATAAGGATGGCCGTGGGGGGCAGAAAGTTATAAGGCTTTGCCTTCCTATCACAACGGTCATGCCTAAAAGAAAGGCATGAATAATACATTTCATCCACATTTTATATGACATTGAAACATTCAGTAGTGAAAACTGGAAGGCCTAGGAAAGAGATGTCTATAATTTTATCTTTGATGAAGAATGGATGCCACTTTAGAACTGTGCTCAGACAGAGGACATGACTTCTTGACAAGGGACTGAAAGGGAAACATAACAAGGGTCTTTGTCACATTCTTCCTGGGGATCTTGTGTAGAATCTTCTTTCTTCTTGAATTTGAGGGAAGAGATATTTTGCAATAGAATTTTTTGATGCTTTGAGAAAATTTTTATGGCAAGATCATACCCAGAAAGTGGAGAGGGAGTATAGAAGGTAAAAGTTGTTTTATTTTGTTTTTAGATTAAAGTGACATTTCCCTTGTCCCCTTTGCTCCTAAAACACTCTTGCATACCCCTCTCTGCTCTCCTCCAGATTCAAGCCCCCCCTTTTCACTAATTGCCGTAACAACGTACATATATAGTTGAACACACAACTGGAAGTGTCAAGATGGACATAAAAAGAAAAATTTTCCCTATTTTACTTTACATATCCATTATTTATTGTGCCTAATTTTTAAAAATAAAATAATTTCCTATCTATTTTCCCCTTTCCTCCGATAACTTTCTCAATCACCAATGGATCGTGTACCATGTTGAAAGCTTCCTCGGTTGAACCCATGCTTCGTGCCTAGGGAGTCTGCTAGCGAATGATTGCTGCAGTTGTGGGTGCCTGTGCCATTCACCAGGGCAACCACAGATGCAGCAGCAGGAAGCCGAAGTGGAGACCGCTTTGCTGCATCTCTCCTGTGTCAGCAGCTGTGGTGCAAAGCGGAGGCCAAAAGAGCTATTGTGTATGTTTTGGCAATTTACCAACATTATGTAAGTAAGCTCTTGGCCAGCGTTTCTGTGCTTATTGCCAACTCATACAAGATTTAGGGAGAGTGTAATTTTCAGCTTTTGTAAAGACCATCAAATGATAAATCGAGTAATCAGATCTTTGCCTGGATTGGTTACTGTAGTGAATTGTGGATCCGCTAGTAAAAATATCAGTTAATCTGCTCAAGCAGATTATTCATTCGGTCTCTTTTGATCCAGTTTTAGTTTGTGATTTGTGATGAAGGGAAAAGAAAAGGATGCCCAATATGTATATGTTTGCAAGATTTTCATTTCTGTTTTGCTTAGTGTGTGGTTAAGCTGGCTCATTTCATGTACTCCGTGACACAGAGATATACTCATTCATTAAAAAATCATTAGTAGTGTTGCTCATGAATTTTTCTTATTCGGGTTGCACAATGATAGGAATTCACGCAAATGTTGACATCCGAGTGTTGCCCATCGATATGAAACGTCATGAAGGGACACTCACAGAACTGCTCACACTCCCAGTGCCGTAAAGTCAAGTCGAAGCGCCAGATGCTGAGAGTGGGACCCAGAAATTCATCTGGATCAGAAATGAGTCATGTTTATCCCCAACTCGAGAATAGCTTTAATAAGTGAACCACATTTAAAGTAAGCTCTCAGTACTAGATTAAGCCACTGCAACAGCAGGGGTTCTTCTACAGGATCTCCATTGGCCAACCATCTCTGCTTTTGCTTTTAAAATTGAAGCCAAGTGAAAATTATTCCACAAGAAAATAGTTATGGACTATTTCACTGTTGGCCTAAAGCCTAATGGAGTCATAAACACATCTAGTCAAGGCTTATTTTGTGTTTCTAAGCTATTGTGATTTCTACTGCAAAGGGAAAAAGTCTTGTTAAGAATACATTTTTCTTTAACATGAGGAAAAAAATCAGTGTAGTGATATTTCATTTGCATTTTAATAAATAAAGCATGCCTGAAGACCCAAGAGTGAAACAGCCCCTCTAGTCAACCTTACAGACCAGGCAGTGGTGACACACACCTTTAATCCCAGTAGCCTGACTAGTTTACCATAGAAAATGGGCAGTAGTAGTGCACACCTTTATCCCAGCACTAGAGAGGAATATAAAACAAGAGGAGACAGCTGTTAGACACAGCCTCGTTCTGAGACTCCTGGAGGAAGCTTTGCCATTTCAGACTGAGGTAGAGGGAAGAGCCAGCTTTGCTTTTCTCACACTTAGGTTAAACCCTAATATCTGTCTCTGCGTTTTTATTAATCGTGCTACAAGTTAGAAATTTTAGTGGACATCAGTGATGAAGAAAAGGTCATTTGTTCTCATAACAAGCAAGCTTTTGTACAAAATATAATGCTATTGTTCATATAATCAAGAAGTTTATAAAAAAGGGGAATTTAGTTTTAAAATAACATAGGAGCATAATTTTAATGGTAAAAATTAGGGACAATGTAGAAAAAGTAGAATTTTAATTAATAGGACAGTGGAATAAGTAGTACATAAAATGTTGAAATCATGTTATAGAGGCCACCATAAATGTAGTTAATTTTATCATAATAATTACAAATGACAATTGTTAAATCATTGTGAAATAAAGTAAAATATAAAAATTAAATACAAAGCCTCTTTTCCTCCCAAATTTGTTCCCAACAAAGCAATCTATTTTCATCTTTCCATTTTCTCTCCTATTAAAGAGTTTGAAAGAGAGATAACATGACAGAATGTATGATGTAGGACTTTTAGGAAGATTAATCTATAAATAGGGAGCAAGATGAAGAATAAAGAGAAGAGTTTGAAACCTCGAGACCAATTATAGTTCTGCTGAAGGAATTTGATTCAGAGGCGATAAGAGCCTGGACAGAAATGGGAAGGAATGGGAAGTTGTAAGAAGCACTGAGATGGAAAAATCACTGATTAGAAATGGGCATTGGAGGAAGCCACCCTTAGGGATGGATGGAGCCAATTAACAGCACCTGTTCCAGAGACAGACATACATTTAGGGAGACTAGGGCAGATACTGAGGTAAAAAGATACGCATTCTTCTAATGTGCAGTATTTGAAAATATATGCTTCTATAAAACATTGGAACTATAACTACAAAATGGAAAACTGCGACACGCATTAAACACACTCTAATCCTAAAACCTTTCTGAACTTTAAGTCCTCTTTTGTTTCCCAAGACAGGGTAGTTCAACTCATGAAATTCAATTAAGCTGATGTGTGAGGAAAGCAGAAGAAATTATGGCAAGAAGAAAAGTGCTCGGTGGGGAAAGAGTGGTGGGTGAAGTAGGGAGGGCATGGCATTTCTCAGAGTCAAAGGCGAGAGCAAGGGAAGTTTAGAGAAAAAAACAAGGGTTAGGATAAAAGCTGCTATGCAGATGAAATCAACTGTCTTCAGGTGTCTCTAATGCTTTTGTTTTCTCCTGGGATCCTTTTCCTCCTACTGGGTTGACATTCATCTTTACATTCACGGCATGGAGCAAGATCAATTGTGGAGCCCAAATAAACAAAACAAAGTCTCAATCATTGAAAAAGAACAATTTACATCCATTTGCCTGCAAATTTCAAGATGTCATTGTCTTTTACCACTGAGTAGTACTCCACTGTGTAAACGTACCACACTTTTTTTTTTTTTTTTTTTTTTTTATACATTCTTAGGTTGAAGGTATCTAGGTTGTTTCTGGGTTCTGGCTATTATGAAAAATTCTTCTATATGAAGATAATTGAGTAAATGTTCTTGTGGTATGAGTGTTCATCTTTTGGGTATATGCCCAAAAGTGGTATCGCTGGGTCTTGAGGTAGACTGCTTGTCAATTTTGTGAGAAAGCACAATACTGATTTCCAAAGTGGCGGCATGAGTTTGCATTCTTACTAGCAATGGAGGAGTGCTCCCCTTACCCTACATTCTCTCCAGCATAAGCTGTAATTAGCATTTTTATCTTAGCCATTCTGACAGATGTAAATGGAATCTCAGAGTTGTTTTGATTTGCATTTCCCTGGTAGCTAAGAATGTTGAAGAATTCCTTAAGTGTCTTTCCGCTGTTTGAGATTCCTCTGTTGAGAGTTCTCTGTTTAGACATGTACCCCATTTTTTAATTGGATTATTTGGTATTTTAATGTCTAGTTTCTTGAGTTCTTTGTATGTTTTGGCGGTCAGTCCTCTGTCTAATGTGTGGTTTATGAAGATGCTTTCCCATTCTGCTGTTTTGATTAGTTGACTGTGTCCTTTACCATACAGGAGTTTCTCAGTTTCAGGAGGTCTCATTTATTAATTGTTGATCTCAGTGTCTGTGTTACTAGCGTTATATTCAGGAACTACTCTCTTGTGCTAATGCATTCAAGGCTACTTTTTTTACTTTCTCTTCTATGAGGTTCAGTGATGAATGAAGTAACTCAGACACAGAAAGACAGTCATGCTATGTATTCACTCATAAGTGAATGTTAGATATAAAGATATAAAAAGAAAGAGAGAAAGAAAGGAAGGAAGGAAGAGAGGAAGGACTAAAAATGAACCATTTCATTTCTAAAGAACTGGACAGGAAGAGACATTAGCTGTGAAAAGCATGTGTAGAATGTGACCTGTGAAGATCTGGGAGGTTGACATGTTTGAAGGGAGAAGAGATGTTTCAGGAAGTCACGTGTATTAGTCAGGATCCTCTAGAGTCACAGAACTTGAATGCATCTCTCTATCTATCTATATCACCTATGTATGTATGTATGATCTATCTATCTATATTTATCATCTATCATCATCTATGTATCATCTATGTATCTATCTATCTATCTATCTATCTATCTATCTATCTATCATCTATCTATCTATCTATCTATCTATCTATCTATCTATCTATAGGAATTTATTATAGTGACTCACAGACTGCAGTCCAACAACAGCCTACTATGTATAAAAATTCCAGGAATCTAGTAGTTGCTCAGTCCCATGAAGCTGGGTGTCTCATCTGGTCTTCTGTATATATTGGACCCTTGGAGATGTAGACTCCAATACCAGTGAAGAAATGAATGTCCTGACAAAGTGAAATCAAGCTGGCCAAGAAGGAACACACCCCCTTTTTTCTTCATTGCCTTTCCAGCAGAAAGTGTGGCCCAAATTAAAGGTGTGCCTTCCAGCCTCAAGGTTTGGATTAAAAGATGTGTATCATTCAACATCAAGATCCGTATCAAAGTCATGTTGTCTTCTTGCCTCAAGGTCTGGATCATAATTGTGCCTTCCATTTCTGGATTACAGTTTATTCCAGATATAGTCAATTTGACAACCAAGAATAGCCATCACAATATGGTTATCTATGACATAGCCTGGCGGGGTGTACAGCAGTTGCCACAAAATGTAGTGAAGGAGACTTGGGCTTCTGTTCTTATCTGAAATACCTAAGATCAGAATTAGTCTTATCGATCTTTGGGGAATTGTGATTAATAGACCCCAGCTAAATGTTTTTTCTTGGAATCAGTCTTTTAGCAGTTATCAGAGTGAGGCTGATGGTGTTTTAATGTGGGGGAATGTTTGTCTTATTTGGAGGGCAACCTACTGTTACACTGTGGGGAGAGGCACACTGATGGAGGGAGGCATTAAATAGGCAGTTCTACAGGATCTAGCTTTAAATGTAGATCTCTGTGGGACTTCTAGATGGATATTCAAGAGAACTGGACTTGGTACAGCTGCCGAGTGATGGGCTGAACAGGAAAAGCGGCATAGGGTGTTCTGTAGCCTGCCATAAATCTTGTCCGACAACTGTGAAGGTCAGTATAGGGGGAGTGGTTTGATAAAGATCCCTGGGGGTTGACAGAGAGAGCAAAACGTTCCACATTGTCTTCAGCAGAAGTTCACGATGGAAAGTACAATATTATAGTTTTGTGCACAAGGACACAAAACAGGGGCATTTGGAATTCTCCTAAGGGTAGAGCTGACTTCTTCTTATAACAAGTCAGGATGTGAGAAGAAAAAAATCTCATAAAATTCAGTGATTTTTTTTCCTGTTTGTGTTTCTTCAGGCTTAGTTCATAGTGGATAGGATGGATGTTTTCATGAAGGATAAAATAAATTTATACATGTTTATCCAGACTTTCACATCCTTTTTGCCTGTGGTCATAAAAATCCCTCATTTTAAATGACAACACCTTCAAAAAGTCAGAGAGAAAGCACAACAGTTACCAATAACTGCCATGGAAAGAAAACTAAAAATGTATTTAGTTTGTCTTATTTGTGGCTGTGCAGTGTTGTCAGGAAAAGACTGCTCTCTGCTTTATCTAGAGCACATCTCTACAGGAGAAAGTAGCAAAGCCCTTAACATTGAAAGTTCATATTTTTAACTTTTTCTCATTGTGTATTTATCTTGTCTTCTTTCATTAAAAATTAACCTGCTCTTTAATATCTCTGTAAATGGCAGACATCAACAGGTCTAAACAGTTATCTGTACAGGCTTTGTTTCTTGACTCTTATAATTTGTCTTTGTCTTTTAATCTTATTGTTTATCTTGCCAAATATAATCACATTAAAATACAATGAATTCTGCTTTAAAAATTATCTTACTGTATAATTGTATTGTGATGATTATTGTTTTCATTTGCTGCAAAGAATAAAATAACAAAGTGAGGATAATGACTATTTTTGTCTGAGAATGAGCAAATACAGATTGCTATTTACAAATGATCTTTTTGTTTACACCCTGACGTCTCCTAGTGTTATTTTTGTTCCTATTAACCATGATCACTATTAAAATCTGTGCATAGCTGGGAGCCTGGGTTCTTACTGATTGCACAGCGTATCTACCTTGCCTACACACCTGTGTTCATGCCGTTGCATTTTGGAGAGTCCTCCCTCGAGTCTACTGTAGGCCTGGTGTTCATTGTGCTGATTCATCTTCACAGGTGTCCTTCCTTATGAAGGTTCCTGATGATAGTAGCTAAGTTACCTCATCAAACTAAGCATCAAAAACTTCCTCTGGAAATCAGGGCATATGCTCTTGATGTCTTACAAAGGCTTTATTTTTTTATATACATGAGGGATGTTTTACCTCATATCTGTTTTCATCCTGAACTGTGACCATGTAGCAATGGCTAAGTGGAAAATAAATTTGTGTGTTTGGTCTTGTCCTTTTTCTATTAAGGTGTTTGTTCCTTTTATTTTTCATCCCTCACTGCCTGCATATGCTTATGGAATATCTTGGTAAAATGAACCGGTACTGAAGTGCTTGCTATGAACCGAGCATTACCAATTAGCACTCTCCACAGTTAGTTCAGTTAATTAAGCTTCTTGATGCTACATTGGTTAGTACTGCCACACAAACAAGAGAAAACAAAAAGCTTTCACATTTCTAGTAAAAAATAAAGAACATGGCTTCCGTATATCTTGATCCTTGTAGATTCTGGTCCTTGGCTTTTAGCTTACATGTTGCAACTCAGATTAGCCTCCGAGACTATGTTTTAAATATGGAAACTGACTACTTTCATAAGGCAGTGACCGTTAAGCTGCTTCAGGTTTGGTTTTGGTTGGCATCCACTATGTGATGATTGTGACTCTATAATACAGCTGGAACAGATTCTGAATATGATCTAAAAATGGTGTTCATATAAAGAGACTAAAAAGTTGTGGTTTGCTTGTAACCATCTAGTTGAGTAGATACTTATCAGCATTTCTATGTCTTTCTAGTGTTGCAGGACCCAGTTTACTGGATTGGGTAGTCTAGTTTTCAAAGAAATAATGCTTAATCCTACTTCACAGCTAAATTTGCTGTAAAGACAGTAAAGACCTGGATATTGTGTATGGACCTTGTTAGGTTTCGGGAGAGATGAGGGCCAAGAGCAGCATGGAATCAAAGAATCCTCAGGCAAAAGGGAGAGTTTAGAAGATAAAAACATTTAATTCACTTATTTTTAGTTTAAGAAATTTCATTTTTATTAATTTTTTTTGCATTATTTTGAAAAGAAAATAGTTAATAAAAACACATGGTGAGGGTGATTATTTGGTCCCCGCCTTCCTGGAGAGTATGTACGGATATATCCTAAATCCTATGAATGATGAATATTGTTTAATAATATCATGTCTTCTCTGTAAAGTAATGGGAAAATCACTACCTTCTTTGAAAGTATTTACCCGATAAATGAACTTCCTGGGGCTGGGTGTGGTAATGCACACCTTTAATTCCAGCATTTGGGAGACAGAGGCAGACAAACTCTGAGATTGAGGCCGGCCTGGCCTATAAAGCTAAGTAGGACGGCACTCTGTCTTGGAAAAACAAACAAGCAAACAAAGACTTTTTACTCAAAATTGAGGGAAAGTAAAAGCCCTGAGAAGTCTGACAGAGAGTCAAAGTTCTCACCTTTGGAGTAAAAATATACATGCATATCTAAGGGCATAACGTGTCAAGAAATTTCAGAACTGGAGCATTCACTGGGAAAACATGGCCAGGTCTGTGGAAGCTGGGTCAGACCTTCATGTGGATTCTCAGTCAGCTCCCATACCCAGTATTTTGAGACTGTGGATGTTCTTATTAATTTTAAGCTATTAACTGTGCCAACTTTCAATTGGACTTAAGTGAAAGTATCTCCTGAGGGGAAGAATTTTATTGAGCTGCTTTTTAATACCAAGGTTTAAAAGAGAAAATAGTTGGACCCTTAGTTCCTTTATGTTCAAATTTATTTTTCCTTCTCCTTGCCCAAGTTAGAAAAGCACACATAAGTGCGAATCCTACACTGAAGGATTCTATCCTTCTATCGCAACCCTTTGATGGCAGGTGGAGCTGTCTTTTATGTTTTGACAAAAACAATTGTTAAACCCTTCATTCTTTTATCATTTAGTTCATCTCCCTGAAGTCTCAGTTCTTCAACTGGAAGCAGTCATTCTCTTTTTGTATTAGTGATTATTTGTATGAATGAGGACGATTCCTCAAATAAAATCTTATGTTCTATTTCTCCCCTGGAAAGAGTACTCTGGCAGTTTGAGCTCACCTCTTGGAGATTAGAAAACACACTTCCCTCATGTTGAAGTCTCCACATCCTTCCGCAGTGCTTGGCACATAGTGCGACCCTCAAGTGTTGTCTCTACCACTACACTTTTATTTTTTCTAATTAAAAATAACTTATTAATGTCACACCTAGTAAAAGAGCTCCTCCCAATCTTAGTAACTTATTTTCAATTCAGCATTTTAATCCTCTTATGTTCCTTGCTAATTAACTAAAATAATTATTGATTATATGTGTTTTCTTATTATTTACTAATCTGCAATCAGATTAGTGAAATAAAAATAAAAAATCAACATCGTATCAAAATCACCTTGCATTTTAGTTGAAGACTTAATTTTTATAAATATATGTAATATGTTATCTGTCATTTCAGAGCCCTGGACAACTATTCATACCTTTATTGATGTTGTCAAGATTTATTTATTGAATGCAGTTGAGTTTCTGCATGAATACCAACAACACGGTTGTGAATTGCAGGGTTCCATTATCAGTGGAGGAAGTTTGTACTATGACTCAGTGTTAGGTCTTGTGGCCCTTCATATGCTGAACCCCTAACCCTTTTTGTAATGGTATTTGAAAGGGGTTGGGACTCTTTTGGGAACTGATTTAGACAGGGTGGTAAAATTTTCCTAAGTAGTATTAGTCCCTTATGAAAGAATAATAGAGATACCGTGTTCCATGATGTATAGAAACATATACATGGGCCTTGAACTCTGTCTTCCTTACTCTGCTTCCTAGGTGGTGGGAATTAGAGGTTTGTGCCACCATACCCAGCAAAAAAAAATACCCCTTGAAATTCTCAAGTCCTGTGCTATTAACCAGGAGCGGGTAGCGTGCCGTGGCCATCTTCCTTCATGCAGGCATTCGCTTGCAGGGTACCTGTTGATTGTTTATCATGTTGGCCACTTACTGAAATTTTGTGCAGTTCATATGATAGGACAATCCCCAAAATTAAACCGTGTAAAGGAAGCCTGTTATGACCCAGAAAATCATTTGTTTGGATTTTAATGAGTCACTCAGCCGTGCTGTACCTACACGTAGCCATTACCCAAGGAGAAATGGAGTTATCAGTGACATTAAATGTGCCATATGATGCTTTAATAATAAACTTCATGTTCTCCCCAAACTCCAGCCACAACCATGTGGATTTCATTGTGTCTGTTGCCATTTGCTATGCTTGATAAGTTAGAAACTTTATTATCTATTGATTTCCTGCTGGGAATGCCTGAAACCCTTTGTGCTCCCAGCACTGCCATTGATCAGATATCAATTATTTTTTTACTCTCCAAGCACAAAACATATTAAACTGATTTTGGATTTATCTGCTACATGTTAAAGGGCCTGACCCCAATTTTTCTGCTAAGGCCTTTTAGCTACAGTTTTAAGAGCAATTTTGTTCCTGACAGTGTTGTTGTATTCTTGCCTGAGAATCATACGTTGTCATTTATTTAGCTGAAAAACAGGTCTGCAACGGGGCTGGGGATCATTTCTAGGGACTTTGTGGTTCTTGGTCTAATCAGCACCAATAAATATATATTATTTGGGAAATACACTATTTTAACAACAGTTATAAATTAAATCTGAAAGTGGTAAGTGATTAAAAGAAACAAAACAGAAGCAGAAACAAAAACAAAACCACCAAAACCAAGATACATTTCTGTCTCAGAATCCACAGCAGTTAATTTTCCTTTATACTGTGCAAGAAGCCTTGCCCTAGACTGTCATCTGGAGTTTCAAAATAACTTCCTGATTCTTTACTTAGTTTGGTATTAGCTCAGAGATGTCTATTCTCTAATACGCATTTGAAAACAGAATGCATTATTCTCTACTCAGAAAATCAATGTACAAATGTTTGTAATTTAAACATTACGAAATGTAGGACATGATATTAATTAAATGTCATTTTAATTATCTTCTTAAATATAAATTTGGTGAACCCAAGTCTCAGTACGCTGTTAAGCACTATTTTCTATTAAGCAGGGCACTGCTAGCCCACATGGTGAGGAACTGCATAGAAGCACTGAATGTCTCCATAAAAAAGCTCTGGGGTTTTACCAATACCCAATGCAGACAGCGGTGTTGAAAGGTTCCTGACAAAGTCTAACCTGAAGTCAGACAAAACTGATTTTGAGACTGGGGTTTAAATAAATTAAAATGTGGTTCTGGATGGAAATTAAAAAAAAATTTCTGGTACACAATATGCAATAAAGTAAAAAGTTCTCAGTGGTCTCGTTAGGTTGATGTTCATTGGGTGTGAGATTTTCACTCTGCCTACCTTCTCAGATTAGCTTGCTGGTGGAATAGAAATGACAAGCTGAAAATGAGCTTTGCTATCCGAAAAAAAATAAACCAGGAGCTGCCAGATGTTATTTTGGTGCTAATAAATATTATTCCTGTTAGCCCTTTCTTGAGGATTACGACTGTGTTAAGGCAGTGCATAGCCACTTTCAATACACTCACGACTAACCTGGAAATCTTGCAAAAACTTGTATACAGAGTCACAGTATGCAGAGGCCAGTGTCAGAGTTTCTGCATTTTCATGCCTTAGTGTTAGGACTGCTGCTCCTTGGGAACACAGGTCAGCATGCGAACTGCAAGGTCACGTGTCACGGATTTTTCACTGTAAGCCTGGTCTCTTCCGTCCTTGGCTCACACAGCATCAAGGAAACTCCTTGAGTGTGATTTGTTTTACCCCATGTATGAAAGCGTGTTGTCTCAGCTAGGGTTGCTTTTGCTGTGATAAAGCATCCCAACCAAAATGCTGCCTTGGAAGAAAAGGGTTTATTTCTTCTTACACTTCCAAAAAACAGTCCATTGCTGAGGGAAGTCAGGGCACAAAACTGGAGACAAGAACCAATACTGAGGCCATGAAGAAGGCTGCTTACTGGCTTCCTCCTTATTGTTTACTCAGCCTGTTTTCTTACAGCGTCCAAGACTGGCAGCTCAGAGGCAGCACTGCCCATAGTGAGTGGGCAAATGTTCTGCATTACCTGCAGCTCTGCTACCAATTCTATGCGGCATTACCTGCAGCTCTGCCTACCCATCCTATGAGGCATTTTTTCTTCATTAAGACATCTTCCAAATGACCAAGCTTGTGTCAAGTTGACATAAAAACTAGCCAGCACTATTGACCCCTTGCCCCTTGTCAATTTGACACACACACACACACACATCATTTATCAGTCAATAACCTTTTGTTTCTTGTTGTCCTTGAGATATTATAGTAATATGACAATCTAAAACATCTCAACCTTTAAAAATCCCACAGCTTTTAAAAAAATTTCAACATTCTAAAACCCTCATAATCTCCCTAAAACTCCGAAATCATTGTAAAAATCTAAAGTCTCTCTAAAAGTTCAAAGTTGCTCAACTGCAGACTCATCTAAAAAAATAAGTTAAATACTTTCTTACTCAAAGAAGAAAGGACCAGACTAGCCTGGTCTACAAGAGCTAGTTCCAGGACAGGCTCCAAAACCACAGAGAAACCCTGTCTCAACCCCCCCCCCAAAAAAAAAAGGACCAGGGAACAATCACAATCTGAGCAAAGCAATACCAAGCTCCCACACCAGATAACATCGTGTTCAATATCTGGGTTTCACTCACGATTTTCTGGCTCTTCCAGAAATCTTGGTTCTCTTCTCCAGCCCCACCCTCTGCAACACATCCAGCCTGTCTCCTAGACTTAGGACAGCTCTACCCCTATGGATGCTGCTGTTCTTGGTGATCATCCCGTGGTACTGGCATCTCCCAAGTATTGGGGTCTCTAACTGGGCTATGTCTTAACCAACCGTCTCTTCAGAGGCTCTCTTTAGGGATTCTGCCCCTGCCTCATGGCATAAGGCCTCAATTTCCAAATTTCTCTCCATGACCCCTTCATACCTTCAAAGCTGGTACCACTTGTATGACCCTTACACAGTCAACAAAGTTGGTTGCCAGTATGAAAAGCAGTCTTGTCCCTTCTGGACCACAGTTCTCTGTGCTGTCCCCCAGAAACACTTGCCAGATTTTGCCTCAATGGTACTGGTCTCTTCTTCTTTTTTTTTTAATTTTTATTTATTTATTTATTAAAGATTTCTGTCTCTTCCCCACCGCCGCCTCCGCTTTCCCTCCCCCTCCCCCAATCAAGTCTCCCTCCCTCATCAGCCCAAAGAGCAGTCAGGGTTCCCTGCCCTGTGGGAAGTCCAAGGGCCACCCACCTCCATCCAGGTCTAGTA
>NW_026067898.1:1725863-1752779 GCF_014885135.2 Alexandromys fortis
CTTTTTATTGTGTCCCATATTTCCTGAATGTTTTGTGATGAGAATTTGTTGGCTTTGCTGTTTTCTTTGATCAGTGCGTTTATTTTCTCTATGGTGTCTTCAGAATCTGAGATTCTTTCTTCTATTTCTTGTATTCTATTGATTATGCTTGTTTCTGCAGGCTCTGCTCGTTGATCTAGAGTTTCCGTATCCATCTGGTCCCCCGTTTGTGTTTTCTTCTTTGCTTCCATTTCAGTTTTCAATTCTTGAACCTGTTTGTGGGTCTCATGTAGGTATTTACTCAATTCTTCAAACTTTTTGTTATACTTCTCATCCATTTCTATAAAGGTGTTTTTTACATATTGTTTAAGGGACTCTATTGCTTTCATAAAGTCGATTTTTTCCACTTCTTCTGTGTTTGGGTGCTCAAGACCTTCTATTGTAAGATCATTGGGTTCTGGTGCTTTCATATTGTTTTTCAGGTTATTGGGTGAATTTTTGCCTTGGCGCCTGCCCATCTCCTCTTATTGATGCTCTCTAATTGGTCTTTTAAAACCAGATCAGGTTTCCCTGCTGAAAGAGGCTCCTCTTGCAAAATGCCCTCGTTCTGTTTCCTGGCTTCTGCCAGGGGCCAAGATCCCTCTCACCCCTCAGACGGGTCTTCAGGAAAAGAACCAGGTTCCCTGTATTCCAGGGACCTCGCCAACCAAAGGCCTACCTCTTTGATTAAATTGTCCTGGGGTGATCTGCTCTCAGTGTTGCGCTGGTCCCTGCCGCCTGCGTTGGCTGCCACTGTGTCAGTACCCGCCGGTCCGGCCCACCGTGCGTCGGTTTCCGCCCGCCGCCTTCTGTGCGTCGGTTTCCGCCAGCCGCCGTCCGTGCGTCGGTTTCCGCCCGCCGCCGTCCGTGCGTCGGTTTCCGCCCGCCGCCGTCCGTGCGTAGGTTTCCGCCCGCCGCCGTCCGTGCGTCGGTTTCCTACTGGTCTCTTCTTAATCACAGCTGATTCTCCAGCCCCAGCTGGCTGGCATCAATTATCCCAGCAAAGCAAAGTTTTCACTCTAGTGGTTCTTAACTCAAAATACTTCAGGAGTATCCCTGATAGAGTCTTTGAGAAATTCTCAAACTTCTCTATGAAACCTCACAAACTTGGTCACCATTGTCTACATTTCTCTCAATATTCATATCTTCCAGGCTCTCATAGAACTGTCTGTTGAGTTATGAGCAGTCCCGTTTCTAGCACAAAATTAAAATGCCATCAGGATGCTTTCAAAAACAGGTGGTTTGTCACAGCAATATCCCATAGCTGGTAAGAATTTCGGTCTTAGCTACTATTGTTGCAATAACACACTTCATAAAAGGCAACTTGGAGAGAAAAGGGTTATCCAGCTTACAAATATCAGGCCATGGTCCATCATCAAAGGAAGTCAGGGTAGGAAATGAAGACAGGAACCAGGAGGCAGAAACTGAGTAGGGGCCAATAGAGGAACATTGCTTACTGGCTTGCTCTCCATGGCTCACTCAGCCCACTTTAATATAATGTGTGTGTGTGTGTGTGTGTGTGTGTGTGTGTGTGTGTGTGTGTGTGTATGTGTATGTGTATATATGTATATTGCCTAGGACAAGAATCTATGGAGATGATTGATACTAAATCAATCACACACACAAAAATGCCCTACAGACTAGCTTACAGGCTACTAATGGAGGCATTTTCTTGATAAAAATCCTTCATCTAAGATGACCCTAGCTTGTGTCAAGTTGACATAAAGACTAACCAGCAATGTCTTCTCTTTTTCACGTCTCTGATCCCCGCACACACAGTGACTAAACCTAATGATTGCTCCTCAGTGATTCAGTGATGCTGTGTTAATGAACTCCAGGTTACTCAGCAGAAAATTCCACGGCTGAAGAAATGGGGAGTTCAGAATTGCAACACTCCACAGGAGGGTCTGCTGAATACTGGTGCATAAAGACTCATGTATAGGGCCAGGAGATGGTTTGGTGGATGAAGACATGGTGGTAGACAAAAAAAGTTCTGGAAGTTGTCCTTTGACCTCCATAAAAGCTGTAACACTTGTGCACTTGTGAGCATGCACACACGCAAACACATCAAGCAAACAAATAATAAATGCAAGTTAAACATTGTGTGTAGGTGTCTAGGTGGGCAAAACTTTATTGCTCACTTGGGTTAATAAGCAAATGGTGGGTTATATGGTGAGCTTTGAAAGAAAAAGTATAGAGCTTTCTCGTGAAATACCTGTACTACCGCTTCCCATCACCAAGAAAGGGGAGCACACGCTCACTTCTGCACAATACCATTCTCCTGTGCTTCGTCTCCTTGCTATGCAGCATATCTAAGAAGGATTCCTGGAAATTCATCAATTAAATGCTACTGACAGAATGACTTGTTTTGATAATATCAGTTTATACATGAGATTTGAATTGTTAAACAAAAGTTAATAAGAAGCTAAAGTCAATGTAAATAAATAAATAATCAAGAATATAAAGGGAATTAAAATTTAATAAAATTCCTTTGAAACCAGGGAACCAGAACTTGACTAAAGAAGTTATTTCAAAATACATCAGGAGGAAAATACAATTTGAAAACAATTTTCAGTAGAGATCTACCAGAAAATCCACCATGCAAGTGTATTGGCAGTCCTATTTTCACAGAGTAGAGCAGCTCAGAAGAACAGTGCAATGCTCAGAACTGGGCCAGCAGGAGATCTTTTTCATATAATTTATCCTCCCATGACAGCATTTTTTAACATAAAAATGAGCTTTGGTTCTCAAGGAATACACTTAAGATGAAGAAAGAGGTTTAGGGGGAAACTAACAAGTATCTAGTTTGTTATTCTAGCAAACATATATATTTTTAGAGCCAACACATGTTCAAGATTTTTAAAATAAAAAAATTGATCTGTAGTGCAATTCTGTGGTGATTTTTGCCTATTTTCACATAAGAGAAAAGTATGTTTCAGGGGACATTAAAAAAGATTACAACAGGAACTTTTGGGGTTGTTTATTATGCCTGAAGGGCTGATATTAAAGGAAAAACTATGTAACATCAGACTTTAGGAAAATAGAACAGAATTTCAAACTCTATATGAGTAAGAATCTTGGTTCTCAAAGGCGAACATGAACACCTCAGTACATCGGTAAAGTCTGTGTTTTAAAGGTCTGACAGAATTTTAATGTTTTATATGCAAAGATTTTAACAAATACATTCATTTGCATTGTGAATATTGTGTAAATAAAATTCAGATTAAATATAAGAATTTATTTAATAAGCTTTTAGCTTATGCACTTTGATTTAATTAATTATATTTACTATTATGTGGGGACCTGAGTATACAGCTTGGTGGACGAGGTCTGATTAACACGTACAAGGCCCTGGATTCAATGGTAACACCAAAATAGAGTAAAAAATAAAGAATAAATTCCTATTAGCCACTGAGGCAATCTGATGGACTAATAAAGGCTCTCTTGGTGTTTAATTCAGCAGGATTATTTAGGAATCACCTGTAGACACAACACTGTTTAGAAAGGAAGCATGCCATCCGGAGACTCTGGTGGTCCATTGTAATCCACTGCATGCCTCTTCCTGGCTTTCCTGTCTCATGCGTTTGCTGAAGTAGCATTTTATATAAATAGAATTATAAAATCTCTGTGCCTTTTTTCCGGCATCTTTCACTCAGTGAAATTACTACTGATTCTTCTGTATTATGAGGCATTAGTGGTTTATTTGGATCGGAATTCCATTTAATGAGCATAAAGATTTTGTTTCTGAAGTGAAAGTTTTCCAGGAATTCCTGTCCCTGAAGAATCTCTAAAAATAATAAAATCAAGACATATAAGTTCATATTTGTTCTTACGTTGGGTACAGATGTTGACAATATATACAATGCTGCCCTTTTAGGGTTTATTAGCTAAAATTTAGAATATTTTCTCATTTTATATGTGTGAACGTGTGCCAGGATAAGTGTATGTCCACCACTTGTAAGTAGGGGTTCACAGAGATCAGAAAAAGGATATCAGATTTCTTGGAACTAGAGTTGTGAGGTGCCATGTGGATGTTGGGACTTGAACAACAGTCCTTCGTGACAACAAAAGAGCTCTTAAAAACCTAAGCCATCTCTTTAGCCCATCTCGGAGATAATTTTAATATGATTTTAGACAGAGCTAGAAAAGTGTGTATACAACTTACCATAAAACAATTAAAACATAAGTGTTTGTATGAAATAACATCTACCGAACATAACTACTTGATGCTCCCATCTCAGCTGCTGTTTCTAAGTGGTCAATTAGCAGGAGTTTGACTGCAAATGTTAGTGCTGACTACTTGTTTCAAATGGAATTTTCTTTTTGGACAATTCACAAAAGGTGAATTTTACATAATGTATAGAGACATGGATGAAAAAACACAGAAGATTTGAATTATTTTTACCTATAAGATGTTGCTCCAGTTTTGAACATCTTTAATTGTTTTTAACCCTGTTTCTTTCTGGCAATGGATAGGTTTTTTAGTATGAGCCATATTACAGAAACAGCATGTGTGATTCTGATCAGCTGTAGGCAAACAAGAAGTCTATACTTAGCTGGGCTGTGGTGGTGCACGCCCTTAATCCTAGCACCTGGGAGGCAGAGGCAGGCAGATCTCTATGAGTTTGAGGACAACCTAGTCTACAACAGCTAGTGCCAGGACAGGCTCAAAGTTACAGTGAAACCTTGTCTCAAAAAATGAAAAAAAAATTTATACCTGTTGCTTTTTACCCTGTGACATTTAGGGTCAAATTTTGAAGAAGTTAGTATATCTAGAGTAGGAAGATAATCATATAATATATCATATGATATAACATCACAATAAATAATATCTATAACCATAATATACATACATGTATTATCATGATCCAACTCAGTGAAATATTCAGTATTAACATTAACATGGAGTTAAAAACATGTTGCTTAATCTTGGCTGGATTTGGAGACACCTAGATTCCTAATGCACATTTCTGGTTGTGTCTTCTTCTGAGGGTGTTTTTAGAGATGACTGTCATGTAGAACATCCAGCTACAAGGAGATCTATCCTGAATGTATATGGCCTCATCCAATAGATTGAAGACTTCAACGCATGAAAAACAGAAAGAGAAAGAGCCAGATTGTGAAAGTTACATCTAGTGCTCCTTCTTGATCTATGCATTCTAGTTACCACCTTCTTCACTACTCAACAAGATCTCCCAACAGCACTCCCCAGAGGACCTTCCAGGCTTTCCCTTTCGATTTGCCCCTCTTCAGCTAAGGCTTCAAGCTTCTTAGACTGAGCAGCTAAAGACCTCTTTGGCTCCTGTTTTGAGAAAACACCCATCCTGGGACTATGTAGCCTCCAATTCTGTAAACAATCTAATAAATCTCCTTTTATAATTTTGTGTATACCCCACTAGTTCTGTTTAACTCAAGAACTCTTCCACAAACAGTACAAGGAACTATGAACTTAGTAAACATTTGCAGAAACAATGCCACGGAATGAAATACGTTGTGACATGTACATATGTGTGTATAAAAGGAGAAAAGAATTTTCTTAAATTTCTAGATGTCAAAGTTGATCTGTGGTCTGACAGTTGCATAGTGAAGCCAAGATGTGTGCCTGCATAAGCATAAATGTGCATTTTAATGCATTGATGCATTTTAAAGGTCATTTGATGCTTGAAAAGCTGAAGCATGCTGTGACTTTGAGAGTCAGTTACATTACTTACAGGCACTGAGTTTTCTTTGTTTTATTTTGTGTTTGCCTCCTACTTCAGATGCTGCTGTAATTTGAACCTTGAATAATACACAAATGTTTATTGATTGGAGGCTTGGCTTGCAGATAGATTCTGCGAGGAGGTAGCAGAACCTTTCAGAATTGGGAACTGGAGGGAAGTCCTTGAGGACTGTGGTACGTCCGACCTCTCCTTATTCTCTTTTGCTCCATGGTCACCCAGCTCTGACCTGCTACGCACGCCAACTCTGATATGCTGTCTTACCACATCCCAAAGCAACTGGATAAACCAGCCCTGGACTGCAACCGAGAAACCAAGAGCTAAAAATAAGAACCTTACTTTTAGGTTAATTTTTAAAGTCATGGAAAGACTGGCAAATACAGATGTTTTAATATATTGCCAGATTTCTGGAATTAATTACATTTAACACATTCATTACAGTTAACACACTAAAGATAAATAAATTTGAGAAATGTATATTTTACTGTTACCTTCAGAAAGAGACAGAGAGAGAATAAAAGATTAGGCATCCTTAGTTAATCTTAGGAAATTAAGTCTATCTTAGTAAAACGAATTGGGAGAACTTCTTTATTTCAGGCTTTGGGACTTCATTCAGCAATAACTGCGGCCATTCAAAGCAAATTGTCCGTTAAAGTACCGTTCCAGCTTTTGACAAAGTGCATCACAGTTTCCTTCCTCTGGGGAAGCACAAACCAGAGCATGGCTGTTCTATTTATTTATTTTTACTTGACGTACAGGTTCTCTGAGCCAGTGGGACAACATGCAGTGAGGAGCTCTGTAAGACATTCTAAAGAGGTTATAATATCTGGTCCAGCAGAGTACAAGTGAAGATGTTGGTTCTGAGCAGATATCTCCCATGATGACAAATAATTGATCATGTGTCTCATGTCCTCGGTCAGTCTGCAAACAGTTCCCACTTAAATCATGCTCCTTGATAATGGCTGCCATGGCAGCGAAGGCTCAACATTCTTAGCTGTCATTTCATTGAGCCGCACAGAGATTCTTCACATGCTTAGTGATGTATATATCTAAATCACTGCTGCTAGCAACTGCCGTCTCATGTTTTTGTCTTAAAGGTCCATGCTTCAAAGGATGAATAAGAACAAATAAACCAGCTTTGGATGAAAGTAAGTCTGCTAAAAATTAAAATCATCTGTAATTGAAGATTGAAACCTAACCATATAGCTGAAATTTAAATATGATTTGAATGAAATATTTTATTTTTTTCTGAATTATTTGCAACAATAGTAAAAGCAGATATAATAATTGTTTTATTTCTTTATGATATACAAATCATAAAACGATTTGTGCCCCTTAGCTTTTTACTTTAGTTTTGATGATTCTTATATTGTAGTCATATTAATTCTGGATGATAAAACATGTCAGCTAAAGGCTGCCGATAAAAATTCTTACTTGAAAATGTGAGATGGAAGACATTGCAAGTAACTAAAATTCTACTTGAATGTTTTCATTTTAGGGATTATTTTATGGTCTGTTACATATTACAAAGTAAAATGTTTATTTTCTTTTCCGGGTCGTTATGAAATGCCACTTTCCTGAAGTTCATACTGAAGTTTTTGAAGATAGATAGGCTTTCTCTTCATTTGAGTTTTTCCAGTGTTTCCCATTAACGGCTTTGGTCATGTCCACTTGCAAAAGTGAGTCCATGTCCCCATGAGGAATCACAAGACTTTGGTTTATTTTGATTTCTGTGTGTCAGTTTGATTGCGTGTGTGATGTCATCTCTGCCCGTGACGTACATTACCTTTGTGAGGCGTCAGAGTCTTGTGGGGAGATGCCGTGACCTGGTGTCACGATCACATTCTTCACTAATATTTGATATTTCACTTAGTTGTTCAAGCTGGTAAATTTATATATTTTGATGCCTAAGTTGTCTTAGGTTTCACTAAATGGATTCCTGATCTTTTTTGCATGTCTTCAATACTCCTTAAGCCCCTCCCTCTTTTTTTTCTGGCTCATTAAGATTGCCCAGGCCTATTTTCTACTTTCATCTCCTCATTCAACTACTTTTCAAAGAAGACCCAATTTCTTTCAGCAAAGAATGATTGCATTTACTGGTATATGGGAGTAATTACAGCATAGGGAAGCCTTGAATGTAACTCATAATAGCAAATAATTAACAATTTAAGGAGATTCTTATGCATGAGTTTATAACTTTCAAGAATAAAAGAAGTTCATTACAGGCTGAAGGAGAAGACGTGGAGATTGAATAACTGTTTTTTACTTTGACTCTGTATTTCGAGCACCTGAGGGAGTTTTATAAATACTAGAGTCTGAGCCAATACCCAGAGTCCCTGATTGAATTGTTTTTATGTGTTGCCCAAGCACCAAGATATGTGAATTCTTCCTACATGGTTCTAATATGCAGTTGATGTTGAGAATTTAGAAACTACCCTTTTAGATTAAGGCATTTTTTTTTCCGATGTATGATTCTAGTCCACCCCACCATTTCATGTAATGAGGCTCATGGTGCGAGTGACAACCTACCAGAACCCCTCACCCCTGGCCTAATTAGCTTCTCATTCAAAAAGCTTCCAAGAGATATAAAAGTCATGTCTAGAAAATGAGTTTTTGTACATTACTTATTTGGATTACAAAATTACTAAAGCCCTTTTCTTTCTCCATGGATTGAAGTGTGTCTGGAAGAAGTCATGGCTGTCCTCATCTGCTTTCTTATAAACTCACGCTGTCACCTAGTGTGTGGGACACCTGCATGTTCATAAAGAAAGTGGGTGTGGACAGATGAACCTTGCACGTTATCTTTTTCCTTGAGTGGTTTACAGCAGAACTGATCTTTACAGCATTACTTGTCCCAAGCACTCTTGTAATAAGCATGAGTCCAAAGTCTCCCAACTTCATAGCAGTCAGAATTACCTTCGATTCCATTAATGTGAACAAGCAGTGCGATAACACAGTGCAAAAGATTGGCCACTAAGTCCAATTCCATGCAGCCTTAGAATCCCTTGTCAGAATGGGACCAATGGAGCTCAGAGATGCGCATGGTGAATCCCTTGCTCCACGGCACTTCGGAAGGCACTGTGATGTCCTCAGCAGAGACGGCCGCTTCAGAAACTTTGAGCCTGTGGAATCCAGTGGACTTTTGTCATTTCTGCTAAGAGTCTCTTGTTTTGGTCCTTTCACAGTTGCTAATAAGGGAAACACTGAAATCAGCAAGTTTCTGACTGGGAGTAAGCTAAAAGTGGCTTTTGAATATTTTTTTTTTCCGCCTACTTAGCAGATTTCTCTTGTGACAATTGGTTGTTATTTGAGGTTTCATATGGGGAGGAGGAAGCACAGGCAACATCCAATAATTTCAGGCATAAATATTCTCTCTATATATTTGTAACTGCTATTTAGTTCTATTTGAGGTTTATGATTGATCCTTGGCATGTGTCCCCAGGGTATTGCTATGAAAAAAGAAGAAAAATCATGCAAAAGAATTTTCCAAGACTTTTGCAGAACTTTGGTTGAAATTCTAGTTTTCTTCCACACTTTGTCAGTCCTCAGAGAACTAGCCTAAGAAAAGAAAGAATAAAGATACGTACAAGAGCAAGTGTGTCGCAAGACCCCTGCTTAAATCTGGGAAAGCTTGTTTAAATTGGTTTTCCACTGGAAGAAAATTTAGTCAAAAATTTTAATCATACCTATGTTTACTGATGTTAAATGAGGGTTTCGAAGGTAGCAATCAATAAACAGAGATAAAAGCTTCTTCAGAATAAATGAAAGGAAATAATAAAAAGACTCACTAAGCTCAAGTGCCTCCTATCAACAGCCACTGATAAAATATTAAAAGATTTTCCCTGTGTAATGTCTCTGGAGAGCCATCTTGCTGATCTACTAGACTGTGATTGACAACTGTGAGCCCTTGCTGGAAGCCACAAAAGTGTATCTGTAATATTATGCTCAATTGCTGAAGTTTTTCTTCCTAAATGGGGCTAGAAATAACATACCACAGAGTGGTGGGCTTTTAAGGAACAGGATCTTCTTTCCAGGCTAAATGAAGTTTAATTGGCTTTGTTATCAGACACTATGCACTTCAGGAATGTGAAAAGAAAAACAAATGCAAAAGAACCCTGGAAACACCAGTATAAAGAATGTGTTATACTTAAAGATACATTGAATAGTTCTGGAGGAATTAAAGACTCCCTGGAAGAAATCATATGTAGAAAAGTAAGGAGCTTAGAATACACAGTGTCCCTCCAACAGCTCATGCGATGAAGATTTGTTCTCTGGCTAGTGGTACTCTTTGGACAGGTGCTTAAAATGATAAGATGTAGGGCTAGCTGGAAGTAGGTCACTGGTAACTGTCCTTCCGAGTAACTTTCCTCAAGGCTTTTTCCTGTCCTCCTGTTTCCATCCTGTCCATGGAGAAGTGCATAGTCTCCTCCCTCACTTGGCGCTGCCCCCTTGATACCCAGTCTCTTCTAAGGCCCGATGGAACATAGCCGTTGACCACAGACTGAAGGGTCTTCCGCTGTGATCCAAAATTACCACTTTCCTCCCTTAAATCAGTCTATGAGGTACTGTTGTTATAGTGATGGGACACAAAAGGGAATGTTTTCTATATTGCTAATGTGTTTTGTAAACATAGCAATGGAGCTAATGGATTTATGTGCACAATCTTTATTTATCTCATGAAAACCCAGTGGCATCAGTGATCACATGTCCATTTTACATGGAATGAAGGACCTAAAATTCAGAAGTCAAGGAACTTCTTTCCAAGTTCTTAATAAATAAGTGGCTTAGCTTGAATTGGTAATACTGCAAGTATTACCATGGTGTCAGTTGGCTTTTAGGACCATGATGCTCTACCATGATACAAAATGACTCTGAAGATCTAATGAAGATGCAGTGAAGAGGAAACAGTTGGTAGATGTTTATGAAGAAAGAAACACAGGGAAGTGTATTTATTCCCTTGTCTAGCTCCAGGAACTAGTTAATGGGAAGGGCAAAGAAGATAAGCCCATGGATACTGCTTATATTTGACTTTACTACGAAAACCATACAGACTTTGAGCATTGAGTGTTCTCCTTTCTTATTCTTACATCATGTCCTGATTAGATAATGCAGTGAAAATCATGGTGTGATATACTGAGGCCATTAGGGAGCTTTTTAGTATGTGGACAAATAACTCCTTTGCAGAGGTGGGAGAAGGGGCGGCAGAAGGAACATTTTACTGTGGCTTTCAGGAAACAGATGAGTCATGTCTGGATTATGGAAACAAACATGGGCTAAATGTTAGACTTAAAGCCCACGTGAGTTATCTGATGATAACTTTGAGATGAGATTTTTTTAAATGTGGAGATCTGGTTTCTAGCATAGAAGGCATTGATAATAAACTATCAAACTGTGAGTATAATCATGAACCTAACTTTGTGTCATGAGTTTACATACTATAGCAACCGCTTTGTCTTCACTGTTTTGGTAACCTTGTCAAGTCCAGTCACCTTTGGCCTCACTAAAATCCCCTTTCTCTTCAGGTTCATTATGATATAACTTTGTTATAAATTACCTCACCCAAAGCCCAATGTGCCTGATGGTTACTTATCACGATGAAACCTCGAGTCAGCCCTAAAACATGTGAACAATTTGGCCGTTCTTTATTTTTCTTTTCCTTTTATGCATGTGTGTGCTATTTGTGTGCTATGTGTGTGTATTATGTATTCCTGCATTGGCATGTATGCCCATGAATACCCATATGGAGGGTGTGTGTGCACATGCAGAGACCAGAGAGGACATCATAAGTTTTTCTTTATCATCTGAGCTTTGTTTTACTGAACCAGTAGCTTGCTGTATCATGTAGAAAGAATTCCCAGTGAGCTCCTAGGACCTAAGTGCCCCAGTGGTTTGAGCGATACTATTCTCCATAGACTAACATAATTGAATACTTAGTCCCTTGTAGGTGGAAAGTTTGGGAAAGATTAGGAGGTATAACCTTGTTGGAGGGAGTTTGTCACTGGGATTTGAGGTTTCAAAAGACTCTGTGATTCTCAGTGTACTCTCTCTACCTTGTGGTTATGGATCAAGATATTAGCTTTTAGTAATTTCCTTTGCCCCGTCATCATGGATTCAAACCCTCTGAAATTGTGAACCAAATTAAGGACTTTCTTTTATAAATTGCCTTGTTCATGGTGTTGTTTTATCACAGCAACACGAAAGTAACCAAGCTGTCACTCTACAAAACTGCAGCTGTAGGTGTGCATGCTAGCATTTATTTGGGTGCTGGGGATTTGAACTTAGGTCCTTATTCTTGCACAATAAGCATTCATACCAACTAAGTCATCTTCTCAGTTCTCCCTCGTGTTTACTAACCTATCCACTTCTCTGTGGGAGTATCTAGAGAAAAGGGCTGGGGATTTTAGAAGCTCTTCCTGAGGTCATCTCTGTCTGTCCCTCTCCTCACCCTTGCTTTGATCATCCTGTTGTCTTCAGGTTCCCCATTACCCTTCCGCCATTATCACCAGCTTCTTTGATTCTTGTGACTAAACTTCTTCCACTTTATCTTTTGCCTTTATTTCATTGTGCTTCACCTCATATACATATGGCTTTAACAATGCATAAAAGATAATTTAATTCATGCTGCATGATTCAGTCCGAGGCATTCTGCTTTCTGCTACACTAATATGTGTGTGTGTGTATGTATACATATATATGTTGAATAAAAAATTATTCTGAATAAAATCAGTGTGCTATATTATTTAAACTCATGCATCAATAATGATAACTAGATAAAAGGGAATAATATCAAAAGTCACTTTAATATTTATGTGATATTTAGGCAAGTATGTATGCTATTTGACCTTTTCTATTTAACATTTTGATCATGAGTAATTAATAAAAAAAATTTCACAAACCTCTAAATATCTGCAAAAATGTAATTCTACTACAAGATGATGATATTATCTTTAATTTCATGGTAAATTCCCTGAGAAAGGATGGTATCGAAGCTGTCATTTTTATGTACATCTATCTATTAGCTTTCTTATCACATAGTAATATGTGTAAACAGATTGATCGCAATGTTTACAGTCTTTTTGCTCATTTTTCAATTCAGGCTGAAAATATTGCTTTCCTTACTTTTCACTGTCACAACCATGAGATTGTCTTCCTTATCTATTATATCTATTTGGCTTCTCAGTTTTGTAATTTGAGATTCAAATAAACATTTACCATGGTTTTATTGTCCAGTTGAATTACCTTCTTCGTCATCCTGGAATTCTATATTAATCACTGATAATATTCCCTATTGCAATCTAATTTGCCTTTTGATACTGTACCCATTTCTACTTTGTATTGATGACGATTGATGGGATCCGTGTATCAGTTACGTTTCCCACTCTGACAAGGAGCAAAGCATACAGGAGAAGGGACTTGGTTTGACTGACAGCTCTAGGCGGCACTGTGTCAGGAGTGGGAGGCAGCTGGTCACGTGGCACCTGCAGTCAGGAAGCAGGGAGTGAACACAAAGTGGGGCTGGGTGGTAAAATCTCAGGTCTGTCCCAGAGATTCATTTCCTCCAGTTAGACTCCGCATTTATAAGGTCCCACAACCTTCTCAAACCTTGTCAGCTGCTGAGGACCATGTCTGCAAACACATGAGCCCATGGAGAGCATTTCACATTTGAACCGTGACATGCATATATTTGTGTTGTCTTAACATCAATATATCTGTTTTAATCATTAAAATTTTCCTGTAGCCAAATATAATTGGATTTTTATTTTTCAAAATACATCTTGACAATATATGTATTTTAATTATAACATTTAGACCATTAGCATCTAAAGTATTGTCAATATATTGAGTTTTAAATTTTGTGTCATATTGACCTTTCCCCTTGTCTCTTTTTATGAGTTATTAGAGTAATTTGTACTTTTCATGTCATGTTCATTGTCAGCTTAGTGAGTATATCTCTAAATATACTTTATTTTCTTAGCAACTACTATTGTGATATATATGAATGATAAATACATGTATGCAGTACATGTACGACATGTAAATATGTAAAAAATCATGTGTGTGTCTGTGCGCATGTGTGTGTGAACTTACTCATGAGCACTGTGCCTTTGAAGTCCATGGATGCTCACTACCTTATTTTATTTATACAAGTTCTCTCACCGAACTTGGAGGTGCCATATCAGTTAAATTCACTGGCCAGAAACCCTGGGATTGGCCTTTTTCTGCCCCCTTAATACTTAGTGATTACAAAGTACCACATCCAGCCTTTTATCTTGGTGCTAGCGACCTGAGTTGAGGTGTTCATGCTTTTTTTTTTTTGCCACACATACTTTATCCACCTAATTGTCTCCAGAAGACTATGGTGTGTGTGTGTGTGTGTGTGTGTGTGTGCGCGCACGAGTGCATGCATGTGTGTGTATCATTTACATGCTTCTTCATATTTGTGTAAACACATATGTGTGCGGGTGGGTAAGTGGGTATTTGTGTGAACATGTGTGGAGGATCAAAGTTGATGCATGCAAAGTCTCTGTGAATTTCATGATTTTATTTCTTTTAACAGCTAATACCCTCTTGTGTAAATGTATCTTCACACATTTTCCTTATCCACTTCTCACTTTAGTGATATCTAGGTTGTTTCAAATTTCAGGCTATTATGAATAGAGCAGCAATGAACATGGTTGAAAAATTGTCCCTGTGGCAGGATAAAGTGTCCTTTGGACATGTGCCCAGGAGTGATACAGCTGAATTTCAAGGTAGATTGATTTCCAACTTCCTGATAAACCAACACATGGATTTGCATAGTGGCTGTACAAGTTTGCCCTCCCACCCCAAATAGCTGCGTGTTCCCTTTACTCTACACCCTTACCAGTGGGGGCTGTCACTTGTTTTTATTATTCTCAACCATTCTGACAGTTGAGAGATGAAATCTCAAAGTAGTTTTTGCTCTGCGTTTCTCTGATGATTAATGGTGATGAACACTTCCAGTGTTCCTCAGCCACTTGAGGATGTGGATCTATGCCTCATTCTTTAGAGTTGTAGTCTTTCTTTCATGAACTTGGGGGGGGGCGGTGTCTTTCATTTGGTGCATAAATGTAAAGAACTACAGTGCCCTCTTGGTGGATTTTTTTTTTGATGAGTTTGCAGTGCCCATCCCTATCTCTTTAATTGGTTTTGGTTTGTAGTCTATTTTGTCAGATATTAAAATGGCTACACTAGCTTGCTTCTTAGGTCCACATGCCTGGAATATTTTTTTCCTTCTTTTATCCTGACATGATGTCTATCCTTTATGTCAAGTTGTGTTTCTTGGATACAGCAGAAGGATGGCTACTGTTTCCCCATCCATTCTGTAGGTCTGTGTCTTTTTATTGGGAAAGTGGGGTCTTGATGTTGAGAGATATCCATGAGTCATATTTGTTCATCTCTGTTATTTTGTTGTTGTTATTGTTGTGGTGGTGGTGGTGATGTGTGTCCCCTCTCTTGGTTTGCTGGCTTGGTATTAATTATTCCTTGTGATTGCTTACTGGAGTTGGTGGCCAGGATAAAGCAAGGAGCAGGGGAAGGACGTTTGGAGGGGAAGACACATGTCATCCACTGGAGATGAGGATATGGGGGGAAAGAGGCAGCAGGAATGGTCTGCTACAAAGCTGGGAACAAGGACTGGGAAGCTGGATTTGTAGGAGGGGAGAAGAGTGAAGATCTGAAGTTAGCCTACTGGCTTTCTGGCCACAGTGACTGCAGATATTTTCATTATTTTAGTTGATTTTATTGTATTGTATTGCTGGGGAGCACATTCAGAAACCTACTTTGGTGGGAAAATATTCTATTATTTCCAGTATCATCCATTTTCAACATTTTTGACATATGTAAAATTTGTATTTAAGAGTTTAAAAGAAAAATAGCCACCTTTTAGATTTATCTACACTTATTGTGTCTTTTCATCTCTTTGAATTCGTCTGAGTTTCTGTTTTAAATGATTCTTCTCCTGAAGAATTTCTATTAATATTGCTTGTGATTTGACTCTGTTATCAAATAATCCTTTCAGTTGTCATTTTTAAATGAAGTTTATTAGTATTTTTTAAAAAGATATTATTTTTCCCCCCTGGAGAATAACATACTATTTTGTGACTTCTTAAACTTTCAGCATTAGAATTACATCATTTCAAGATTTTATGATTTGTATAATATATAACTGGAATTCTATATTAATTGCTACTTTTGTCGTTTTCAGCAATCTTTCTCAGTCTCAATCTGCTTAATCTCACCCAGGGGCCTCTTCATTTCAGATGATACATTTCCATCTTTAGGATTTGCATTTACTTATTTTCCATTGTTTTAATCTCTTTTTGTTCATCTATATTCCCTTCTGTTGAGCACATGAAGCTGATTTACGCAGTTTTTTGAGGACCCGGTCCCATCCATGGTGTCACGTGGGTCATTTTCTGTGTCTGTTAGCTAGTTTTTATGTAGATGAGGGGTTATATCCTTCCGGTTTTATTGTTTGCTCTTCTATGTTGTATTAGTAATTGGGAGTGTCTGTTTTTGGATGTTAACTGTTTAGATCCCCATGGGCTAGGTTTTAGCTCTGCCAGGACAGACGTCAAGTACATCACTCTGGTGATGATTGAACTGAGAATGCTGTAAACGTGAATCTTTTCCTCTTCAAGTCAACGAGGACACAAGCCTTTGTGTCTCCCTCACAGATTTCTAGTCTGGTGATCTTGCGACAAAATAGTTTCATCTATTTCCTGCGTCTCAGCCACTGTAAGTCCGATTTGGTTCTTCACTAGGACCCTTTACATGCTAGACAAGGTCTATGTCAAAGAACTCTACCTTCAGCCTTTCTTTAAAATAGTGTATGTATATTGATGACTTCAAAAGTATCTTAAAGGAGTATAAACCAATGACTGTAGGTATTCAATAGCCCATAGGCCCATTGCCACGAGTACATTCTTTTTAAACAGTTCTACCTAAACATGTATTTATATTCAATAATGACTATACAAAATATGAGACAATATATAATTTTTTTGAATCAAACAATTAATCGGTAACTCTAGGGGGATATTTGATACACTATGAACCCTGAGTTTGCTTTTCATTAATTAAATAATATTGACCTTGGGTCAGGAGGCTTCATTAGCAACTAGTTGACCGAAAAGAGTGATAGAGTCTCAGAGGATATCCAGAGACACAGGAAGTCACAGGGTAGGGTTTTGAATGGTGAAGATAATTCTGGTTTGGTAAAGCAGAAGCACAGGTGTTCAGTTGATGCCAGCAATGAGAGAGGGTTGGTTAGTTGTTACCAAACCTTTCTGAGCTCGCAGATCTTCACCCCAGACTTTGAATCTTGAATCTTACTCATAATTAGAAAGATACGAGATTTAGTTAAAGCTACTTTTAGTAGCAGAAACAGAGCCAGTATCTGCAGGAGTAGAATCCTCACCAGGTGAGGCCTGAGCATCCAAGTCACTGCTAACAGCAGGTTGAAAACTGCCAGAGTTGCAATTTCTGGTTGAGATCGCAGTAGATTAAGGCACAGCCACGGTGCCAAAGTAAAAACAAAGTTAAAACTGTTATGCCCAAATCCGTGAAGTCCCCCAAAAGTCAACAAGAAGACTTATGAATGTAAAGGCGAAAAGCCTTTATTTTATGCAAATTTTCAAACTTCATCTCCCCACATGTCCAACGTATTAGAATAATTGGAGAGCCCCGAGCTCAGTTAGAATAGGGTTTTATAGTAGTAAAGATGGGTATGAGGTGTTTTTGAGGGTTAGGACCCCTGCTTGACTGACGTTTGCTAGGGGTGTCCTGGTGAGTGTGCACTGGCAGGTGGTCCTATTTACAGTTCTTGGAATATTAAGCATTTCCTTTGGATGGTCTGTTTGTGGGTTGTGCTCGGGTAATCTTAGTTTATGATCCTTCCTGAGACCAGGTATTGCTTCAGGGTAAACCACTGAGACTGAGATCTCCATTTAAATTTATCGATGGCTGAGTCCTACTCTGGCAGGTGATAATGGTTGAGAGTAAAGAATTTCCTTTGGGTGATTTGTTCATATTAAGCTAATCGTAGCTGGCTTCTACAAATATCATTTATTTTATAAAAATATATGTTTGACCAAAGATGAGTATTTGTTTTACATCAGTATTTTATGAGTTAAAATATCGTATTTTATTAGGCATATCATGTATTGCCTTCAAATTTAAAATACCACACAAACAACTAAGGTTGCAATGAAATGTTCAACAATATCACACTTTCAATAAGAAAGGACGCAATATATATTTTTAAAGGTAGAATCATAAAGCACTATTTATAAAAAACAAAAATTCAAAATAAATTTCTTCTTTTGAGTTCATGAGGAAAACCTGTTTACCTTCCTATAATTGTGAGAAAAGGGGCCATTAGAGCAAATAAGTAATAACCTTACAAGCAATGAATTTGGGTCAATGTTATGCAAAAGTAAGCACTAATTCAAATTTACCAAGGCAGGCGAGGTTTCTCCCAGCTAGTATAAGGGTCGGTGAGAGGACTCAGCAGGTAAAGGGACTGAGGCCAAGCTACCAGGTTCATCTCTGGAACTCATTTGGTAGAAGAGAAGAACCCATTCTGCCAGTTGTCCTCTGACTCCTCCCCCACTATGGCAAATAATCATTTATTTACAATCCATATATGCAAATACATAAATAAATTAAAAAATACAAAGGAAAGTAAATGTAAAAAGTTGCCGTTTTCTGAAACGCCAGTTTGTGATTCAGAGGCCTGGCTATGAAATACCTAACACCAAGGATTACAGAAATTACTAGTGAGCTGTATACTTTATTATAAATATTCTTCATTTCTCCCCCCAGAATTCCATGTGAAGAAAAATTGTGCCCATCAGTATGATTTGTTGTGAAATGATGACTAATCTTGATGTGTATATCTAAACCGCTTTAATCATGTAGCCATGGTCATCCCAAGCATTGCCCCGTGTGTGTGTCAAAGTTGTATAAACACCTATTTAGTCGATCATAAATATTTTTGAAAGCATTCCTTTCTTCTATTTTGCTCTTTTGATTACATTCCTGAAGGGGAAAACCAACTTTAGCTGAGGTCAAAATCCAAGTTAAAAAATAGTTTTAAAAAATGCTTCTCTCCTTCTATAGCTCTAGTGACTAAAGGACAGGTGTGATGTTTAGTTCTTCCTCTACCTGCTCCTTCTTACGTGTCTGACTCCATGCCGTATGTGTCTTTTATCTCACTTTTTCCCAAAGTACTTCTAGCACATTGTATGTCTTTCTTTACTTTATCAAAGAGCCAGACAAAGGTCTTCCTTATTAAATGTAGCGTCTGTATTCAACTTCTGGGAATTAAGTTCTTGGTAATTTTCTTATCTATTTTTGAATATGAAGTTATTTGATGCAATCATATATTATTCATTAAACTGTCTCTTTATGTTAATAAGAGCAATCTGATATGATTAGATTGTATTGTTATTCATCGTTGCGAGGAAAAGGGCAGTGTGTTCAAAATCTGTGTAGGTTTCAATAATTGGTTCATTGAGTAAATAAAAAAGAAATTAGCTTTCTTAATTTTGCAAAAGCCATTTGAATAAAGATCCTGGGGCTCATGAGAACAAGAGAGAAAGAATGATCAAATTTTCTGGAAGAAATGGATTTGATGAACTTATTATGATACTGATATTTTTAAAAAGCAGAACATGTGCACTGCATTTCAGATGTTTTAATCAATATTTTATATTTCCACTCATCTTTATAAGTTAGAATTAGTCTCCATATTTTTGTGGGGAGGGAAGGGAGAGGAAATTGTGGTCAGGAAACAACAATAATTTATTTAAAATAAGAATTTAAATACATAAGAAATAAAACAACTGTATTTTAAGTTAATTTTAGGTTTACAGAAGATTTGGGATTAGCAATAATTCATATGCCCCTTCCTCCTCCCCCCACAGCTCCAACTATAAATAATGGTGTTTGAAGTCCCTAAATAAGGCAGTCTTGAGTAGATCCTATGAGTATAATATGTTTTGCAGAGTGGTATAGCTCTTTCATTAGAATTCTGGATACTTGCAGCCCAAACTCAGCTATATTAATATTAAGCAACATAAGAGCATGCAGCAGAATAGAAGGCTTAGCTGATAAAGAGCAGGCTGTGAAAGCAGGAAGAGCCATGTTTAGATCTGTGAGACCCACATGCAAAGCCAGGAGCAGTGACACATGTCTCTAATTCTAGTCCTCGAGAGCCAGAGGCAGACACATTCCTATGGCTTTCTGGGCACCAATGCAGCCAAATTGTTGAGCATCCATTTCAGTTAGATCCTTTCTCAATAATTCAGGCAAAGAATGATCGAAGGGTCATTTGGCCTCTGGTCTCCACACACAGCAGTAAGCAGTTCATATAGTCTATTTCTTTTACCCCATGGGATGGCCATGATGAAAATCACATTTTATCACTTTCAAATTTAGTTCAGTATTTCACAATTACTATTAGCAATAAATGAGAAGCTCTAATTGGAAAGTCAAGATGTCATTAATACTATTACTTGGACTATAGTGATTTATTTTTATATAATCATTAATATCTTTACCACGTAACAGGATGATAATATGCATAAACTCCAGCGCAGGTGACCCTTTTAATTTTCACTATTGGTGTCAGTAGAGGCATAGAAATACAATTTTTTCATTAAAAACAAGTGACCCAAAGAGTCCAGTGTCAGACGTAATAACATTCTTGTATTCTGCGATATTGGCTTATGGATATTATTTAATAGGCTGTCAAAAGTCATTAAAATTTATTTAAAAATGGCATTGAGTATAGATTATTCATGTGGGAAGAAGGAGCATCTAATTCGTAGCAACAACCATTTTATTGTATTATACATAGTTACTGAATACATCTATATATAGTTTCCAGTACCGTTTTATTGAAGGTATTCAGTTCAGTTGTGAGATGATTAGTCTGAGTGCCTCAAGTGTATGAAAGGGACATAAAAACTTTTGAAAATTTTAATTATGCGGTGGCACATGACTATTAAACAGGCTCCGCTAGCCGAAAATGTTTACTTTGCTTATGAGTTGTATGCAAATTACTTTTTCATAAGCAACACAAAAAATTTTAAACAACTTTTTTTTCTTTTTTTTAAAGAATACAGGAATTGTAGGAGCCAGAGGGGTTGAGGACACCAACCATGAGAACAGGGCCCACAGAATCCACAGAATCAACTAAGCAGGGCTCGCAGGGCTCACAGGGCTCACAGGGGCTCACAGAGACTGAGGCAGCAATCATGGAGCCTGAATGGATCTGCCCTAGGTAGGAGAAGTGGAGGGAGGGGAAGCTGCTATTGGGATCTATTGTATGAGATCAGAGTCCCTGGCACTTAGCTGGCTTTTGGGAACCTGTTCCCCACGCTGAATTACCTTGCCCAGCCTTGACACAAGGGGGATCTGGGTCCTGTCTCAACTTGATGTTGGGAAGCCAGCCTCTTTCTGAAGGGGAGGGGACTGTGGTCAGTATGTAAAATAAATGAAGAAATGATTATTTAAATAAAACAAAACAAAGCAACTGAAAAAACGATACATTTAGGAATCATGCCATACAAAATAATAATCAGGGTGTCTTTCTGCCTTGGGGAAGCAGGGACAGGGCAGGCTAGCCTACTTGGTGAGTTACAAGCCAGTTGATCCCCTATCTCACAAAAACAAAATAAATAAACAAACAAACAAATAAATAAATAAATAAATAAATAAATAAATAAGGAGGTAGGCAGCATCTGCTGAAGAATGAATGGCACTGAGGTTGCCTTCTGTTCTCCACGGGCAAATGTATATTTGTACCTGAAAATACACATGCACATGCATACGTAAATATAAAGACACAAAAGAATCATAGTCCCAACATTAGTTAGGCTGTATTTGTCAAAGAAATTAGTGGGGGAGCAGCTTTGGTCATAGATGGCGTGGGCATTAAGATGGTGTAAGAATTAGGGACAGGAAGCACTCTATAAGGACTTGAAGAGTGTAGGGAAGGCTTACATTTGTCTTAAGAGCAGAGAAAAGCAACTGGGCAGCAGATTGGCATAATGAGCAGGAAGTTACCCAAGAGTTCCAAGTCTGGAATTCCAAAAGTGTGTTTCAAAGATATCAGTGGGAGAGAGGGGACTACAAGTTCACTGGAGAACTGCGGGCCAAATCTAATACTGTTACTTGCTTTCTTGTATACTGAAGTTAAAAGTTATGTTTGTATTTTTAATGTTTTACATTCTCTTACCTTGAGGGTTAAGCTTCCATCCCATCAATTCATGAGGACACACTGAAATTGCCTAAAACACCGAACCATTGATTTCATTCAATCAGTGGTCCAACAAGAGGTGAGACGGATGGATGAATCAAAGAGACATAATTTTATTTCCATTTAGCAATACGTCAGATATGCAGAGAAAAGAAGAATGACATGAAGGAAGGTTTATCAACTTCTAAATTGACTAATTATTGACATGTTTCATTGTGTTATTAAAACTGGATGGGAACTGTGTCGGAGAGTTAGTATGGATTCAATTTTGTTCAGGTTGAGCCTGAGGACCTTTTGAGGTTTGCAAATCAATATATCAAATAGACAAGTATATGTGAGGTCAGAGAAGTCCAAAATGTGAGTAAACTTAGAGCCATCCACAGCAGTTAAAATCATTAGGATGGATGAGATACACAAAGATATAGGAACAAATAAAATCAGAATTCTTAGTCTTTAATTTTAAGAATTTAAGCATTTGTTGCTTAAATGAAGTATGATTGTCCTGTGATTAAAACAGAAAAGGAGAGTTTGGAGGAGAAAGGAGAAACTGGTAAATCATGGAGCTAAAGAAATAATTTTTATAAAAGGTGTATTTAGACACACCCATGCTTTAATGGATTATGGAAAGCACCTGATTAGGAGAGCATGGAGAGATGGCTCAATGGTTAAAAGCATTACCACTCTTACAGAGGACCCAGGTTCAGTTTTCAGCTCTGTTACTCTCTTCTGACTTCCCCAAAGTGACAGACACAGCACACATCTAATGCACATATATGCATACAGGCAAAAGGCCAATACATATAAAAATAATCTTTAAAAATGTTGAAATAACTCTTCCTAAGATAAGGTCATTTTCACCATCTCTCTTCACATATATGTATATGTATTAATTATTATACAAATAATACAAATGGAAAATATATTTAAAGAAATAAATAAGCTTATGTGTTCTTTTTATGTACATATTAATCTCTTGGCTATCTGGAATAAGTATAACAAAACCAAATAAATTCATTAAGTGATAGAATCTCATAACCTTGATTGTCAAATACATAAGACTATTCAGCAACAATGAAAGCTGTTATCAAATCAAAGAAAACTGACAAATTTGGAAAAGTTGGCAACATATATGATGAAGATTTAGGATATGATACAATATTCCTAAAATTCAATAAGGAAAGTTTGACCACTGAAATACATAAAAGTCAACAAAAATAAATAGCCAGCTTAAGAAAAAGACTTGCATCTTATTGGTAAACTTGAAAATGAATATTCAGCGAATAGTCTTGCAGACCCTAAAAGAAGCTGACTCCTTATTGGGAAGATATACTTCCACCTTCTGGCTTAAACTAATACTGATTGATTATTTTTATAATCAGTTCCTGTGGACAGAAACTCAGAAGAAGGGAGGTCTTCCTGTAGGATAAGTTTTTGTGCCATTATAGCTTATTTAAAATATACTAAGCCACCAAATATGATAAATGCTATTGGAATTCAAGGCTCTGAAGAGGATGTAAGGAGATCAAGAATGTTTCTTTTCCTAACCATCTAGAGGAACGCAGATATGTAGAAATGAGAGGTCTGGAAGTTGAGAGCTCTGTGTCATTCAAGGCTGGAAATAGCATTTTATGTATATTTGCTCATTTAAAACGAATTTTTATGAGGAATAAAAATGTAATTTTCCAGGAGACATCATGCATCTATGTTTTAACTCTGTGATCATATGCTTGTTGACCAATGTGCTGTTCACATATTCAGAATTTTCAGGACTGTTTCAGTGTTCATGGAAATATAACCTGAGCTGTAAGCAATGATATTTAAAATGCATTATCTTTATCAGTAGGAGTTTCTGTTGTTTTGATAATGTCAGGGTGATGAATAACACACAATCAGGGAACTGCCCAGAGCAAACAAGAAGAAGTAACCCAGGATGGATTCATCTTTCAATAAATCCAACACATTCTCACCTTATGATCTTAACATCCCAAGAAGATAGGCTTAATTTAAAATTTATTTGCATGATTTGAACCCTTGAACCTTTGATTTAATAGCATGTTATGCCATTTTGCCTAAATGACCATGATTTTTGTATTCACATGGAGATGGAATATTCTAATGTAGAATATTGACAGGGTCATTGAGAATTTATCAAAATATTAAAGAGGCAGATTGGTATAATTACAGTTTCATGGTTCATACTACCTCTTCAAAATTTCTGAACACAATTTGTTGAAACACTTAATAAATTCCTGTAAAACCATGCTGTGATTTTTTTTTTAAATAAATGCATGTTCATGTGATGAATGAAATCCCTGAAGTCTGGAGCTAAAGTACTCTTTTTCATTTGATTTTTTCTTCTTGTACAGTGGTTTTTCAACCTTGACTGTATGTATTTCAATATTTTTTAGGAAGACCTAAAAAAATGTAGCAAGAGAGACCAGCACCCTTATCTACTCCAGAGACTCAAGCTGAAGCTGGGCGTCTTGCAGTGGGCATTGCTGTTTTTATTTTATTTTCACAGATGAGGGTAGGGCTGAATTTGTTGTGCCCAGAGTCTGTGCCCCCAAGAGACCAGATCTGATGCAAAAGCAGAGGTGTTTTGTTTTGTTTGGTTTGGTTTTCTTTTCGAGGCAGGGTTTTTCTGTGTAGTAGTCCTGGCTGTCCTGGAATTCACTTTGTAGACCAGTCTGGCTTGGAGCTCACTAAGATCCACCTGTCTCTAGCTCCAGAGTGCTGGGACTAAAAGGCGTGCCCAGCTGGGCCATAGTGTGAAAGAGTCTTTTAATTGCGAGTTTGAACCCTGGATTCTCAACCTTCCTGATGGAGTGGTGGAGTAGAAGAGACCCTGAGCAGCAGTGGGGTAGAGTATATATTGGAGGTAAAGCAAGGGCGGGGTATTTAGGGGTCTGCATAGGAACAGATGCAGGGTTGGTGTACTTCTGAGCTGGAGGCACCTATCTTTGGTTAATTGGTTAGTTTGCCTTTGCAAGGACGTTGCTCTATCTTGGGTTGCTGTGGTTACTATATTCCACCTTCATCGGAAAAGCATGGCCAAAGCCTCTAGTCTAACCTCTGATTGGCTCTTTACCATAGTGGGGTGGGATATCTTGTGCTTTCTTGTGTGTGTGTGTGTGTGTGTGTGTGTGTGTTTCCTGTTAACTTAGGACAGAGCAGGGTCCTGGGACCAGCACTTCCTGCTGAGTCAGAAGCCCACCTCCTGCTGGGTCTTTCCAGGGATTTCAGGAAGGGCCTGGGTTCTTCCTCCGAAGCTGCTTCCTGATTCTCAGGAAATCAAAATGGAGACCGGTTCTCTGAAGAGAAGATGAAGCAGCCTATTATGACATGTGCTTGGTCCTCTCAAATTAAATTTCTACATTGTAAAAGTTTTAAGAAGTCTTTGCATGCACTAAATTGCAAAAGAACTTTTTTTTAAGTATTAGTTCTTATTTTTTGAAATTATGATATAACAACACACATTTTTCCCTCTTGTCTTGCCTCCCCAAGGACAGGCTCCCTCCTGTTTTCTTTCAAATTCATAGCATTTTTAAAATTGTTGTTTTACACACATGCATGCTCACACGCACACACACACACTCACACATACACGTTCAATCTGATCAATGCATATGTTATATGTGTATGATTTCAGGCCTCTCTGCAAGCTCACAGGGCCTCGAACCCAGACAGATAACTCCGGTGCCTGGGGAATGCTAAGAGCAGGAGAAATGATCTTCCCGTGAAAGAGGTCCACATCCAGTACCCAGAATAGCTTCTTTAAGGGGAAAGCACCTTTAAGAGTCACAGAATAAAGATGTAACTGGAGTTCAGTCATGCCCTTAAGCTGAATGGTCTCCACAGAGCGCTTCTCACCCAGTCTGTTTGCCTGCTGATCTCATGTCTTTGCAGGTAGCTTCATGCTTTCCTACTTGACAGGCAGGACTCACTTTCCCTCTGGGTTTACAGCTGCTTATTTCAAGAAAATATGTAGCCTAATACTCAACTCTTTCAGTTCTTCTGAGAGAACAGGGTCGTGTGTGTGTATGTGTGTGTTTGTTTGGCTAAAGACCTATATATAAAGTATGCTTACAGCCTATACGTATATTTCTGAAATTTCTGAGTGCATTAGGTCGATAGTTACATTCTCCTAGGTAAAAGAAAGACAGTTTAAAGGAATCCACAATTGGCTATGTAAACATCTTGAATTAACACCATAATCAGAGGTATTATGAAATGTACTCCCCAGAGGGTTGCACATCCAAAGAGCTCTACTCTCCTAGGAGCTGCACTTTCTGGAGGTCATAAATCCCAACTTCAGGCACCATACCTCCCGGGGGCTGAAAATCCTGCGCTCCTTGATCATGGTCCTTCTCTTTAAAAGGATGCTCAAGACTCCTTCTTGGGGTCACAGAGCTAAATAATTTTCTGTGATCCTTACTAATTAGAAGTTTTTATACTTGCAGTGTATTGCCTAAAGTTGCTTCTGGCTAAGAGGCTTTGGTGGTCTGCTCCCTGTTAGTTGCACAATTCTAGGACCCAACAAAATCTACGCAGTACTCTATGAATGTGACCGGAGTTCAGGGTCACTGGATACATGCCATTAACATAATTGAGCATATTTATTAAACAAAGGTAGAGTGACAATTTTAACACCAAGTTACACTCTTGATATAGGTTATTCTTGAATGCAGAGGTGAAATGAAGCAAGGTCTGAGGAGCTAGTGAAAAGCATTTCTCAGTCAGAAGGCAAATACTCTTGCCAACACTAAGGTGGCTCTTTTAACTAAGATATGTGCTTCCCTGCTCCCCTATCCAACCTTCCTTTATCCCAATCTTCCTGTTTCCCCAAGTTTCCCCAATCCTCCCCTTCTTACTTTTCTCTCCCTGTCCCCCCTT